>NC_135714.1:182063997-182393387 GCF_964656455.1 Halichoerus grypus
ACTTTTTTCCCTCTCTGGACATGTGTAGGAAATGTGGCTTCTGGCCAGCCTGGTCCTGACTGTAACTTGGTCATTCCAAGTAATGTTGTTCAGAGAGACATCCATCTCTCAGTTAGTAATACCTAACTTTTGTTTACCGCATTGCAACTTTCAAAATACTTTTACATTTCTACCATAGGCCCCTCAATAAAAACCCTGTGAAGTGAGCAGGGAAGAAAAAAATTATTACCATGTTATTCATTCAACAAACACTGAGTGTGTGCCCTGGATGTGCCTAGCACTATTCTAGCCACCTAGGGACAAAGAGAAATGAAATTTGCTTCCTTCTCTCATCTGATTGGGGAAACCATTGTTCAGATAAATGGAGTGACTTGCGTGAAACCATGCTGGTCTTTTGACTCTTTTCTCATTGCTTTTTCTATGACGGTGGGCAGGAGGAGAAATCTTTCATTAGAAGAGTCCCACCCACGGCTAGCCTGGCAACGTGCAGGGTGAGTCAAGAGGACCTACCAAGGTCATAGTGAGTGCTTCTCTAGAATGCACAGGCCCAAGGTGGCCTTGACCTTAGATTGGTTTCCTGTGGCCTCTGTAACAAATCACCACAAAAAGTGGAGGTTTAAAACACCAGACATCTGTCCTTTCACGGTTCTGGAGGTCAGAAGTCGAAAATCAGTATCACTGGCTGAAAAAACAAAAATCACTGTTCTTTGTCTCTTCCAGCTTCTAGTAGCATTCCTTGGCTTATGGCCACATCACTCCAATCTCAGGGCCAACATGTGTGAATCCCATGTGTGTGTGTGTGTGTGTGTGTGCATGTGTGCATGGAATTTCTCTCTGTTCCTCTCCTGTAAAGAAAGACACATTTAGGACAGCATTTAGGATCCACTGCTAATCCATGGTAATCTCCCTCACCACCTCATCTCAAGATCCTTAATTACATGTGCAAAGAGCCTTTTTCTATAGGTTCCAGGGATAGTTAGAGGCCATTCTTTAGTCTACTATATATCTGCAAACCAAAGTACACTTTGAGAAGAGACCATAAATGTTTATCTTTTAATCTCCAGAGGAACTCTGCTCATCAGCCAGAATACTGGACTTAGAGGGAGTGTGGAGGATCCAGTCCAATGGAGGTCCAGAGAAGGAAAGGCCTTTCACAGGTTACTTGTGCAGAGCTAATAACTATGGAAGGATCTGGTCTCTTGCTTTTCAGTCTAAGACTTTTTTTTGCAAAAATATTTTCCACTGAGTTCAGAAATGGGCACTCTGCACATACAGGCCCCCTATCCTCTGCTCTCACTTCCCTCCTGGGCTTCTCTCCAAAAGCCTGTTTTGACTCTATAGGGGAGGAAAAAATTCTCCTCTACTCTGCTTGGTTCTTTGGCTGGCCTGATAATCAAATTTACATAGGACAGATTAACAGGAGAAAAACAAATTTAATTACATATGTATAGGGGTCCCCTAAGAAAATGACATCCACAGGCAGTCAGGCAATTGATGCTTACATGCTGTTCTGAGCTAAGGAGAAGTGGGTAGGGGTCTAGGACTTCAAAGAAGAGGAAGACAATTCACAGGAAGATGGGAAGAGCACATGTTTGGGAAATAAATATATGCCATGCCACCCAGAGACAATGAGACACAGAGAGGAATTTGACCTCCAGACCCTGCGAAGCTTCCCCCAGGCTTACCACACCTAGCCCATATTCCTTATAATTATCTCTGGTGACAGTTCTCTTCCTGGACTGGGACTCTATTTAAATTCGTTTAGGGCGTTAAAGGAGAGGCACAAGTTTTTCTTGAATCTGTTGGATCTTGATTTGCCTTCAGCTCAGAATAGTCCACTTGCCGAAGTGGCACATTTTAGGGGGACATATTCTGAACCCTACCGATCACTTGCTTCCTCAACTACTGTTGCTGCAGGAGAAACCATAGGAGGTGAAGCAGGAGGTTGCAGCCTGGCCTGGGACTAGAGAGGGACAGAGTGAAGCTGTTCATCTGGCAGTAAGAAAAATCTTGGGTCTAGTCCCGGTAGACCACTGCCAACCATTCCTTCATCCCTTCACCTCTGAGTAGAACTCCAACAGAACTTTCCAGGCAATCTATCTCAGTGCTGCCAAGGCTGATGAGTAGTCAGAGCAAAGGCACTGCCATATCTCATTAGAGCCAGGCTCCAAAGTTAGGGCTCTGTGAATGCTGAAACAGAGGAGCCTTTGAAGTGGAAATTCAGAACCGCTAAAGGGTCTTGGTTCTTTAAAAGAAAATTTCTGCCTAGTGACTGATTAGATGGAAATTCTGGAAGTTTCATGTCACACAGCATAAAAGCTAAGTACTAGGGGCTTGCCTAGAAGGACATATATATCTGAAAGTAATCTCACCTTCCCCAAACTAGCTCCTCCTGCTCAGATGTCTGTTGGCAACCTGGTCATTCTCTATCACCTGGGAGTGCTTTTTCATTCACCATCACTCCTGATATCTAACTAGTTGGCACATCTTAGAGATTTGACCCCTGCAATTCAGCTCACAGCAGTCCCTCCCTTTCATCTTCACTGCCCTACTTCTAGCCCTCTTGGCTTCTCTCCTCTTTATTTTAATTATGAAAGTAACATAAGCTTGTTTCAGACAGGGCCAGGAGCCAAGGAATGCAGCTCTAGAAGCCAGAAAAGACAAGGAAACTAATTGTCCCCTAGAACCACCTTGATTTTGGTCCAGTGAAACAGATTTTGGACTTATTTTTTTTTTAAGGTTTTATTTACTTATTTATTTCAGAGAGAGAGAAGAAGAGGAAGAAGGAGGAGTAGGAGGAGGCGGAGAGGCAGAGGGAGAGAGATTATTCCAAGCAGACTCTGCACTGAGTGTGGAGCCTGATGTGGGGCTCGATCCCATGACCTTGAGATCATGACCTGAGCTGACATCAAGAGTCAGATGCTCAACCAACTGAGCCATCCAGGTGCCCCAGATTTTTTGACTTCTGACCTCCAGAACTGCAAGAGTGTAAATGCTGTGCTTTTAAGCCATGAAATTTGTGGTAATTTGTTAAGCAGCCATAGAAAACTAATACAGGTTGTTTCCAGCTGTTTGGATTTTTTGTAAATATTTTATTACTTCTTGCCTCTCAACAGGAACACCTGATTCCAATCTCCCCTAGCTTCAGCCTGTCGCACATGGCCACTCCTCTGTTCCAGGAACTTTAAGGACTCCCCGGTTCTGAAAAATGAAATCTAAATTCTTTAGCTAGAAGGCCCTCCATGCACTAGCCTCAACCCATTTTTTTTACCTTACAATTCATTATGTTATGACCACCCCCACTCTCAGCACACAAACTTCTTACATTCATTACTTGGTTTACAAGTTTTTCTATACATGAAATGCCTTCTTTAGCCCCTCTATGCTGATGGTATTTTAGACTCCAGCTCAAATGGAATCTCTCCTAAAAAGGCCCTTCTCTATCCTCAGCCCATTCTCACAAACATGGGATCTTTGCCTTCTTTGAGCATTCATAACACTTTGTGTCTCTCTTGTGGTGAATATCAATTCTATCTTGTGTTTGAGTTGCATATTTATACACTAAGTACCTAGCATTTAAATAATTTGCTGAATTATTTGCTCATTAAATATCTGTTGAATTGAATTGATACATAAACCATGCTACAGAACCAGGCTTACTTTCTGTTTACGTTACAATTGGATACCCATGATAGATGGAAACATCACTGGCTTTCCCAATGAAAGACAGACATGAGAAAAGGGGGCAGAAAAAACTAACTAGGCTCACATTATCCTTCCAGGTTTTTAAGTCTCATCCCTGTGTGGTGCCTTTAGAGATTCTAGAATAAATATGATAGTGGTTCGTGAGTAAAGGATTTGAGAATATTTGCTGACTCCAAACTCAATGATGATTCCCTACTACAATTTGTCATGAGAAATGCTAATGCCATCTCCGGCTGCACTTACAGGAGTGCAAGCTCAGAACAAAGAGGGGATTGTCCCATAGGACTCTCAGACACGTCTTCTGCCGGAGGTTTGATCAATGTGGTCACTGTTTCCCAGACCTGGTTCAGCACCAGAATAACCTGCTCAGCTGTTAAAAAAAAAATAGATTTCTGGATTCTACCTTCAAGAAATTCTGAATGAACAGATTAGGGAAGAGCTGAGGAATCTACATTTTAACGAGCACAAATTGTTTGAGGCTCACTAGTCCCCCCCAAAATCCTTAAGTTTGTTTTTAATTCTGAAATTCTATTATTCAGAGTATCCCGTTTCTGGTTCCATGGTCTCAAGCTCCCTGCTTACTGCCTCTACTCTTCTCACCATTGTCAGTCTCAAGCTTGGGTCTTCTGGTGCTCTCCCTATGGGAGAGACAACACCTCTAGATTGGCCAAGGGGTAAGATTTGGGGTTTTAGCTAACTGGTTATTTTAGAGTTAGTCACTTCATGCATCAAGACTCAGTTTCCCCAACAGCAACGAGGGCTATAACTCACAGGCCTCAGCAACTCAGTTTATCCTCCAGAGATGGAAGAAATGGACCTAGATATCATCACAGCAGAGGAGCCCCCAAAGAAAAAATACGCAAGCATTATATCAGGTGGTCTTGAGTACCTGAAGGTGAGCAGATCCCAGGTGGCGGTGATACAGAGACTACTGGGATCTTGTCAGAGCTGCTTGTGAATTCTAGAAGGAGAACTGCAAAGAAGCTGTGCTGTCCGTAACCCCTTCCCCAGCCCAGGGGCAGACACAGCGTGGGTTGCTCCCACCGCTTGGGGATGGAAAAGCTGGAGGTGTAGAGAAAAGCCAGAGGCTCTAGGTATTCTGATTTCAGAGGTTTACTGCTGCCTCCTAAAGAAACAAGGCCCCTGGAGTTCTAAAAGCTCAATCCAGACAGATGACCAAGAGGAAGGAGTAATTGTTCAGCCTTAACACAATTTGTTTATCGTGTGTCCATTGTCATTAACCCCTCCGAGTGAAAGCAGACCAGTTCATTTCATTTTCCAATTATCTAGTTTATGACATCATTAAAATTGATCGAGTGCTCATCTCAACATATAACGAGCAGGTCATGTGGAGGAGGCAGTATTCCTGGAAAAGTCCTGGTGGCGGGTCCGAGTGTGTTCTCCCTGTCAATGTGGAACAGCCTGGCCCCTGGCCCCACGCAGGTCGTGGAACCCGACCTAGGAGAGTTGTGTAGTTACCTATTCTCCGCACATTGTCTCTTGGGAGAGGACACCCCAGGAGTGAAGCAGTGCTTGGAGTCCGAGAGGAGAGAGTGAGACACTTTGCACATGTATTTCTTCTGGATGAAAGAGAAAGTGGAGAGCTTCTGTTTGGGATGATGAACAGATTTGGGAGCACAATAATGTTGAAGGTATTTAATGCCACTAAATGGTACACTTAAAAACAGTCAAAATTTTATGGGTAAATTTTATGTTATGCACATTCATAAATATATATTTTACCTTTTTTTTTTTTTTTTTTGGAAATGGGTTGGCTTATCCATAGACAAGTCCAATCATTGGGAGGGAGATCATTAACACTTGCCACCTTCCTTCTTGATTTCAAATGGCACACTGAACAAGAGACCTTCTGTTGACTTATCTTGGGAGCAGTGCCTCTTAGTGTAGGAACCATACAGGTGCTTATACTCGATCTAATTCTGGAGCAAATGGAGTTTCTCTGATTCCTACTACTTAAATATGTTTTGGAAATATGCTTGAACTTTCATCCTGCAGAAGATGGACCTAAGAGTTTGTCTCTGGGGTTGCCCATCCTACTTTTCTTGTGGAAGTGATGAACAGTTCATCCCATTTAGTATATGCAATATACTTTTTTTTGAATGCCAACTCCCCACCCCGCTTTGTCTTTCACTTCCAGAACTGAATACTTCAGTGCAGAGCTAGAAAAGGTAAAGGCTTTGGATTTGTGGCCCAGGCTCACTTTACTCTGCCATCTTTGGGGCTTTGAATGTTGTCACCAGCCAGAGTTCAGACACAAATAGAATTGCAAGGTAGGGAGAGGCCTGGAAGGTCCTCTTGTTTACTACCCATGTGATGATGGTCAGTCTTTGGTCAGACACATCCAGAATGGAGTTTATTCTTGATAAAGGTCACACCCTGTGACCATTATTCACTCTATCTCTCTAGAGAGTCCTTCAAAGTTTTAGACATAAACATATTTTGAAAGTACCCTCCACTAATCCAGTGGCTTGTCATTCTGCCTGCTCTGTGTTAGGTTCAGATTGCATTAGTTTACTATTTCAGGAAGACTTTTTGAGTCCAGAAATTTCAGTTCACTTCACGATTTCAACTTGTAATTTCTAGCTGGAAATTATATATGGAAGCTGAGTCATTTCCCTCACTCCTGGAACTTGCTGGCTGTTTCCAGGGCCTCCCTCATTATTCAAACCACTACTCATTCGCATGAATATCAAAAGCATAACCTGAAGGCTGTGAAAGATTTTCATCCTCACAGGTCATGAAATGCAAGAGAATACTTTCTGTTTATCACCCACACTAAGGATTTAAGATTGACTAAATGTTATATTTCTAGACACTATATTCTGAAGGAAAGCATCCTGCCCTGAGGTAAGGACAACTTCTTTATTCATATTGAAAATGATAGCAAGTAAAGGGCAAGAATTTAAAAAAAAAAAAATCCCACTTTTGGAATGTTCAGAATGAAAATCTTATTAAAATCAGACCTTTAAAGCGCTTCCTTTCACTGTTCACAGATGGTGCAGATACTCTGAAATGTTGCCTGGTCTGAAATCTTTTATCTGGAGTTTTAGAAGAGCAAAGGGTATGACATATGGAAAGGAGAAACCAGCCGTGGGAAGGCAGGGACAGGAATGTAAATTATACAACTGCTTCTTGCCTCAAAATATTTCTGGTCAGTTTCTCCCCGTGGCGCATCACACTTGAGTACAGGATGGAGCTTGCATTTGGGGCAATTAAGGTCTGATGTGATTCCCTGATAGTGAGGCAGAACTGCAAACCTTGCAAGTCCCAGCCCTTGACCAAAGCCACAGTCTTTTTATACGCTCTTGGTTGGCAAGGATTGAACTCTGTCTCCGTCCCCAATTCATATATTGAAATCCTAACCCCCAGTATCTCAGACTATGACTTTATTTGGACGTAAGGCCATTACAAATGTAACTAGTTAAGATAAGGTCATCCTGGAATAAGCCCCTAATCCAATACAACTGGTGTCCCTTATACAAAGGGGACATTTGGGCACAGAAACAGACATGTACAGAGGGAAGATGATGTGAAGTCACAGGTAGAATGCCATCTGCCAGGAACACCAAAGATGGCCAGGATAACTGTCACAAGGTAGGAGAGAAACATGAAACAGATCCTTCTCTCTGTTAAACACAAGACAACGGGCCCCAAATAGAGGTGTTTATGTTAAACCCCACATCAGCAAACGAAGCCTTAGCTTCATTATAGTTTTGGCCCTCCAGAAATGGAAGCTTAAATCAGTCAGTCAGGAACTGCTTAATGAGCATTCACTGGGTAATCTGCCTGATAGACTCTTGTCATCCCCTGAAGGAAAGTAACTTGCAATAATCAGCTTGCTTTTCGTCCGAGTATAACTTCCTTGATCCTGCTCCCTTCTGCAGATAAAAGTCTTTCCCTTTGTAGAGCTGCTCAGAGCTCCTTTCTCTCTGCTAGATTAGATGCTGCCTGTTTCATGAATTGGTGAATCAAGCCAATAAGATCTTCAAAGTTTACTCAGTTGAATTTTGTTTTTTAATACCTCCCAGCATTCAAAAGGACACAACTCTATCCACATCTCGATCTCAGACTTCTAGCCACCTGGACCATGAGAAAACAAACCTCTTTTGTGGAGGCCACCCACTTTGTGGCACTTTGTTGTGGTGACCCGAGCTCATGAAGGCAACGATCCAACGGAAAGAAAGCATCCAGGGCTGTGAATTGTTTTGCAAAGAGTCACAGAAGCTGTAATACCTAAAGGTGCAAATTTTATTTTCAAAACATTTCATTTAGAAATGTGTGGGTTTTTTTTTTTTTTTAATCATTTTCATTCCTTTTTTTTTTTTTTTTCTTTTTTAGAGATAGAGAGAGCACAAACAGGGGAGGGGCGGAGGGAGAGGGAGAATCTTACGCCCATTGCAGAGCCTGATGCAGGGCTCAATCTTAGGTCCCTGAGTTCATGACCTGAGCAGAAATCAAGAGTCAGACGCTTAACCAACTGAGCCACCCAGGAGCCCCTGAAATGTTTCTTAATATCTTGATTTCTATCCTATTGCTCATATACATTCCTCATGTGCACAGGTAGATTTTTATATAATTTGTAAGGTCTTTCTCTACTCCTGATTCCTTGAAACCTTCTCCAAAGACTTAAGAATCTTTTTTTAAAAGATTTTATTTATTTATTTGACACAGAGAGAGAGATAGCAGCAGAGGGAGAGGGAGAAGCAGACTCCCCACCGAGCAGGAAGCCCGATGCAGGACTCGATCCCAGGACCCCGGGATCATGACCTGAGCAGAAGGCTGACGCTTAACCGACTGAGCCACCCAGACACCCAAGGACTTAAGAATCTTGATATCCGAATTCTATCACCTTAAAACACCACATCTAAGATTCCTTATCACATGCTTCACTTTGGGCGTCCATTTCTGTATACTTTCCGTCTACCTTGAAGAGCTCCTTGCACATGTCTGTCATTTCTAAAAGTCTGTACGTCTCTGGGGTGATAATGGACAGGTCCACGGTGACTTCCCAGGTAGGGGATGTAACCTCTCCACTCATGTGGTCCCAGTTGTCGGAAGAGGTCTGGTGCAACTCTGGGGACCCTAGCGAGGGGACAGGGCAACAGGCAGCCCACACTTTTCTGTTTACATAGCACATTTGCTTTCAGGGGAGCCACGGATTCCCTTCTGCTGGCCCATTTCCAAATCGCCAACTCCAGCCACATTCTAAGCATGGATGTTTTTGCCTTTTACTCTCATAATCTGACCCAATGCACCTTTGACGTTATCATTTCTTTCCCAAACGATTTTGATGTCAAACAAATTAAAAACTTTTTATTTCTACATTTGTGTTTCTGTATTTATACATATTCACTAAGTTGGCAATTTTTAGGCTAATAAGTTTGTTCCTGTAATCAGTCTGGTGAGCCATACTCTTTGACTCTTGGGTTTTTCGGACCAGGGTTTTCTGTGGCAAAGACATGGGCAATGGTGTCTCTAGTACCCAGAGGCAGCCAGGTCTCATGATGACAGTCTTAGCTCAGTGTGACCTCCCACAGAATTATAAGTCAGTTATCCTAAAAGCATGCAGAAGTCATTCAGACATTTGCTTAAGTCTCTTCCAAAGGCGTCCAAATGGAAAGTGCAAGGCACCGAGTGTTCTGTGGTCACACGTTCCCCAGTCCTCCCCCCACAGGTGCTTTCCTTCCCTTTACCATCTCTTCTGTACAGCACGACAGACGGACAAACTGACAAAGAACAAGGCCAGTCTGCCCCAGCCCTTCCAGCAACACCGCCCTGTGGATCCCTGTCCCAGCCTCTTGCTGTCGGGCTGACCTTATTATCATGTCGATTAATTTAACCTCTCCTACTTAAATCGGTGGTCTTCCAACTTTGGACTGTTTATCCCATGCACGAAAACAGATCACCAGAGAGAGAGGGGGAAAGTTTTAAAATATTTAGATACTATTGATATATGTTTTATCCATTATAAAATGTACATCGAAATTTTTAAAGTTTGAGACAAAGGTCATATTCATAATCCCTCTCTATATATTTTAAAGTATATATATTTATTGACTTTGCCCTCACTACAAAACTTGTTAATAATTTCTAATGAGAATGGTATGATTGAATATATTTCATTATTTTAGAATATGTTGGTTTAGTCCTTGCGATACACCGATTCTAATTCAGGTTATAGACACAGTTCTCTCTCTCTCTCTCTCTCTCATTTCAATACTTGGCTTTATTGCTTATTGCAGCTGTAAAGTTCCCTCACCAAGATGCACAGACCCAGATGGAAGAAATGCCTCTCTAGATGCTCATTTTCATTCCACTCCACTGTTTATGTAAAGGTTTTTGTTTAAATTCTGCTAGTAAATTTTGTCTTTTTTGACGTCAGTCAGTGGCTCTTCCTAAATCATCACAAGTTATCTCATTTTTGTACTTTAAACAAATAGGTTCAAAATCCACTAAAACTCTGGAAGAATTTTCAATAGATTTTTGATAATCTCTCCAAGTGTACTGATATGAGAGCTTTTATGGGTGACACACAGATTTTTTTCAGGTAAAAACAAAATCACATAAAGATGGAAATGTTTCCAAATATCCCCTTTCAGATTGTTCTTTTCATAACATGCATCTCTTCATAAAGCACTTCCTATCAGATTGGCTGATGTCTTTTCAAATCCAGTATGTCATCTCTGATTTTTAAAATACCCCATGACTGGAGCACCTGGGTGGCTCAGTCAGTTAAGTGTCTGACTCTTGATTTCGGCTCAGGTCATGATCTCGGGGTCGTGAGACTGAACCCCAAGTGGGGCTCTGTGCTGGGTGTGGAGTCTGCTTAAGATTCTCTCTCTCTGTATCCCTCTGCCCCTCCCTCCACCCCCACTTATGCGCATGCTCTCTCTCAAAAATAATTAAATAAATAAAAATAAAATAAAGTAAAATACCCCATGATGTGGACAGATGGGAAAAAGGTCAGCTGTCCCGTGGTCTCGATATTCTCTTGTCCTTGCATGATTATTCTCTTCAAGTGACTATTTGGGTTGTTTGGACATTTTCTAGGTGAGTTTTCTGTGGTAAAGATGTGGACAATTCCCTCGAAAGAGTCATTTTAAGCCACTTTTTCATTTTGTGAGGATTAGTTGAGTTAAATCTAGATAACATGATCCATAAACCCATGTAGCCAGGAGCATGTCTGCCGCAGTATCTCTCAGTGACCTGACAATTGTCATCAGCCTCCTTGAGCAAAAGGTTTCCACTGTTTTTTGAAGATACTGGGGATACCACAGGGGTTCTATGACTGGGTCTGAGACATATAGACTAAGTGAGGGTACCAATTCCAACTTGTGTATCAGTAGTAGGTTAATCTTCTTTATTTTTTAGATAAAACTAAATATAACTCTAACATTTTCTTCTACACCCCAGTGGATCAATGCTGGATGCCTCATTTTGGAGATCACTAATCTAGATCAACACAACAAAATCACAAGACCCAGAGAAACTCAGAAACCTTCTTGTTGGGAAGGGTGGTTGGAAAGGCTAAGAAATCCTCTGATACTTTTGTTAGATTCTGCTGTATTGGTTATAATCACTTTCGGAAACACAAGGGAGAAATAGATCACCATTGTCTGGTGAAGGAACCTCACAGCAAAGCATCCGGGCACTCAGGGAGTGTATATTACTGGGACATCTCTGTTATATTACCTCGAATCACTAAGTGAGCCTTTGTCCCATTTTCGTAAAGGTCTGCTGTCCTTTCTTTAAGGCTACAGTGGGGCTTCTAAAGATAAGCTGGAATGTCCAATAGCAAGAGTTACCAAGTTCACCAGACTCATTTGTTAGGATTTCTTTTTGGTCAATTAAAAAAATAGCTTTCAAGAGCTCTCACAAAGGCTTTTACAGAGCTCATAAAGGTAATGTTCAAACTGTCTCTAATGATTCCTTGACGATGATTAAGCAAAACTAACAAAACAAAACAAAAATTTATTTCCCAGAACTCTGGAAATATCACAAATGCTGATGAGGTTCCATCAGATTGGGAGTGATAATTATGCTTTATTTTTCTACACACACACACACACATATTGGTTTGTTTCTGAGTGATGTGCAAGGAAATTTAAAAAAGCTTGTGGTAGGGGTGCCTGGGTGGCTCAGTCAGTTAAGCGCCTGACTCTTGCCTTCAGCTCAGGTCATGATCTCAGGCCATGGGATCGAGCAGCAAGTAGGGCTCCGCGCTCAGCAGGAGTCTGCTTAAGACTCTCTCTCCTTCTCTCTTTGCCCCGTACCCCACCACACCCCCACTCTTGAAAATAAATAAATCTTAAAAAGAAAAAGCATGTGGTAAATATATGTGCTAGTGTGAGTGGGTAGAAGTTATTAAATACTTCATGTTCTGTGAATTGAAAATAACAATGCTGTCAACTACGTTGATTTTTCACTAAGTGATACTGTAGAAGCAAGTATGTTCCCAAAATCGCCCACATGAGTATCACCTGGTGAGGTCCCTCCCCTTCAAATCTGATGGGATAGAGCAGTAACTCCACCTCTTCAGGTGATTGTTCTGGCCACGGAGGTTTCAGAACCATTGCTCTGGGCTGTGCATCCTTTATGATAAAGATATCAACCCCAATGTGGACACATTGCCGATCTGCAGCACCAGAAACAATTTCTATCCTTCAGATCCGTTCATGGTTGCTGTTCATGTTAGAATACCTTCTGAGAGGAGGCACTTATTACAACAATGAATCCGTTTCCTCCCAACTCTTGGTTGTCATGATCCTGACCTGCCACCTGTGTCACATTCCATCAGGTTCTGAGAATGAGGCATGGCACTTGTCAAAGACTGACACGCACTGGGGCAGAAGCTTGATAGGATAGGCTGAGCCAAAGCGCGTGCACACACACAGAGAAACACACAGTAGAGATGAATCAAAGCACAACTTTTCTAGAAAACCCTCTCAAACAAAACCAACTCTGTAAGACAGGACTTTGGACGAGCTTGGGCACTGATGGAGGTGAAGACTGTCAGGTCTGTTCTCTCTCTCTCTCTCTCTCTCACTCTCCCTGTGGGAACAATGAGGACAATGATAGCTGGTTCAGAAGAGGGTTTCTGTGACCTGCATTTCCCAGCACCTGTTCCATAGAACACTAATCCTACCCAATGCCCCAGGAACATAGGGTCTCATGGTTAAAACCCTGTCTTGGACATTTGAAATCCTTTTTTTTAAAAAACTTTCTATTTTGAAAGAATTGTAGATTTACAGGAAGTTTCAAAAGAGTAAAAATAGTGCCATGTATCCTTCACCCAATTCCCCTCATGAATACATTTATATGGCTGGAGTACGATGTCAACCAGGAAATTGACATTGGTACACTGTTACTGACTGGCCTGGAGGCCTCATTCACTTTTCTGCCTTTTTTACATGCATTTATTTGTGTGTATCTAGTTCTATGCAATTTTATTACACGTATAGATTCGTGTAACCATGACCACAATCAAGATACAGAACCATTCCCTCACCACAAGGGGATTCCCTTATGTGACCCCTTTGTATTCATACCCCTCCCCCCATCTTTCCTCTGGAAACCACTGATCTGCTCTTCATCTTTGTAATTTTGTCATTTCAACAATGCTATATAAATGGAATCACACAGCATGTAACCTTTGAGATTGACTTTTTTCACTCAGCATAATCCTCTTAAGTTTGGTCCAGGTTGTTACATGTAGCAATAGTTTACTCCCTTATATTGCTGAGTAATTAATATTCCATGGGAGCGATGTGCCACAGTTTATTTGGCCATTCACCCAGTTAAAAATATTTGGGTTGTTCCCAGTTTGGGCATGGGAGTACAGTTGCTAGGATCATTTGTGTACAGGGTTTTGTACAAACATAAATTTTCATTTCTCCAAGATAAATGCCCCCAAATGTAATTGTTTGGTCGTATGGCAGTTGCGTGTTTAATTATAAAAGAAATGGCCAGCGTACCATTTTCTATGCTCACAAGGGAAACATGAGAGATCCAGTTTCTCTGCACTTTCTCCAACATTTTTGTTTTTTATTTTAGCTCTCCTGATAGGTATGCAGTGACATCTCCTTGTAACTTTCATTAGCAATTCCCTAATGGCTAATGAGGTTGAACGTCTTTTTCATGTGCTTATTATTCATCTGTATCTCCTTTTTGGTGAAATGTCTGTTCATGTCTTTTGCTCATTTTCTGATTGGATTTTGTTGGGTTTTATTACTGTTGAGTTTCAGAGTTCTTTATGTATTCGAGGCCCAGTCCTTTGTCAGGTATGTGCTTTGCAAATATTTTCTCCCAGGGTGTAGGTTGCCTTTTCTTTCTCTTAACTGGATCTTTCATAGCAGAGTCTTTTCATTTTGATTGAGGTCCAATGTACTTTTTCTTTTATGGATGAAGCTTCTGGTGTCACGGCTAATAACCTTTCATCTAGCCCTCGGTCCTCAAGATTTTATCCAATGTGTTCTAAAGTTTTATGGTTTTACTCTTACATTTAAATCTGTTTAAATGTACTATATAGTTCCAGTTTTACACTTAAATCCCTGGTTTCCTGTGACGTTAATTGTTATATAAGGCATGAGATTGAGGTCAAGTCTCGTTCTCAATGTCTTTTAACATTTTAAGGGCTGAAGTTCTGTAATCAAAGACATCTATTTTTAGATTTAAGTTGAGTTCCCCAAACTTGGGCATCTATTCATGCAGCAAATATTTGTTGGACACTTCCTGCCCACAGGCACCGAAGTGGGCATTGGGCTGTAGGCGCAACCTCTGGTCTTTATGAACTGTTTGTATACACATAGTTTACACCACGTGCTCAGAACTGTATTTTGTGGAAATGCTTTAGGAAATTCTGTTTGAGACAACAGACAGACTCAGAGACTGAGTCAGACACCAGGGTAAGCAATGAGAGATGCGAAATCGGAAGAATGCCCAGGCAAGAGGCAGCTTCCGTAGGAAACCTGAAGTCAAGAGCTGAAGGAAGGGGGACAAAGAAGGGAGGACTCAGGAGGTGGGGAGAGAATGCCAAGGACAAGGCACATTGTGGTGGACTGAGTTGTCTGGGCCCGCCCCTCCTTTGCTCCTGATGATCTTGCATGCCTTTTCTTTTCTTATTTGCTGGGCTCCTCAACGTTGGTGTCCAACTACCACCAGCTATGTCATGGATATGTGAGTGGGTATATGTACGTATATACAGTTAACGCTTGAACAACACAGCAGGGGCTCTGACCCTCATGCAGTCAACAATCCACACATAACTTTTGACCCCCCCAATTTTTTTTTTTTTTTAAGATTTTATTTATTTGCGAGAGAGAGAATGAGAGACAGAGAGCATGAGAGGGAGGAGGGTCAGAGGGAGAAGCAGACTCCCTGCTGAGCAGGGAGCCTGATGTGGGACTCGATCCCGGGACTCCAGGATCATGACCTGAGCCGAAGGCAGTCGCTTAACCAACTGAGCCACCCAGGCGCCCCGACCCCCCCCCCAAAATTTAACTACCAATAGCTTTCTGTTGATGGAAAGCCTCACCAACAACATTACCAGTCAATTAACACATATTTTGTATATGTATTATACATTGAATTCTTACAATAAAGCTAGAGAAAAGAAAATGTTATTAAGACAACCATAAGAGGGGTGCCTGGGTGGCTTAGTCGGTTAAGCATCCGACTCTTGGTTTTGGTTCGAGTGGTGATCTCGGGGTCGTGAGATCAAGTCCTGCCTTGGCCTCCATGCTCAGTGCAGAGCCTGCTTCAGTTTCTCTCCTCTCCCTCTGCCTCCCCACTCTCTAAAATAAATAAATAAATCTTAAAAAAAAAAAAAAAGACAACCATAAGAAAGAGAAAATACATTTGTAGTAGTGGATGTATTTATCAAAAAAAATCCTCACATAAGCAGCCCCGTGGAGCTCAAACCCATGTTGTTCAAGGGTCACATATATGCGTATGTGTATATGTGTATAATTAATACATATAGGTATGTTTGTCAGTATATATACATGTGACACATGTAACACTCATATACGGATATATACTACACATATACACACTTGTTTTTTGTGTTGTTTTGTTGTTTTTTTGAAAGATTTTATTTATTTATTTGAAAGAGAGAGAGCACAAGCAGGGGGAGTGGGAGAGGGAGAAGCAGGCTCCTAGCTGAGCAGGAAGCCCGACGCGGGGCTCGATCCCAGGACCCTGAGATCATGACCTGAGCTGAAGGCAGACGCTTAACCGACTGAGCCACCCAGGCGCCCCTACACACTTGTTTTTAATGTAAAATTGTTTCCTAGTGCACAGCAGTTTGTAGGTAAAAATCTATGGTCCCAGCAACCCTCACAAACACTTATCTGGCATTTCCAGATGCCTCACATCCTTTCCCATCATTACCGAAGTCCTCAGTGTCACCCTGTGCTCCCTGGTCTTTCCTGATGACTCTAAGAATGACGTCTGCACTCTTTCCTGTTGCAGTTCACAGTGGCAACACCTCACATGGGTGCATGGAGGCTGGGGTCCCAGGGGCTGCTGATGTCACCGGCTCTACTCTGCCCCCCGCACCAGGAGGACTCCTATCCCTGTTACAGCACTGCCTCTGGTGAGGAAAGCAAGAGCTACGAGTATTTTCTCTGTTTTTTCCTTCTCTTTCTCTCTAAGATGTGGACATTGATCTCTGGGGCTGGCCTGAAGTACAGTATCCATTCTTCCATCACCTTGCTCTCTGACCTTGATTCATGATCTAAGAACCAAAGTGTGTCCTTGCTTGTCTTCCTGAGGCACATCGGCCCTTCTTACAGATAACGTTTCCTGGGGGTTCTCCTGTCATTTAGAGATGCTCTTACTTATCTGAATCATAGTTCTGGTTCCTGCCATTGACAAAAGAACCCGCTGTTCCCAATTTAGAAGCAGGTAAATTCTGAAAGTAAGTTGGTATGCTGGTCATTTAGAATTTGGGCCTCACAACCCATAGCTACGAAATTATACATAATGGCAAGGTTCCCAGGCTGATCCCCCAAAAAACCTATTTATCCCAAATGTAGCTAAACTGAGGTAATAAAGCTATAGGCAACCTAACCAGGCTCAGCAATGCGTTTCCCTTGGAATGCGTATCTTGTACCAACCGGGATGCCAAGGAGGCAGACTGAAATAAAGCTGAAACGTGAACGTATCTTGTTGGGATTTCGTAGCCTGTAAACCAGGACACTGAGGGTGGAGAAATGTTGGATGGAGATGTCCACGGAGTCGTTTACCAAAGCCTGGGAGCTTCCAAAAGAACATGCAAAATTATAATTTAGTTCTGTGGAAGTAGACTCAATTTAATACCTTCTACCAAAGCCCTGGCACGTCCGTCATCTTGGAATGAGGTCGAAGTCAAAGAATCGAGAGAGGATGAAGGCCCTACCGCAGGGGTCGGTGCCAGACTCTGGAGCACGCCCAGAAACAGGCGGGCAGAAATGCGGTCGGGGCTCTGGCCGAGCATACTGATGGCCACCTCGTTTGAGAAGCTGTTTTAATCCATTTCGATTACAACTACAGCATGCTCTCTGTTCCTAACAGATGGCTTTTTCTTATCAATTTGCCCGCTCCCCATTTCTCTGTGCAAGAACAACCTTATCTCACACTGATCAAGAGAACAGGCCATTAAAGGGAAAATTACATTAGGGAGAGATTGTCTTTAAAACTGACCACATGGCAAAGAGGCTTCTTGAGGAAGGGGGGAAAGTAAGGGATTGAACACCTACTATGTGCCAGTCACCGTGCTATGTCTTTTCACATGAATACCTTTATCATCCTCCTAAAAATCCCGGGACATGGTCATTATCGTCCCTATTCAGTTGTTGAAAATGTAAGCCAGAGGGGTTATGTTAGACTGAGAACCTTGGACCAATTGTAAGGATTCAAACACAACTTCTGGCTCCAGAGTGAGGCTCTTTCCCTACCTTTATACCTCCTACCATTGGAATAGAGCATTTCACTGTCCTAGAAACAGATGCATGTTACTCACTGGTTTTCACCCAGTTAAAAAAAAATACTCAAAAACCAAGGATGACCCCATTTCTTCTTCACTATATTTAACACAGGGAAGGTGATAAATGTGCAAAGTAGATTTGGCTTTGAGTAGGCTTAGCTATACGTGGCTGGTCAAACTGAACGAGAAGCCACAATTTCCTGAGAGCCCGGGCAGACACTGGGCTCTCTTGAAATTGAGGGTGAGCCAGCCAACGCTCAGGAGGAATGAGCCCACCCATTTGTTTGCCTCTGTGTGGTGCCCGGCCCAGTGCCAGAAAGAAGAGGAGATTATATGTATTATTTGATAGTAGAAACAGAGAAAAAAAAAAAAAAAACAACCAAACAACAACAAAACAAGCCAGTGATGCAGAGAAAGTGTTTTGAGCTTTTCAGATTACAAGAAAAGGGAGCAGTAACATTCACTCTGACAGCACCAAAATTAAATCTAGCCACAAAATCATATGGAAGCCAGCATATAGAGAAGAGTTGTGTTTCCAGTTAGAAGACACACACACACACACACACACACGCACACGCACAAATTCAATTTCTTTCCAGTTCAGTCTCTTGGTGCTCCCTCCTCCTAGCGCCTGCGCTGCGTTAGACTCTCCCCTAGTGGAAGGCTGGGGCATTTCAGCCCCGACAATCATCTGATTCAGAACAATAGAGAGGTCTCAGGATTTCCATTTTAAAATGTTTCTTTAGTTGGAGGTGAGCAAAAACTGATGCCTAAACCAGTGAATTTTTATGGACTGCAGGCAACAAACAGTAGAACTCTTTACCTTCCCCTCGGGTTCATGCTCAAGAAATCCTGATAGGACACATACCTTGGGAAGCACAGATACATCGGCACAACCCCATTCATGCCTGTGCGCACATCAGTTTCTCTCCATCCCTCGCCTCCAAGGGGACCCAACCACAAAATGTGCCCCAGGATGTGGTAAAGACAGCACGCGGTGTGGACCTGCTAAGCTCTGACTCGGTTGGGTAGAATTCCACCGTGGCATCTGCACTGGCTTTCTGCTTGAGGGTTGGCCTTGGTTTGCGTTCAAAGGGCTGCTCACAAGATCTGTCAAGTGATGGTTTGGTATGGCCCCCTCTTATTTTACTAACAGGTTTGCAACCCAAGCTAAACATGAGGAAGTCACTTGCTCCAGTCAAGGAGAGGGTTGAGCATATGATGGCCACGAGGAAGAATGGGACACGTTCGTGGTGACAAGCTGGCCGCCAGCCTGACCACAGAGCGATCCTCAAGGAGAACGGGCTGTCTCTCTGCTGATGTGCTAGAAAGAGCAGGGGGTGCAGGCCAAACCCAGCCGCCCCGGGAGCTATGCAACTCGGACCTCTTCCAGGAGACCGAACACTCTCAAGAAGAAGGAATGAAAGAATTAAACGCACTTTCCAGGCTGGAAACTCTTTATATCACAGATCTCAGTACAGGTCGCCCCTTTGAATTCAAAAGCAGTGGAGCTTTTGATATTAGAGAACAAGAAAATTACCGTGGAGAGAAGGCCATTCGGGTAATAGTTGAAAATCTTCTGGGGAGTATTTATCCCCATTAATTTGTTGGCAGGAGGGGGACATAAGGTACAAGGAAAGTCATCTCACAGTGGTCTGATATGGTTTCCGGCTCCCACAGCCAGAAACATTCTTGTGATGTAGGGGTGTGTGCAATATCACTACTGAGAGAAAGAAAGAGCGTTGATAACGCACGTCAGGCCCTGGCTTTTGGGAACTGGCCAATATACAGGTGGAATGTTCTGAAATTAGCACATTAGCTTAGGTACGGAAGAGGTGACAGCTCAGGGAGATTTGAGAAGAGGTCGCGGGAGCTGGAGATACGGCAGATGCCAGGAGCAGAGAGGCCCTGCCTGCCCAGGACCTTGGGCCAGGGGTTAGCCCTGAGCTTCGCTGCACCCGAATGGAGGAGAGTCTCCAGAGAGCGGGGAGAGGAAGCACGGGAGGCCCAGGAAGTCTTGCTGGGGAGGGCTCGCCAGGGTCCTTCTAGTGGAGAGGAACTTGTGCCCACACTTGGGAGAATCGGGAAAGCAGAGATGAGCAAGAAGTTAAGGCCAGTGAGCCAGACAAGAGCATCTGAAGGGACCTGGGGATGAGCGGGTCTGGAGGACGAATGGGCGGCCGATGATGGACAAACTCACAGGCGCTGGAGCCAGGCCTGGCTCGGGTGTGCCGGGGGCAGCCTCCTCATGGAGGGCTGGCTGGATGTGAATCACTGAGGCACTGTAAGAAGTTCCACCCCTATACTGTGGAGGTGTCGGCCAAACCTCTCTTTAGGACCGTCCAGAGTGGTGTGCCCGAAGCAGCCCACTACTGGTGTGGGTCCTGGTTGGGTGTTCACAGTATCCTTAAGCAAGTCAGTTACAGAGATGACCCAGAGCGTCATTCCTTTCCTGCCTGGGGCCGTCCCCTAAATCCGTGCCAAATGGAGACCTTGCGAATACTGGAAGAGGAAGTATGTGAATTCGGGTTGGCCCAATGGCTGCTGTGGAATCTGTTTTGTCAAGCTGTCATGGATTAGCTCTGATTGGTTTGGTTGGGTGGCAAAGTTAGTTAACCAGAACCTGAGAAGAGGAGAGAGCTTTGTCAAAGCTCCTGGTACTAGTACTTGGCCCTAAACTCTAGAGAAGCTCCTGTCTCTCTCCAGGGGGGTCCTAACAGGTCATCTCCCACTATCCCCCGCCCCCATGCCACTTCACTGTATAGGGGATAAGGATCACGTGTATAAGCTCCCGGAGGACAGGCACCGTGGGACGTAATCCCTTATGGCCATTCTGGCATTGTCTAATGTGGCTGCCACCAGCTATGGGTGGCTACTCACAATTGAGATGTGCTGAATTCAAAGACTTCAGATGAAAGTGTAATGTGAAATAACTCATTAGGATGATTTTATGTCAATTACACGTTGAAGTGATAATATTTTGGTGAAATAAAATAGAGTATTAACATTAATTTTTCCATTTCCTTTTACTTTTTAGAGAATAAGCTTTGTATTTTAGAGCAGTTTTAGGTTCGCAGGAAAATTTAGCAGAAAGTACCGAGAGTTCCTGTCTAACCCCTGTCCCCGCACACTGCCGCTTCCCCCACTGTGGACATCCCGCACCAGAATGGTCCATTTGTTACAGCTGATGAACCCACAATGACTTCATTATCACCCAAAGTTCATATCCTTTTACCTCTTAATGTGGCTACTCGAAAACTTTAAAACTCCTTTTGAGGCCTTCTATTTCTTTTGGGTAGCACTGTTTTATACCTTTTCGGGTGGCAAATCTAAAACAGAAACTTGTATCTAGGTTGGACGATAAGCCCACACTCATTGAAGAAGAAACCGATCTCAGAATTTCTGAGATCTCAACAGAATTAAAAGCTGACCTTTGTTCCTTCTTTTTACAACTAGTTAGGAAGGAAATTACTCAAAGGAAGATCTCCACATACTCTTACCACTTGACAGCCTTGTCGCAGACCCAGACTGACTTTCAACCCATACTCTGACATTTGACGTGGCTTGCTGAGCTGAGACAGGAATCCCTCTGGAAAGAAAAGGACCAGTTTCAAGTGTCTCTGGGGGCTTCTAGCTTTCTGGGCCTGTTCCCTCAAAAGGCCAATTTCAATCTCGAATCCCACAGGTCTTGTGCTAGAGCGACTTCTGCCCTATATCCCCACAGGGGCCGGGTCCACCAGGAAGAGTCAGAGTGAAGGTAAGGGGTGTGGTTGTCACTCTCTTGGCTCCTGTGAAGCTTCACTGAATACTTGTCTTGGAGATTTTTTTTCCCTACATCACTTTCTGCTTGGCTGGAGTTATATGGAAGACTTGTGCCATTAGCAAATTGGCTTCCCACACCTCACAGACCGGCTCATGGACTTCCTCTCAGCGCTCACAGAATACCTCATTTCCAAAGTTGGCCGGCATTTCAGGGCAGAATCGGTGTGAGCCTCTGTCCAAGGCCTGGTGAGACGGGCCTGTTTGCCTAAGAGGATTAAACAGAGGACAGTCAGCCACGAGTCCACCGAGACCATTTAATGACTTCGGCTCTAATCTCCTACTCGTGTAGGCCTTGTCAGCGACCACTGGTCACGACTGAGTTTCTTCTTAACTGCTGTGTCTTTCTTTACTTCCCTCTCACAAACCTTATCTCTAGTCTTCTGAAGAATCCCTCCCCCCTTCCCCTGTCCTCAGAGCTCACGTTCTGCTTCTCTCTCCACCAGGGTAGGCTCCTCAGTGGCCCCCTTCGGAGCCTTCTGGCATCTCAGACGGGAAGTAGAAGGGTACCAAGGCTCACATCATCATTTCGGAAGAATTTACCTAAGCAGAATATTTCCCGTCACAAAAGAAATGTCTACTTGATTGGAGAAAACAGAGTCAATGTCTGGGTTTGTGAGCCATCTCTGTCCCCAGCTTTTCTGTGGCTGGGAAGACCCAGCTACCTGCCGGCCACCTCGTGATGCTGTTTCAATATTCTTTTCACCTAGTGCTTTGAACACCAACTTTGATCCAAAGGCCAGGCTCGAAAGTCGCTTTTCTCACAGTGCCCTTCTGTATTGTTGAGACAGTTTAATGGTTTCCTTCTTTGGTAATGGGGCTGCCTTTCCCCCCCCCGGTCAGGGAGACGTTCGAAAGTATGTCAGTTGCAAAAAAGAAAATCCCAACTAACATACTGGTGTTTTATTTAAGATTTTTGTGTTAGATTTATTAGGAACACTGGTCTGTGTGTGCATGCTACATCATCACCGTCAAGTTTTGGCACCAGTGCTCTTCTGGTTTTTTTTTTTTTAAAGATTTTATTTATTTTTTTGACAGAGAGAGACACAGTGAGAGAGGGAACACAAGCAGGGGGAGTGGGAGAGTGAGAAGCAGGCTTCCCGCAGAGCAGGGAACCCGATGTGGGACTCGATCCCAGGACCCCGGGATCATGACCTGAGCCGAAGGCAGACGCTTAACCGACTGAGCCACTCAGGCGCCCCGCTCTTCTGGTTTTAAAAGAAAACGTTGCAAGCACTTATTTTCCTTACCCTAGAAAAGTTCTTAAAGCATTAGAATGATCTGTTTCTTAGAGATTTAAAATAATTCTTCTGTGAAATTATCTGGGCCTGGCAGCCAGACAGTGCTTCGGCTTCGTACACACTAACTCCTTAGTATTCACATTTGTGTGCGTAGACTTGAACGTGGAATTTTCTTTTAATTTTCTCCATCTTTGGACGGAGATTCTCCTTTCTAATTCTGCTTTCTAATTTTCCGTGCTTGTATTTTGTACCTCTTTTTGGGGGAAAGGGGATATGAAGGGTTTTTCTATTTTGTTTAAAAAGCATTATATCTTGGATTCATTTTTTTCCTGCCGAATATCTAATTTTTAAAAATGTATCCGTTTCAACTCTCATCATTATTCATTTCTTCCTTTTGATTTCTGTAATTCCCTTGTGTTCTTTTTCAAACTTCTTGAGTTGAATAACGAATGCATTATTTTGATTATTTTTTATTTGGTAATGCTAAGTGCTTAAGCCTAAAAATTTTCCACTAAGCACTGCTTTAATCACATCCTTAGGTTATGAAGCATAGCTTTAAACATTTATTTATAATTACCATCGTCTAGGTTTTCTGCACAAATGTAATGGGCTCTGCTCTGAATACCTTCCTATTTTAAGGTTTTGGGCTTTCCCTTTTGCGGTGAGCAGGGCTGGGGGGGTGGTCTTAGAAGGCACAGGTAGCTTGGCCTAGGGTTCCATCCCAGGACACCCACACAGCCCTGCCACTCTGACGTGGCAAACTTTAGAACACCACTATAGAAATGCGCTTTCTTTCTTCTGTGTTCTCTCCAGGAATTTAAATTTAATGGTGCCACGTATCGCACTCTCGGTTGGGTTTTACAGAGTTCTTTCACTTCCTTTCAGAGACGGTAGCATCCTGCTTTGGATCTGGAGAGTCAATATTTGTTGAGTGCCAGGCACTCGTCTGATTGTCAGTATTCTTTGCTCTTGTTACTCACTCGGCCAGTTCCAGGTATCCTTCAGAATGGTTTGGGATTTGTAGATATTATTTTGGGTGTGTTCCAGAAACGGAAAGAGACACACAGCATTTTATCCCACCATCTGTTATCAGATGTATCAGTACTTAATTTATTGAAGAGTACTTGAAAACTTTTCTAGACTCATGAGGCTCATATACAACTTAAGCTTGATTTCCAAGTGACCACTTTCATGAAGACAAAAAGAATTCTCTCAGCTGACACATTTCCTGAGCACTAGCTGATCTTTCATATCCTAAGTAATATTCACCCTCTATGCCTTTGACTTTCCATTAAACAAGTAGAGTTGATTGGCCTGATTTATTCTGTTGAAAACACGGGGCACATGGGGCTGGTAATAAAAGGGGGATGGCTGACTTCTGCTGTTGTCCAAAGAGAATACCCAGACTCTAGCCCTTTGTAGACTTGACTTTGAATTTGAAAATGTGCTTAGTGTCTCCTGTGATTACCTGAGGCTGTCTAAGGCGGTCTGGCAACAAGAGCTCATGAGGAAGGCCATTACGTATGTCAATGTGCGCATCGTCTGGTCTCTTTTTTAAACCTGCACAAATGGCTTTGGTCAGCAATGAGCCTGAGTAAGAGGGGCCATAGGCCTTTGGGTCATGCTGTTCCTATGGCTTCCCTGGATAAGACCTAACTCCAAAGAAACAGAATCAAGAACTAATCATAAAGCACACTGGACGTTTTATATAAAAGCATAGAATAATCAGATGGGGTAGAGAGTGTCTCAGTCCGAGTTTTGCTTGGGGCCCACTAGCTCATCAGCTTGTACGCGTCACTCATCCTGTGCTGGATGCCATGGGCTCTCAGTGAGCAGCTGGGAGATTGAGGCCAACTCTGCTTTCAGGGAAGCCAAAGGCAGTGCCAGGTAAGTTTGTAGACACTTTTCAGCCACCTGCCTTATGTTAGGATGCTTCAAAATACCTCCAGGCCAGAGATCCACTTCCTATGCTGGGTCCGGCTTTTGAAACAGAAAATCCTCCTGAAATAAGCATTGGCAGGCTCTCCTTTAGGGATGAGGCAAATGCAAGCATTTTGGCCCTGCCTCTATACAGCTTTGAGTTATGTTATGCCTTTGAATTTCGCCTTTATTTCTAGCACTTTCTGAAAGAGGACCAGGATATCTTCCAAGACAGACGGCTCTTCTATTTACTTTTTCAAAGGAAGATGTAGAAAACAGGAGAAAAGGTGATCAGAGAGATGGTGGTGGGAATGCATGATCTCCAAAGAGCCTGGGGATCGGGTGAAGCAAGAGTTCAGATACAGGACAGTCAACACACAGATAAGAACTCTACACATATCGCTGGGAGATCCACAACTGACTTCCAGAAAATGTTTCCCTCTGGACCTAGCTCTCTTAAGAGGCAAGGTTCATCTAGCTGGCCATGAAGACAGCAGATAGAGATAATAGCAACACTAAACTTTTCCCGGCACAGGCCAGCCTGACCCTTCTGGAAAACTGACAGAGGCTCTGGGATAAAGATTACTTCTCCTTCTAGAATTATCTTTGAAACACTACATCTGACTTTCATCCTGAGGGCATTTATCAAGCTCCAGTGGACAGGCCACAGAAGAAAACACCTAGGGATTTCATAAAGCACGGACTCTAGTAGAAGATCTTCATACAGAAAACTGGGATCCCAACAGGTTGTATCTTTAATGTAGGCGTGAATTAGATATATGCCAACTTTTTCCCCCCTACCACCACTACACTAAACATCAAGGAATATCGCCTTTCCTCCATCTTAGAACTTGGGTAAGGGAACAAAATCTCTGCCTTGATTACTCATAAACACAAAGGCCATCATATAATTTTCCAACCTCAATTCACACTACCTGGGTAGTCCCAAGAAGTAAGCTCAAGTTGAGAATTAGTGGAGGGCTACTCGCTTGGCAGCAGCCCTAGGCTCATAATACTAAGAAAAATGAAGCCTCTCAGATTCATCTCAAAGAATTTCCATTGATCATCAGCACAGATCACAGAACTCACAAAGATACCAACATAATACCACTGGGGGGGAGAAAAAAAAAGACAGGAGATTCAGCTTCCAAGAGGTTTCAGATATTGGATTATCAACCAAAGAATATAAAACAAGTAGTTTAAACTATGGAAAAAAATTGAGGGTCTAGGTTAGTTCTTTAGGGTCATCAACAACAGATATTTATTTGCTCACAGTTCTAGAGGCTAGAAGTCCAAGATCAAGGTGTCACTGGGATTAATTTCTTCTGAGGCATCTTGCCTGGGCTTGTAGATAGTCATCTTTCCTCTGTCTTCACGTGGTCTTCCCACTGTGTTATGTGTGTGTCCTAATCTCTTCTGATAAGGGCACCAGTCATATTGGATTAGGACCCACCCCAATGATCTCATTTAACCTTAATTATTTCTTTAAAGGCCCCATTTCTTATGCAGTCACATTCTGAGGCACTGGGGGTTAAGATTTCAATAGATTAATTTTGAGCAGACACATTTCAGCCCATACAAGCTATATAGAATATAAGTGAGGAACAGAAATTTATAAAAATTTTCAAGCGTTTTTTGAAAAAATATCCAACTAGAATTTCTAGAAATGAAAAATATTATAACCATTTTTGTAAGCCTCAATGGAGGGTATAAGAGAAGTTTAGCACAGCTGAAGAAATAATTAGACAACTGGAAGACAGACCAGCAGTTTACCTATTTCACAGTGCAGAAAGAGAAAGAGAAATGATCAGAATTGAGAAAAGACTTCAATCCTCAGACTTAAACATCCAAGGAACCCAAGCAGACTTTGCAAAAGAGGAGAAAAGAAAAGAAAGAAAAGAAGAAACATACACCAGATAGGGCTAAAACACTAAAGCCAGGGAACATCTAAAAAGCAGGCAGAGAAGATGGATTACTTACAAAGGAATGACAAACTTACAATTGACTTCTTAATAGCAATCATGGGAGTTGGAAGACAGAGGAAACATTTTTAATATGAGGAGAGAAAGTAGCTACCAGCCTCAAAACACACATGAAGTGAAAATATGGTTCAAAAAACAAGAGTGAGGTAAAGACGCTTCGGGGTAAGAAAAAAGACTGTGATTTAAAAGGAATTCTAAGGGCTTGTTTGAAGCAGAGGCAAGTCAAGTTGTGTATAAATATTGAGATGAAAAATGGCACAATGAGCCAAGAAAGTGGCAAATGTATGAGTAAATTCAAAAAGTGTGGACTTTATAAAACAATGGCAACACAAATGAAATATGCAGGACCAGTAGCAGAGAAATCAGAAGGGGTAACAGAATTAAAGTGTCCTAAGGCCACTAGAAGGTGCAGAAGGAAGGAAACTTATTAATTAAATTTAGCATATGGTAAGTGAAGTATGCTTGTTAACAGTCCTGGAGAAACTCTAGAAGAGAATTACATTTATGACTTCCAAAGCGGTAGGAATAAATAAAAGGAAGTCAGTCTCAAAGAAGGCAAAAAACGAGAAGAGATCTAGAGACAGTTACAGAACACAAAATAAGATAAAAAGATCAAATATTTCAGTGATTCCTTTACCTGAAGACCTGCTAAATGCCTCAGTCAAAGTCAAAAATGACAGACTGGATTTAAAATATCTAGTTAAACACTCTTTCAACAGGTAACACATCTAAAACAGAAGGATCAAAAGATTCCAAGCACAGAATGAAAAAAAAAAAAAACGCACAAGAGACAAATCTAAAAGCATTTCTGTTGTAGATTACTTTAGTTTAATTTCCTGTTTGGAACTTTGTTAATTTTGTTAGTCCCCTTTTAACCTCCTAAATTAGGTGTTTAAGACACTAATTTTTAGCCTTCTTTCTTAATATAGGTACTTAAAACAATAAATTCCCTCCCAAATAGCACATTAAGTTATAGCCTATACATTTGGAGGGAGAGGAGGAGGATTTTTTTTTTTTTTTTTTACTATATACCATTTTGCATTGAAAAATATTTAATGGCATGGGGATATACTTTTAATAATGTGTTGTTAAATATAAAAATCAAACAAAGTGTGAGCGATATGATTCAATTATCCCCAAAAAGACACAGTCTATATATTTGTAGAGAAGTATGGACAAGAAGGAAATAAAAGCAACAGTTAACTCAGGGTAGCAGGGCTCTAGCATTTTTAGTTTTCTCTATACCTTTCTATAATTCCTGTGTACCTTTCCATATTTCCATAATGAAAGTGAATTATTTTTTATAATCAGAAAAGATTTATAAAACTGAAAAGCAACCAACACCCGAAGCCATATGCTAGGGGGGGCTGGCTCGTGTTGTTCCGAATAAGCATTATTGGATTTCCCGTTAGTGTCCCAACCTTGTGGACATGAACAGACACCTGGGAGATAATCAATGTGCCCCCAATGAACTTGCCTCCTCCGCAGGGGGGCTAAGAGCTGACCTGTGCCTGGTTTTGTGATCTCACGTGCTTTCTGCTGTGCTACATGCAGTCTCATTCTCCTCTCCCCCGGAGACAAGAATGTGGGGACAGAATATTCAATAGTCTATAACACACATTCGAGATTGGGATTTCAAAAGAGTAACACAAAATGCACTGGGAATCTGTGTGTTTCACATGGCACGTACACAATTTCTTATGACATTTTCCTATTGCTCTGTTTTCCTTTTAAGCCTGATTTGTTCTTTCCCTAGCTGGGCTTGCTTCTAGAGAGAAGAAAAAGGAAATGGATTTTCTGATGAAATCCCAGGAGAAAACTCTGATGGCATTGGAAAAGATTTCCCTCATTTATCCACTGTTGACTTGGAAGGTACGTCTCCTCATCTTCAGAAGTGAGAAAATGCTTAATTCCTCTGAAATCCTGAGATGAGAAATGATAGATTCCCAGAAAGGTTATCACTGAAACATGGGATTTTCTATCAGTGTGGGTCTGAGTCTGTCCATCCCTCTGACCATCCATCCATCCATCCATCCATTCATCTATCCACCTATCCATCCATCCTCCTATCCACTCAATCTAATGAATATATATAGAAAAACAATTACACATCCTGCATAATAATGCTGCAGCTAAGGGAATAAGATATTAGCCTTGCCCTTGAAAGGCTCATGAGCAAACAAAGAGAAGCATGTACAGAACTAATTATAATGCAAGTTAGACTAAGTGCTAGTGTTTATCATCTGTATGTGAAATGCTGTGGGGGGATAATACAAGAGCATAAGTTATTTCCCCTGCCTTAAAGTGACGGATAATCTCACTGGGGATAGAGAAGGTAACCCCAAGAAACAGTCATATAACAAATTCTGATGATTTTCCCTCGAGTGACCTTGGACCCAGAGTTCAAGGAGAACAAGCTACGAGAAGTGCGTTCCCTATCCCCAGAAATGTGCTTTTCCCCAGGTGTCTGAGGCAACAAATGGTAGCCTCGGTGAAAATGCGCATCTCCTCTGTGTGTGGGCAGGTCTGCTGGCAAAGGGTTTTACAAGCTGTTTTCCTCAGCTTCTTACCTGCTCAGTTGAAATTCCCAGGCCTCATGAGACCCATTGCTTAACCAGGGTGAAGCTCAGTTCCACATAGGACTGACTAGACTGGCACTTAAGGAAGTAAGCAGGTGGATGCCCTAACTGTCCCAGGAGCCCATTTTCTAGACCAGCTTTGCCCTGCAGAACTTTCTGCCATGATGAAAGTACACTGTGCAATACAATGGTCCCTCTCTCATGTGGTCAGTGAGTACCTGCAATGTGGCTAGTGAGACTTACGGATGAAATGCTTCGTTTTATTTCATCTTCATTGTAGTAAATTTAATTCAAAGGAAATGCCTTAATTTTCATTAATTCCAATTTAAATCATGGCTACTGGATTGGACAGCAGAGTTCTAGACCATGAAGCTCAAGGACATGGGAAGGGAAGAGTTTTTCTTGAACTAACAGGTGCCCTGATAATTCACAGAATCACTTAGCCACCAAAGTGGGTAAAACTGGACCTTGGCTTTTAACAGTCAGATAGGCTCATGGCACAGGGTTCAGCTTCTCATCTCCTCTCCACCTCCACACCCAACTGCAATCCAATGGTTTCAAACATTTGTACCCCGATGAAACAAAGGACTCACAAGACCACTCAACCCAAATTCCATTAGCCTGAATGCTAACCCCCTGTCCTCTACTTTTGCCACTTCAAGACTTTTCAGCAGAGTGAATGAAAAGATCAGGATACTTTCAGTGGCACATCAATAAAGCCTGGTATGGGGCCCAAGAATCTCTGAATTATTAAAAAATATATCTAGGTCATTCTCCCATGCTTTTGGAAACGACGTTGCTTCACACCAGAAGCAGAAACACCATATAGAACTTATTATAATGGGAGCGTTTACTCAGACAACAAATATTTATTGAGCACACAATATGAGGTAGGCATGAGTATAAGTTAGGGAAATAGCAGTGAACAAGACAGGCAAGATTGCTGTCATGTGGTCTAGTGGGAGACAAAAATAAACCATGAACAAATAAAAAGATAATTTCAAGTAGAGAATGTTCATTGATGTGTGGAAAACAAACAGTGTAAGGAGAGAGAGAAGGGCTGGGTTTAGGAGCTGCTTTAAACTGGTCAGAGAAGGTCTGTCTTCAGAGGTGATGCTGAAACTGAGACTAATTATGTGGAAGTCTGGGGGGGAAAGCATGCTGGACAGAAGGAACAGCAAGTGCAAAGACCCTGAGGCGACAATAAGCCAGGGCTGTCTGAGGGCTGAAAGAAGGCTAGTGTGAATGAGTGTAGTGACTGAGCTGAGCTGGGCGGCAAGGAGCACAGGGGTCAGATCACGTCGGGTCTTACATACAGGGCAGGTGGCTTAAATGTGATTAGAAAAAAAAAAAAAGAAGATAGTAGGAAGGGAAAAATGAAGGGGGGGAAATCAGAGGGGGAGCAAACCATGAGAGGCTATGGAACCTGAGAAACAAACTGAGGGTTCTAGAGGGGAGGGGAGTGGGGGGATGGGTTAGCCTGGTGATGGGTATTAAAGAGGGCACGTACTGCATGGAGCACTGGGTGTTATACGCAAACAATGAATCATGGAACACTACATCAAAAACTAATGATGTAATGTATGGTGACTAACATAACATAATAAAATAAAATTAAAAAAAAAAAGAAAGAAACCCTTAGCAAGATTTAAGAAAGAAAGTGATATGGTTGATTTCCACTTTTAAGAGATTATTTTGCCTGTCAGGTGGAGAATGCATTATAGGAGGACAAGTGTGGAAAAGTCTGGAAGCGGGATAGGGGTTCTCGCCGTGGGCTAGGCGGGAGATAAGAACTTAGATCAGAGCTGCCGCAGCAGAGGCAGTGAGATGTAGCCAGATTCTGGGATTTATACTGAAGTTAGAGCCACTAGGACTGGCTGACCGAATGTGGGGTCCTTTTTTAAAAAGAGTCAAAGACAAATGATTTTCAAGATTTGGATGCGAGCAACTGGGTAGGTGATGGTGCCATTTGCCTCACAAAGGAGCCCCGGGAGGGAAGAAATAGGCTTTGCAAAGACACTGTTTACTTTTGGACATTTAAATTTGAGATGTCTATTGGACATCCAGGCAGAGATGTCATATGGTCAGTTTCCTTAGGGGAAGGATAAGGACTAGAAAGATAGATTTGGGAGTCATGAATCCATAGATGGTATGAGACCGCAAGAGGTCACTGGATAGAATGTGGAGAAAAGAATGGGGTGCATTGGGGTGGGGGATGAGAGGAGAGGAGCAAAGGGAAGGGAAGAGAAGAGAAGAGATCCAGAGATTGAATCCTGAGTGAGTAGAAGAGAATGGGAAAAGCAGTAATGTGGTCAGAGGAAAACAGAAAAGGTGGTATCATGGGGCCCTAGAGAAGATAAAGTTTGAAAAAGGAGGGAGGAGTCCAGGGTGACAATAGAGGCTGGGGTTTTCTGTAAGATGGATCAGAGAACTGACTTCTGGATTAAGTAAGAGGAAGTCCACAATCCCACTCTCATCGAGGTGGGACTGAAAAAGCCACCTGGGAGAGGAGAGGACTGGAAGAGAGAAAATAAAGATGGTGGTAATACATCTTTTTGTGAGGAATTTCACATTAAGGGGAAACAGAGAGATGAGCCATAGTCAGATGGGAAGAGAAGGTCAAGGAAATTTTTTGTTTTGTTTTTGTTTTTAACAGGAGCCTTTTCAAGTCAGAGGTCTATGTCAGCGGGGACGACACTGGAGTAGGAAGGATTTTGATGGTGCAAAATGCTGAGCAAGTCTCACGATTCTATGAGCAATCAGTCTGTGGGCACCTGGAGAATCCTTCCACACCACTGCTTGTCTGTGAACCGCACAGTGAGAACCGCATCTGTGGACACCCTTGAGTTTCCATGTGTGAAAACAGGCTTTTCGTGGGATTGGACAATGGGAGTGTGGCCGCTAACAGCTTGACATCATGGTCTTTTAACAACTCTTGGGTTGTGATATCATCAGTTGGCATAAATCTTACCACCCAGGGAAACATGCCGCGCATGATATGGCCCCTGGAGGACTAAGTGACTCACCAAGCCTGGTGCTCCCTTGAGTGAGAGCCAAACACAGCGCAGTCCCCTCGGACACCATCTGCTACTGCGACCCAGTGCCAGTTCTGGGCCCCTACATGGACGGGTCAGACCTTTAGCATCATTGGCTTACTTAGCTGGGATCAGCCTCTTTTTACCACTCATTGTCCTTTTCGCCCTTCCCAATTATTCCCTTTCAGGCAGTGGACACTCAGGAGGTCCCAGGAACTCGGTATGGGTGGGCTGGTTCCTTCCCTGGTCTCTTTCCTGGTGATTCCTCCTGAATCGCTCTGCTGTAAGCGGTCAAAAGGCCATATGTGGGTGGGGATAGAACCAGGGACACTCTACACATCAACACAGGCATGTTGCTACAGATCCAGGCCTGTGAGCGGCTTTCTCCCAAAGGGATAGACTACTTCTGCCCTCCCTACAAACCCCAAAGCACAGGATTTTTCAACAGGGGCCTCCAAAGACCTGGTAATGACCTTGATAGATCAAACGGCTACGCTCCAGATCAAGGACAGAATAACAGTAGGCCAGGGACCCAGATCCACCTGCAGAGTCTAGTTTGCCAGGAATCAATGCGTGTCACTGTCCGCCTGGAGAGCCGAGGGCTACTTTCTAAATGGCACGACGGGCTGCATTCGCAGCCTTTCTCGGGAACAACATCCCCCTGGCCTTGCCCGCAAAACTGCCAGGAATCCATGCTGGTGAGTGCGCACTCCCACCCCAGGATGCCCAGGCTGAGAAAAAGAGTATCTCAGTACTATGCTGGAATAACTTACAGGACCACAGCACTCGGAGCCATTTGTGGTTAAAATGAAGTTTGCTTACTCAAGACAGAGAGCTACCGTGATCGCTGTTCCCGTAGGAAGCCATTTGGGCAAATACTAGAAAGCACAGCTGTGGGGTGCCCTGCAGCGAAACTGCCTTCTCTTTGCTTCCACAGGAGCTGTGTTTGAATGAGAGCGCTTCAGTGGCCAATGGGGGACAATAGAAAGAAAGATCAGATGTCGCCATGTAAGCATTAAATAACTTGCAACTCCAGGAAATACCACTGAGGCAGGAAGTCAAACCAACAGCCTGGTGCTGGCAGGTTCTGGACTGAAATCTTGCTGGGCTTTTTTTTTTTTTCCTCTTAAATTCTGGAGGGACTTGGGGAAAGGCATTACTATGGAATTGCAAAGCAGCTGATGTAATAGTTTATAAGCAATATCAACCGAAATAGTGATTTGGCCATGGTTTGTGAGTCATAATAGAATAATAACATTGTACCCATCACACAAATAATTATGAATGGGAAAGAGCCTGACAAGGACAGAAGGTTTAAATCAAAATGAGCAAAAGAACAGAAGCAGGAGGCTCTGGAAGGGTGCATTTGGCCTCTGCATGTTCTCACCAAAATGGACTCTCTGCTACCCCTTCAGCTGAGAATTTAACCCTTGGGGTGCAAAATCTCATGGTGGTGGCTGGCCAGAACACCTGGGAAAGGCTCAGCAAAGTGCAGTAGGGTACAATCACATTCTGGTTCCAGTGCAAAGATCCAAGGGGATGTGTAAGGTGTGCAGGAAACAATTACCAGGTCCCTGGGGGCTTGCTTTAGCTAATGCAGTCAGCTACCATGGCATTTCTGAACCACTTCGCTTTAAACAGCCCTTGTGCATCCCACAGGGGACCCATGTATGGAAGAAATGGTGAAGCTGCTCTTCGGTAGCTGTCCTTCCCTTTGTTTTCCCTCCCCCAGCCCCTCATAACTAGCACCCTCATAAGCGCTCATGCCTTTGAGGAAGCAGAGCGGCCCTTTGAAAAGCAGTAGGAGTTTGGGCTAGCAGCCTGGGCTTGAGACCAAGCACAACTGACTTTGTGTGACCTTGAGCAAGTTATTTCACACCTCCAGACTCAAGTTTACCCATCTGTAAAGTGGGGATTTCAATATCCTACATAGTAGGGTTGCCATGATAATTTAATGATCCAATACATGTAAGGTACTCAGCACAATACAGTTCCTGGCATGAGGGACACTCATTGTGTGTTAGCTATTTCACGTTTTGATAAATCTAGAGCCACTGGTAAATTAGTGTGTTTCTGAGCAGGTCTCCCAAAGGTGCTTATGCCTTAGAAACAGCTGGGTTGGAGGGCGAATGGTGAACCCAAAGAAATGAATATCCGATCCTGATCTTCCAAGGCCTGTGTCCGCTGGGAGACCTCTTAGGCAGGTGCCTTCAAATGATGACAAAGTCTTTTCTACTTGGACATAAGGTCAGCCTTGGCTCCAGATTCTTGGGTGCGCTTTGTGTGGCTGTTGGTGACACCCCATCTTGTCCACATGCCCTTTGAGGAGCCAGCTAGGAATCCAGAAACAGGATTTACTGAGGGCCACAGAGAATGGACCTAGATTCTCCCAGAGCTGCCTCTCCCTATGAGTATGGGGCTCCCTCCAGCAGTGAGGGCCCTCATTCAGATATTTGTCCTCAGCAGGGCCACTGCTCAGACACAATCTAAGCAGTCTTGCCCTGTGTAGGACTCTCTGCTGGGCTCGGAGTCGGCTTGAGATTCTTTTCCCCTCTGCCCCTACCCACGCCTCAAATAAATAAATAAAATCTTAAAAAACAAAACAACAACAAAAAACAGGTCAACCTTCAAAACAAACTCCACCTTCTTTCTGTCTTTAAAACTACTTTGCGTCAAAAACGCGTCACGAAGGCTCATGGGCGTCGACAGCCCCCGGGAAATCCAGGGTGTCTGAGGGCATTGGGAGCCATCAGAACCCCGAGCCCTTTCAGGGGAACAGCCGACGTAGACGCTCTTTGTGACTGTGTCCACTTTTATTCCAGCCTCGCAGTCAGAGCCTCCCCCAGAAGCCACCGACATTTATTTAGAAACTACCTGTGCTGTGGTTTGGGACCCGAAATGGAAAAAGATCAGTTCACATTGCAATCCGTCTTGGAATGAAACGGCTGCTGTAGCACGAGAAGAAAATTGTTCCATTAAAGTCAAAGGCAAACCTCAATTCAAAGGACAGAGAGGCCAGAGCCTTGAGCTGCGGGGCTCAGCGTCTCAGCCAGGACGGCATTTAAACAACACGGCTCCCCCCGTAACACTCAGTGCCTGCACCTCTAAACTCCCTTTCTCTCCCTCGCTTTCCCCTCGCAGTTACTTCGAATCGTCCACCAGCATTTTAACCCCAGCTACAGTCTATTCTCAGACTGGCTTCACCCTCCTCTTCCAAGGAAGCTATGCGCCCCTCCTCCACCCATCCTCAGACGTGGTCCCCATCCTCTGAACCACGACCGCGTTGCAAATCGGGACCCCCTCATCCAACACCCAGGAGAAGACCCCGGAGGACAGCTATTTTGCTGCGCACACATGTCCCTGGATTCCCCGGAGCATGTTAGGAATGCAGAAGCTTGGGCTCCAGCCAGACTTGCTGAACGAGAATTCGTATCTTAAGATGCTGTGGGAGTGGAATCCACAAGGAAATTCGAGAAGTCCACGCTCGCAGGGTAAAGGCTGGGTGCGGGCCCTCAATAGCTCACTGTCAAGTCGGTGAGCGACTCCTTATCTCTCTGGCCCGTGCCTCGTCCTCTCTGGGCTGGCTACTGTTCGTGGTCACAGAAAGCAAACTACCGGGAACATTCATTATTTGTCGCCCCAGACCCACTTAGTTCTCTACAAAACCATCAATATTTTGATATGACTCATAGGATGGTCAATCTGAATTTCTGAATCAAACATAAACACTTGATTTTCTGTTGTTTTAACAACTCTAGTACGTTGGGCATTATCCTCGGTTAAATGCAAACTTTCTATATTTTTAAAATTGAGGATTAGAGGATATTAACCATGAAAGGGAACTTAGGGGTCATTAAGATCAACCTCCTCACTTGACAGGTGAGGAAACTGAATCAGGGTAGATAGAGTCTTAGCCTTAGACAAGTTCATGCATGTCAGAGTGGCAGGAACCCATACCTTTGGGCTCCCGTGTATGTGTTCTGAGGTACAGCACGCTGATTCATGCTGCCCTGGGCTGGTTAGCTGATTGCACCAGGTGTCTGGCCTGGTAACTTGTCACCTCTAACCAAGGAGAGAGGACTGGAAGCTGAATGGAACTTCTCCTGTTGTATCCTTCCTTCTGAGCCCTGCTCCAAGCACCCTGGTGGGAGAGGAGAGTGAATGAAATGGGAGCCTTCGTGGTTTGTTCTCACTGTCATAATAAAATGCTGCTTAAGGAGTCTGCAACCTATCCCACCTACCAGGGACCTCAAGGGGGAGCATTCTGATTAGATGTCCAGAAACACAGAGAGGGCGCATCACCCGCGGATCACTCAATTCTTTGTGCGATAACCAGACTTCAAATACGGCTTTGCCTCTCCATCTTCTATGTGTTTTCACAATGCCGAAGGGCCACCAGCAGTAGAAACACTCGGGAATCAAGCTCCCGGGCTCTGATTAGTTAACTCATTCACCTAACTGCGGGGCAGGAAGGTGCCCCTGGAGGGCAAGAGCTATGGGGTCTTCCTGAATGTCATTGACCTTGGGCACATGGAGTCCTCTACATCTGCAGCTCCCCAGAAGCCAATGTTACCTCATCATCACCAGCCCCACATCCACCCACAGCATTGGTCAATGCCTCCTGGGCCAAGCCTGGGCTAGGTGTTTTGGGTCTGTTACTAACACCCGCCACTAGCCTTTTTCACTGATATGCATCCCGAGGCCCAGGCTGTGTGATCTTTGTCCCGGTGAGATCGAGTTAGAATATGCATTGGGGTGGAACAGAAATCATAAAGTATGAAGCCTGAGGATTATGTGAAAGACAGAAAGGAGCATCTCCAGGTTGACCTAGAGGATGGCCCAGGCATAAATATGCAATATTTATATTACATATTCCGATACATATCTTCTTATTTAAATCTCTAGTTAAATATTTTATTTACTTTAAATAAAAAGAGATGTGTTGAATACAGATTGGCTGGAGCTCATACACACACACGACACAAATCTCGTATGTATGTATATACATATATCTCCCCTCTCATACCTATTTCATATATGAAAATAAACCTCTCTATGTATATTTATATGCACACAGAATCTCTGGGACTATGGGCCTCAGCTGCTCGCACTCCCTAAGGATATTTCTCTCGGGCTGTGCTTCCTTTCTGGCATCCCCACAGGCCTAGAAAGGAGGAAGTGGATGTCAGGAGCGCTCATTTTCCCAGAGAAGAGGACTAACTGAGAAAAGAAACAAAACCAATGCCAACTGTAATGAGTCGGTCCGTCCATGAGGTGGTGGTGCGAGTACAACTGACATAGGAGGGAGTAAGGTCAGGGCAGAGAGATGTGCCAATCACATGGGTCGTGGAATAATAAATCCATGCCACCTCCACAGACTCCCATCCCCGTTACGGGCAGATGCCTGGCCTTGGCCTCCCGTGGGTAGGAGATTTTGCAAACAGAGCTGCTCAGCTCCTAGACTCAGCCCAACTGGAGGCTTGGAAGCTGCCCAAGGAAAGGGACCACGAAAAGCTACGAGGAGTGCTGGCCACATCCAGCGGACTCAAGTGGAAGGCTCCCACAGCACCAGGACACCCCTCTGCGCTCCCTGGCCTGGGGGGGGTGTCTTCTGTGGGCTCTGACAGCTGCGGGAGCATTCCAGCCCACGCACCAAGCCTGGCCCGGAGTTTCCAGGAGTCCTTGGCCTCCTCGGCAAGCTTCTTCTGCCCTTTCAGCACACACCTGGAGGCTCCCGCGGGGCAGAGTCTGCAGAGACAGGACCCAGGTCAGCAAAAGAGCCCCGCATACTGGAAACATTCCCTAACCCCACCCTTTGTGAGCAACTGCTGCCGAAGCCTGAACCACACTGAAATGGATATTCCCTCTCTGCATGATCTTTGAGGAGAGAAAAGATGCTATGAAAATAACTCACTCCTAAAACCTTCCCTGGGGCAACCGTCTTGCTTTCTGGTTTTATGAAGTTCCATTTCCATGTGGAAAAAAAAGTAGCCTGTCTTCACCAGAGAGAAGGGAAACGTCACCCGGGTTGACTCTGTCTGCTATGAGCCAGGCAATTCACATTGTCACTCTCAGTCCGTCAAAGACCCTGCTCTTTGGGACCTCCTGGGAGGGGGAGGGGGAGGGGGCGGCGGCGGCGGCGAGTGAGGCTCTGCAAGGCCACAGTCCTGTGTCAGGTACGGAGGTATCTGGGTGCAAACCCAGATCCCTCTGGCTTCCTTCACTCCATTGCCTGTTACGTAGATGCTAACAACTGGCTTTTGAATGACAACTAGTAACAATGATGTAATAACACCCCTGCACATTTGGGTGGCTCTTTCCAGTACACAAATGCTTTTTGGTTGCCCAAGACCTGCTCAGACAAATCCTAGCACTGAGGCCCACCCCCTTCTGCTCTAATTCTCTCCCCCATTCCTCTCACCAGCCCCAAGTGATGGGTAACCCCTCTGAGCTGGTCCTCGCTCCCCAGCCCACTGTAAGCCTGCTGACTGATTGCTGGTGGGTGGCTGCCACCGATGTCCCTGCCCTTGGGGCTTCTGGGGTCATGGATCCTGGGTGGCCCCAGCATGATGGGGTGCTAGAAGGGGGCTGCTCCATGTAAGCAAATTTGGCCTGTCTCTCAGTTTTACCCAGGGCTAGCCTTGGCTGATGCTGAGCAAAATGTCAGTGATGAGGGTGCTCCTCAGCACAGCCTGGCTTCCTTTCCCACCTGTCAACAAAGGTGGTCTTTTGGTCAAAGCCCTTAAATTTGGAAAGTAAGTCTTTTTTTAAAGATTTTATTTATTTATTTTAGAAAGCGAGAGAGCGAGAGAGAGCACAAGCGGGGGGAGGGGCAGAGGGAGACAGAGAGAGAGGGTGGGGGGAAAGAATCTCAAGCAGACTCCCTGCTGAGTGTGGATCCTGACACAGGGCTTGATCTCACGAACCTGAGCCGAAATCAAGAGTTGATTGATTAACGCTTAACCAACTGAGCCACCCAGGCACCACGGAAAATAAGTCTTACATATAACTCCAAAGTTAAATTGGACCCAAAAGTGAACTGGATCTGCATGGAAGAGGAACCCGAAATCTAATGAGCTCTGGGGTACTTTGAGTTTGCTATGTAACGGTAATAATAATGGAGGACATTTATTGAGTTCTTACTGCAGAGCAAGCTCTGTTCTAAGTGCTTCACTCTATCAACTTCTTGCTTCACAACCCTGTCCAATACATAATATTTGTGCCCAGAAGGCACAAAGAGATGTAGTGACTTGGCCAAGATCCCACAGCTAGTAAAAGAAGTACGAATTCAAATTCGTAACCACCTCTCCATAATGCTAAAATGGCCCCTGACCTCCCATAGCCATGCTGGACTTCTTATGGGCTCTGAAGCTCCACTGAGATCCTGTTATTTAGGGAGATCTCAGCTGAGATCCGACCCTTGGGAGAAGCCCCAGGACAAACCAATCTCCGTGGACCAAATGGGTAGAGAAGTGCTATTGATGGTAGCCCATCGTGAGTCTTGAAGCTCTTCTTATTTTCAATGTGTCTTATTTTGCTCCCAAATCTTTCCTTCCTTGTCTGCCATTCAGCTACTCATCTCCAGTGCGGCCAATTGAGAGAAGGAGGTCGGAGTACCCCAAGTCATGACTCTACATTGTGTTCAAGTTTTGTTTATTTCAAGGTCAACAGTGGCGAGAATGAGGCAGTGTCCACCCTGGGGGACCATATCAAAGTATATTCTTCATCTTAGTCCCTTTGGGCTGCTATAACAAAATATTATAGACTGGGTGGCTTATAAAGGACAGAAATTTACTGCTTACAGTTCCAGAGGCTGGAAGTCCAAGATCAGGGTGCCAGCATGATGGGGTGAGGGCCCTCTTCCAGACCGCGGACTTCCTGTTGTAGCCTCACATGACAGAAGGAGCTGAGGAGCTCTCCCAGGGCCCTTTCATAAGAACACTAATCCCATTCATGAGAGCTCCATCCTCAGGACCTAATCACCCCAAAGGCCCCACCTCCTAATACCATTGGCTTTGAGGGTTAGGATTTCAACGTATGCATTTTGGGGTGGGGGGAGAAACAAACATTCAGACCATAGCACTCTTTAGTCTTCACTGTGGCCTCCCGACTCAGACTCCAGCCTGCAGCATACACAGGTGAATTGCACCGTGTTCACCCTTATCTTGGCAATATGGCCGTGTGGTCGTTTTGTATATTGGCCTTTTTGGCCCTAGGACACAGGAAATGGGTTTAATTGAAGCTATGAAGTGAATTTGTCAGGAACACAGCACACCTCGCTGCATATGCTCACTCTAACAGACACCGTCAATCGAATTAGAGAGTTTGAATTATTCAAGTCTTAACCACTTAGAGCTGCAGGTCACCCAGCCTCCATGCACACGTGCCAGGGTGGCATTGGATTAGGACGCAGCTGGCTCACAACTGGCTGTGACTGCGGACCCCCCAATTTGTTTGATTATAACTCATCTCAATCATGAAGTCCCAGTGCTCTTTTCCAGGCTTGATCTTGCCAACAGGAGCTCTGAGTTGGCTCAGGTCCTGGATTCTGGTCCTACCTCCACAGTTGACTCTTCGGGTCTTTGGTCAGTTCTTTTTCTTCTCGGTGCCTCCATATTCCCACCTGTAGTGTGTAGCTCCAAATATTTGCTTAGGATCATTTTAGCAGCTATGAAGTGTCCTGGGAGCTTTGAATGAAAGACGCTCTATTAAAGCTTAGGAACCAAGGGACGACTCTGGCCCCATCCACACTGCTGAGCTCTGCAGGAGACAGACTGGACCCATTCATCCTTCATACAGTTCCTAATTTTATTCTAAAGCCTCACTGTTGGCCAAGGCTTGTCAGAGAACTGAGCAGTCTTAGCACTTTCAAAGTATCTTCTATTTCATAGGATGGCTTTTTTTCTTTTTTCTTTCTATTTTTTTACCATTGCATATTAGCAAAGGTAAAACTATCATGCAGGAAAAAGAACAGCCATGAAAGCAAGAGGCCCTTCTCAAGGGAGATCTGCTTATTAGACCATTAAAAAGGTCAAGGGGGCCATTTTGCCTCGAGTTGGGATTTATACTATTGGTATAGTGGGCACTTCTGGGGCCCACCCTCCATGAAGAGCAGGGTGCCATTTCTCCATGTATTTTTACATGCAGGAGAGCAGAGCTGAGAATGAATGCCATGGTATGTCCAAGGCTGGCTAGGCTTAAGTGTGAGTATTTTTGCTCCTCTCACGTGGCCCCATTGTTGCAGCCCATAACCTGCACCTGTCTTGAGGTTGTAATGATGCCATCTTAAAGTTCACATCTCAGCCTCCCTGAACGCTGGGACTCTCTCTCTACCTTCCCAAACCCCTGCCTCCAGTAGCACTTAAGAAAGAACAGTGGGTCTGTACTTACTCTTCTTGGATCCGTGTGGCCCCCTTCTTCTTTGAACTCCTTACTAGCCCTTGGAGTCAGGTGTCCTACTTGGATATTATCGCCAAGCTGTGGACCTGTAAGAGACTCAGCAGTGAGTCACTTCCTCGGGGCCTGTCTCCACTCCCTGTATGATGAGCGAGAACCCAGATGCTCAGTCACCACGGCCTCTAGCATTGCTCTGTTTCCGGGTGAGCAGAGTATGGCTTCCCTTTGCTCTTGGGGGGAAATGCAAACATCTTACGCAAACTTACTGAAGCCTTACATGATCTGGTCTGTGTCTTCCCGTTTGATCTCATTTCCTCTCACCCACTTGTTTGCTCACCAAGCCCAGCCACACTATGGTCCTTTTGTTTCTCAGACTCACCCACGTTCATTCCTATTTTAGGGCTTTTTACTTTTGCTGACCCCTTGACCTAGTATGCTCGGCAGACCAAAATTGGTTTGTTCACTTCTTATTACTCAGATATTTGCTTAAATGTCATTTCTCAGAGGTGAATTCCTGGTGTATCTTGTCTAGAATAGCCCTTCCCACTCGGATCACTTACAGTTTGTACATCTTCATTGTCTTCAGACTTTTAAAACCATTGACAATTATTGATGCTAAATGTGTCTCTGTCCCTCCAACACTAGAATAGAGATGCGATGAGCAGGGACCCAGTCCGATACGCTCTGTGCTATACTGCCAATACTATGTGATGTACCTGGTACTCCGTAGTCTTCCTATATAAATGTTTGTTGAATGACTCCGTGAATGAACACACTAGAAATATTTGTTGTGGACTCTAAGAGGTTGCCAGTGAGCTTTATCTCTCACACCTCAAAGTCTCTAACATCATCATTGAGAGTCCCATCCCAACCCCTCGCTCGACCAGTGGAAGGCCACGGTGCTGGACCTGGGCTGGTCGGCAGTGACCCAGTCACGGGGGCTGTATGGGGCTTGCCTATGGCTAGTAGGCCATGAAACAAAGTGTGAGCCAAGAAGTAACCTCCAGAGAGTCCCACTGGGCCACTACTCGGAGGATAGGAGGAAAGAGAAGATCTTGGGATGAAGCAAAGGATTTAAGTGGGGAAACCAGGTGAGAATGAGAGCCTGCAGGAATTTCCAGAGCCAAAGGAACAGAGCTGAAGGAACCTGGCCATGGGCCCTTTGTCAGAAGGCCTTGTTTTTGTGAAGGAGTTGTTAGAGTCACTTGGTTCAGATCCACAATGACCTCCACACTTCTTGGAGGCACGAATGGCTGTGGCTACACCTTGATCTACTGCCGAGGACCCAGTGCTAGCCCCCCGCAGTGGGTTCTAGGTGGGGGGTGGGCAAGTGCTTTGCTGATGACCTTTCTTGCTGCTGCACAGAGGGTGGATTTAGAAGAGGAGAAGTTCTCATAAGGAGACCACCAAAGAGATGATTTGGCGTCCAGAAACAAGGAGACAAGAGTTGGCTATGGCAGAAGGAAGAGAAAGAGATTCAGGCAAGAGGAATTACTGATTCAGATTTGAGAACATTAAGTTAGATCAGATTAGACTGATGGAATGGGGAAGAAGGAAGACCCCGTGAGGACTGGGGGGATCTGAGCTTGTTCAGCTAGGCAGAGGCTGTTGTACGTCTTGACTACGCACAGCAGGGGAGGGACAGGTCGGAGGAGGGTAATGTGATTTATCTCTGGACAGGCTAAATTTGACAAACTCATAGGCCCGAGAGAGATTTTTTTCCATAAATGGATGGAAATATAAGCCTGGAGCACACGGGGATGGAAGAAATTGCATTATTTTGAATAAAATGAGGATCCTAAGAGTAACCAAGAATTTTAGTGGAAGGAGAGGGAACCAGGAGGACATTTTTCACTTGAATGAAACTAATGCTGATTGAGGTAAAGCTTGAAGCTGGAAGACAGTTTCTTATTCAAATGGAAGGTTTGAGATTTAATTTTCAGGACTGATCAAGTAGTTTCAGAAATCAGCTCTTTGCCTTACAAAGAGAGAGAGCTCAGGAGTATCCCTCAAGGGGCAGAGGCCCAGAGACCAAAACCCAAAGGGCCAGATCAGGAAAATACAGTTCTTTCCCATAAAAAAGGGAAAAGTCTCCCGTTCAGTGCAGCTGTCCTCACCATAACCACCTGTGAAGAACATTTCGTGCATGTCATTCTGGGGAAAAAAATCATATTTTTAAGAAATCACGTTATTAATACTAAACATGAAAGCAAAAACAAATTAAGGTCTCTTTTTGCCTCCATGTAAAGAAAAACAAAGTGTCAGAAATAAAAACAGTAAGATAACACACAAAGATGGAAAAGCAGATCAAACCTCAGCGAGCACACACGAAACTAACACGAATAATTGCTAACTATGCGAAGTAGAATACAGAACAAAAGGAGTCCTACAAGAATCCCTCCACCCCCCGTGCTCCCATTTTTTTTTTTTTAAATGTGAGGAAAGAAAATAATATTTCACAGGCCGGTGTTCCAGCAATGAGAGACTATTCATGCTGTAGCCTGGGGCCCTTCTTGCTGAGTTCCTGGCATAAGCTCTGGGCCAGGGCTGAAAATATCAAGGAATGGGAACAGTCAGGAGATAGGGGTGAGGCTAGCAGCAGCGTGTGGGGCAAGGCAGGTGGGAAGCAGGGCAGGTATTAGTGAAGAACAGGAGGGGAAGCTCCTGGGGTCAGAGAGCAGCTGATGGCCTTGAGGGGCTGGAGCCCCTGCTGTGGCCTCACAGGCTACCCCCACCTTCCCCTAGAAATGGGTGTTTTCCTCTAGAAATGTAGAGTGACAGAGAGTGGATGCTCATATTTCTTGAAGGTCTTCGAAGGCCTCCAGACAGTGTGGACCAGGAAGTAGGAGGGGGTTTGGTAGTCAAATCAACTTGAGGGATCCTGGCTATAAAACCTGTTTTGAATTCACAATGCTCATTTGCATATTCAAGGCTCTGAGAAGTCCTGCTTTTAAAGAAGCCAGTTTAATTAACCCCACAGAACATGCCCAAAAGCTAGAGACCCACAAAACATGCTTTATTTTTGCTGCTTTCAGGTTATTACTCTAAATAACAAGGATAATATTAATGGTCACAAATTTGATTTGGCTGATCTGATGGGCTGGGCCCATCTCCTCTCACTGTCCTCTGTTTCACCTTGCCTGTTATATTGAAGGGAACAATTTTCTCCGAGGAAGATCTCTGAGTAGTTACATGGAAAACTGCAGTACTCATTATCAATGTTTCTGTAGAACATCCTGTATGTTGCAAGCACTTTCACGGAAATCCTATTACTTATCATCTCTCGCTATAATATTGTGGTATTACGTAGGAAGCTGAGCTGGTTCCATTCTAGAAGCGCAGCAAAAACAAGTTTGGTGCCCGGGCAGTTTAAAACAGCAAGCTAAAGCTTTAGGATGATTAGATCCCTACTTGCCACAGCAGCTTTGCTGGTCAAGAGTCCACCCCCTGGCTGCTTTGGAGGCGTTTCTCCCACTGATTTCTTCTCACGTTTGACATCTAATTTCTCGACTACCCCTAGGATGCTGGCTAAACAGGTAGTTTTATATTTATATTGGAAGACCCAAAATTCATATTATTTTTCAGTTCCTTGCCAAGTTATCTGATTATTATACCATTGCCAACAGAATCAAGACCAAATGCCTCAACTTGCCTTCACATCAGACAGCGACCCCACTTCCCGACATCATGGCCGATCACTTTCCAGCATTGTGTTCCAGTTCCCCCCAACCACCTACCTTTTCCCTAATCAGCCATGTTTCCTCCAAATCCTGCCCCTCAACACACCCAGGCTGTGTTCTGTTCCTGGCTGTCCTTTCCTTCCTCCACCTGCAAGATCTGCCCTAACACCCGGGCACAGAGCTAGTCACTTCTTTCTCCGGGTCCCACAAGACTCTGTACCTAGTGTTAGATAGTGCCAAGCAGTTTAAAATTGTCCATGTATCTTTCTGGTGCTTCCTGAAGGCAGGGAGGGCATTAATTTCATGTATCATGGGAACCCCTGGGCTCTCACAGTGCTTGATAGCACGTAGATGATGCTCAAGAAACACTCGTGAATGGATGATTCATTTAGACCCTGTGTTTGACTGCACAATGTCTGGATTTAAAAGCTTGCCAGCAACCAACTGAGCATGGTGAGAAGGAGGAACCAAAGCCGGCACTGACCACACTAGTGGGCGGGGGTTAGGACAGGCTTGGGCCCAGGGGTGCCTAGGAAAAACCTCAGGGGGGTGGGGAGAGGTATATATGAGATTTTTTAAAAATGCTTTTCAAAAGGAGAAAATGGATTAAGAGAAGATGAGAAACATGGCCCAGAGGAAGAATGCTTTCCAAGTGGGCCACACTGGATGGAAGACGGATGAAGAGACAAGACAAAGGACAGTACCCAGGCCCACCTGCCCCGGTGGGGGATGGGGTTCCTCCCACATCCCCAGGGTCTCTCCTTGGCTCAGGGACCACATGGCAGGGTGGGGTGGGCTGGGTGGCAGGCTGAACACATGGCACACCTTCAGCCTTCACAGGACAGATGGGGCTCATAGCTTCTCCCAGAGAGGAAAGAAAGTTAACAGATTTTTGTTACCAGCTTTTCACCCATTTTTATGATGTTTCCTCTTCATATTAACCTTTGATTCTTTGATTAAGATCTCTAGGAATAGCTTGGTTCATTCTGAACTCAGTCCAGCCTTGCTAACTGTCCTAAGAATTCCTGAACTCCAAGGGACCTCCACCAAGTGTCCAGACATTCTGCTCAGTCATGCAAACAGCCCCTGGTAATTCCAGGCCAGTGGCGAAGGCAAGGAGCAAACAGGGCAAGCAGTGGAGATGGTGCTTTCTTTCTGAGATGATCCAAACCGGGGAGTCGGAGCCAGTCGTTACATGATGTTTGTTTACAAAAACTGCTTTCCCTTTTTTAAGCCTAAAAATCCAGCTGTGCGCAAAAGGAGACCAGAGGTGATTGCAATTAAAAAGGACTTCAGAGTTAGTTTACTTAGCTCTTCCTGTCTCTTCTCACAAGGTGGAAATCAACCTCGGGGGAAGTGGAATTCAAACATCTATAACCGATTTCATAGACGTCTGCAGCTACTCTCGTCTGGAGAACTTAGGCTCGGTTTAAGGTACTTTTAGATCACCATCATTTTCTCATTTCTTCCTTGAGAAGCAGGACAGCAAATGCAAGGATGGGAACAGAAGTAAGAGGAACAGGCTGAAGCAATGGACACAAAAGAAGAGTGGGTGGGAGATCCTGCCTGAGCTTATTTAGATAATGCCACTTATTTAGAAACCAATCCTCGTACAGAGGAACCACCACCAAATATTGAAGAATTACGGGAAAACATTGAGTTGCCCACTCCTTAAAATGGACTCATCAACAGATCCAGTGATAAGGATACATATCTTAATTGCGAACTCAATAAACATCATTAAACACCTACTCGGTACTAAGTCCATGGGGATTACATTAAAAGTAAGGATATAAATAGGAACAATGAGAAGACTGACATTTATTGAGGGCTACAGCTTTCCAGGTGCTGTGCCAAGTATTAGATTATTTAACCTCAAGAGTAAGTACGAATGTTTGCCTATTTTATTTTACTTCATTTATTTATTTTTAATGTAGGCTCCACGCCCAGCGTGGGGCTTGAACTCACGACCCTGAGATCAGAGTCACATGCTCTACTGACTGAGCCAGCCAGGCGCCCCCTGCCCATTTTCTAGGTAAGGAAACCAGGACTTAGGACAATGAAGCAACTTGCCCGAGGTCACCCTGGGAGGTGGCAGTGCTGAGTGTCTGGCTCAGGTCAGCCTGAATTCCTGACCATTTGTTCTAGTGACTCCTGTGAGACTGGATCACTGGACCTTGGAGTCGAATGGTTGAGGCACACCTGAACAGAGTCCGTACGATTAGGACTTCCAATGGGAAAGGGGATGGTTCAGGAAGGTCACAGGAAGGTGACACCAGGGCAGGAGCTTAAAGGATGAGGAAGGGAGATGGGTGAGGGAAAGTTGGCTTTCGGCACGGTGCCAGGATAAACAGGAACATCCTACCTGATGCCGCAGAGGAAGCAAATGGCGCTAGAGTTAGGTCAACCACACCCCAAGGGCTCTGATTTCAGCCTAAAACCGGTTCAAGAAAGAAAACAATCTTGACACGATCAGGATGAGGAGCGAGATCTGTAGACCACTGGGGAAAATGGCCCGTGGCCATCAGAGCGCACTCCTTGTGTAGGTTGGTCCATTGCTGCCTTCCCAGGTAGCCAGCTGGACGCTGCTCTGGGGGAGACTAGACGGGGGCGTGTGAGGGTGGGTGCAGCTAGACAGAGCTGCCCAGAACCAGGGAAGTCACTGAAGACAGCGTCAATGAGTGCATCTTCCCGAGAGCAGCCTCCTGTTCCCTGGCCCATGGCTGTATCCAGCCTCACCAGTTGAACAAAACGATATGCCGCAGCCAGGGCATCCGGAAGAAAGACAAAATAAAGGCTGTGTCCACAGGGGCTCTTCATGCCCAAGGCTCTGCTCATCACTCTGTGCTTGCTTAGGTAAGTCATCGAGTTCCCAGGACAAAGACCAAAAATCATGGTCCCCGGTCACCCGTGCGGCCCCAGGCCCCGCTCATTGTCCCTCACTTCTCCTTACAGAGGCATTCCTTTTCTCTCCCCCACCTACCAGATTTCCTCCTTCTCCCCATTGTCTGCTGTTAATGGTCTCGCATGCTCCCTCTTTCTTTCTTCTTCCAGTTTCTTCCATCAGCCTCTGGTGGACTGGCTTCCTGGTGGGCAGCTCCAGACCCAGGCTTTTGCTCTGGAAGGGCAACATCCCTTAGTGGTCCCAGACCACCTAAATCTGAATTTCCTCCGGGAGCCTGGCTAATGCAGAGCCCGGGGCCCCGCCCCAGACCCACTGAAGCCAAGTTGCTGAACCGGAAGCTGCCTTTCAAACAACTCTTCCAGGGCATGTTTTATGCATTACAGTTTGAGAGTCACTGCCCTGGGGACAAAAAGCCTGGAAACTTTCTGGTCTCTGAGGGCCTCCTCCCTCTTTCCCCTGCAACCTTCTCTGGTACCTGCAGATGCAGAGTAGAGAGGCCCAGAGACAGCACAGGGTTTATCCTTTCTCTTGCTTTGTGTTTACTTCTCTGTCTCCTCTGCTAGTCTCTGAGTCTCTGAGGATGGGAGTCATGCTCGACTCAGCTCTCAGACCCTGGGCCTCGGGTGGTGCATGGTCACCGTGGACACTTCACCCATGTTTGTGGAATGAATAAATTCTTGATGTAGGGAGCATTCCCCTCCCCCCCATCTCTTCCCCTACCTTCTCCTCCTCTCCTTTCTCTTGGGGGCCCTCTTGGCCTTGGGCACGAAACACAAATGTTTTAAGAGGTGGTTAATGTTTAAAGGGAGACAGACAGAGGCATGGCAATAGTGGGTTGCTCAACGGACAAACAAATCCACCTTCTTCTGTTCTTTCCTAAGCCAACAGGAAGCAGCCAAAAGTCGGTCACTCACCCAGCAGTGGCTCAGACAGGCCGTCCTGCACAGCAATTGCGCAATGTTGCTGCAGCCGCCTGAGGCTATAAATAGTCTATCAAGAAGCCCCATCTGGGATCCGACAAGCCCGGTGGGTTGCCCCTTTAAACAAGTGGAGAAATTCCTTTTTTTTTTTAAGCGTCACTTTATAGAATCTAAGCCTGGGGCCAAGTATTCCATCTTCACCTTCGAGTTCCACCTGCTGCCTCAGGTTATGACTACACGTTAGGGTCTCTGTGGGGCTCTGACTCTTCCTGCTTACTATTAGCTGATATGTCACCCCGGTCCCGCTGATGTCGTGATGATAATGGAGGTGTAATTCGTTAGCAGACCCTCCCTTTTTTCCTTATTTCTACAGCCCCTACTCTTGTCTAGTCTCTTCTTATCTCTTGTGTAGGGGCCACTGTTCTGCTTTCCATATTGATTGGTGGCCCTACCTCTCTCCAGTCTACAAGATCAATTCTCCTACACACTGGTGCTTTTCGTGCTTGTCCCTGTTTAGAATTTTTCAATGACTTCCCATTGCTTAAAAGAGTGGCCTCCAGGGCTTTCAATGCATATTAATGTATATATGTATTTATAAGTTAAATACATGTGCTACTAATGATCCATAGGAAATATTAGAAAAGCTTCCTTTCGTTGTTAATTTCTGACAAACATAAATTACTATAGGAGTTCTAATATTTTCTACTCCGGTGGGTCATGTTGAGTATCCCACAGTGGACACCACTGAGGAGAGCTGAGATTAAATCAGTTTGCTGGGTCGTCAAAGCCTTACAAAACCTAGTTCCAGGACATTCATTCACTCACTCAACATTTCTTTTTTTTTTTTTTTTAAAGGTTTTATTTATTTATTTGAGAGAGAGAGAATGAGAGAGAGAGCACATGAGAGGGGGGAGGGTCAGAGGGAGGAGCAGACTCCCTGCAGAGCAGGGAGCCCGATGCGGGACTCGATCCCGGGACTCCAGGATCATGACCTGAGCCGAAGGCAGTCGCTTAACCAACTGAGCCACCCAGGCGCCCACTCAACATTTCTTAGACACTATGATGGCCAGGCACTGGGCTAGGCTCAGAGGGTAATAATAAGTAGTCACAGCTCCTACAGATGAGGAGCTCTCTCAGACTAATGGAGACGATAAATACATAAGTAAATAACTCTTTGAGAGTTATATGGGCCATCATAGAAGTTTGCACAAGACCTTAATGGAGGAGAGAGAAAAGAAGTAACTGCCTGGGAGAGTCAGGAAAGGCTTCACAAGGACCATTTGAGCTGGGTCTTGAAGGATGAGTAGAAGTTCATCATGTCACAGAAAAGAAAAAGGGCCCTCCAGGCACAGGGGAAAACATAGGCAAAAGCAAAAAGGTAAAAAAAAGAATATAGTACATTTGAAGAGTGACAAGAAGTTCTCAGAGACTGGTGGGGTATGTGGGGAGTGACAGAAGATGGGGCTTGGAAGAGAAGGTTGAGATCAAATCGTGGAAGACCTTGTCTGCCACACCAGTAAGTTTGGATTTTATCCTGAAGTTAGTGGGAGTTGTGAGATGTTTTGACAAACTATATTTCCCCTCAAATGTGTTCTTACCTATCTTCTCTATAGGAGTAATGGAATATGAAGTAGGAAGAAGGAAGTCAGCTGTTTCTCAGGGGGGTGTGATATACCTTCCCTTCTATTCCCTGTATGTGCTACTCATCGGCTAGCTTTTCACTTCCAAAGTATTTTCCTTCACACCTGAAAATGGTGCAGAGGACTGCCATCTCTACGATGGGTACCTTGGGATGGTCTGCCCAGGAGGATGCCAGATTCATCCTAAGCCATCTACACTTTCCCTCTTGTGACGAGGGGCAGGCATTTATAAGATCCTTGGTCTATGTTTGCAATGGCCTGCGTTCAAAGCCTAGAACTCTCCTCTGCAGAGGAGAGCTTTACTCTGTGTACTGCTAAAACAGTAGTGTTGAACTTTTGGCCCTGTGTGCTAACAAAATGAAAAAATCATTTGGAGGGAAAACATGGTATTGAATTAGAAATGATAGCGATCCTCATCTGAAGTGGAAAAAGACTTCCCAAGGTCATAAAACTGAAACGACACACCTGAGGTGTAGCTTTGTGGGGCTGTGACCATCAGGGCAACTGACGTCCTGGGAAACAACGGGATGTGGTAGACAATGGACTGAACAGAATCAGACAGCAGTGCTGGTCTTAGCTCTGAGCACCAGTCATCTTCCTGAAAACCTCCCACCCTTTCTGGCTCTCCATATCCCCCTCTGTCAAAAGAAGGTACGAGATGGTTGCTATCTCAGAAACTGGTTCCAAAGTGCTGCACCTACTTCCTCCTATCTCCACAGAGGACCAACAAAAGCAAAATTTATCAGGTCAGCACTGCCTCGTTCTTGTATGGGTAACATCTGAAATCGGGCCGCTTTCGTTCTTCTGGGCTAGATAAGGATACTGATCTGCAGTTTTAATTTGGAAATTCTTCAGAAGGGAAGAGAATGAAGCAAACATTCTTTGTGCTCTGCCATTCTCATCCAGCCCACATTCTGCAGCTCTGCTAATGTCTTCAAACAAGAAATGAGGACAAGGGCAGAGGAAAGGGACAGGCAAGGGGAAGCGGGGACCCGACACCTCATCAGAGGCGGAAGGAATGAGAAACCATCGCTCCACCCAATCGTGAAAGTTGACTGTAGCGCCTCGAGTACTATGTTTAAATAGTCTCCTCTTTGCAAATGAGAGGGATAACGTCAGCTGATCTCATTAGGGTATTACAGGAGAAATAATGACACAACTTCAAAACGCACTGTCAACAAAGTCCCGGTGTGCACCAGTTGTCACAAGCAACACGAACTGCTTCTTACATGGGTAGTAGTTGCCCCCAGATAAAGTCCTTCACCCCATTTTTCCTGCAGGTGCTATGCCCGGGCAGCATTAGCTTGATAGGCAGGATGGTCTGCACAGGGTTTTGTTAGTACAAGCGCCCAGTGAACCTCTTAAGTCAAGTTGAGGCTGAAGGCCGGCCTCCGGTTGAAGGTTCCTAAGCAAGTCAGCATGGATGCTCTAGTCTAGGCAAGGAAGAGCTCCATGAGCAGGAAGAGATTCTAGCAGCTCTTGAACAAGATGGCCTTAGGTTCAAGGAAGTTCACTAGCGGAGGCTCCAAAAAAGACAACGGATACGTATATTTATTTGTAGTCATATACTACTGATATATCATTTATTTATTAATACTTATTTATATTTAGATGTATCACAACCACTGGAGGGCTGACCCGACCTCGGGCCCTCACCTGCTCTCTGTCTCTAGCAGAGGTTGGTAAACTCTCTCCTGTGCTCCAAATGCTGCCCAGGGTGGGTTTTTGTGCAACCCAGGAGCTGGAATGAGTTTTACATTTTTAAAGGGTTGCAAAAAAATCCACGGAGAAGAAAAAATAACGGAGACCTTATGTGATACACAAAGCCTAAAGAATTTACTAGGGGGCCTTTTGTGGGCAAGCTTGCCCATCCCGGCTCTCAAAGCCTTATTGGCCTCTCGTGTATAACATGATTTATGGTTGTTTTTTTTTGTCATTTCATCCTTACAGCCACCCCGTGAAGCAGGTAGGACGGTTGTATGATGTCCATTTTAAAGGGTGAGGACACAGTAGCCCGGGAACAGTTACATAACTGCTCCAGGGTCACGGCCACGGTCATAAGGCTGGGAATAGACCCGAGGTCTCATTCCCCATCCGGGACTCTCTTATCAGTACATCCCAGAATCACTGACCCAGCTCATCTTCACAGGGCAAAAAAAAAAAAAAAGGTTGAACTGCATCCTTTGATTCGAGGGTATTGGGTCTGTCCGCCCTTTCTTAGCAGGCAGCTCGGTGGGGGAAATCAAGAAGAGTATTTGGAAATGCTAGAAATGTTTAACTAGCCTCATTAGAGATTTAAACAGGTCAGGCAAGAAAAGTTCACCTTCCCTGGTAGCCGATGCCCCGGCGCTGCTCGCTGCTCGGAGCGGGGCCACCACGCACACCCAGGGGCCGCGTCCCTCCCCCGCCTTCTGCATTCCCACTTCGTGCGCTCCCCTCTGCCCCGTGAGCTTGCGCGGCGGGGAGCAGCTGCGGGCCATGAATGCCCGCATTATCCTCCCGCGGGCTGTCAGCAGCTTTCCCGCCACCGTCGGGGCGGCAGCGGCAGCTGGTGGGGAGCGCCCGCGTCCCTGATGTAAACAGCCAGCCGGCCTGAGTAGCAGCTTGTTCTCCCCGCCGCCTGGGCAAGGTCTTCCTGACCCGGGGACCGCCGCCCGCCCCCGCCCTCCACCGCGGCCCCAGGCCTGAAGAGGGGCTTTGTGCCCTTGAGTCAGACCTTAATCCCCTTGCATGCTACCGAGGTAGAGACCTGAAATAAAGACCCCACGTAAGGCTGGTGTCTGCGTCACCTGCAGGCAGGAGGGACCCGGCGCTGCCAAGACAGAGGCCTGTCTGCCTGTCGGGGATGATTTAGGAAGTTTCCATACTGGGCGCCCTGAGGGGCTCTTCTAAGAACTCACACTTCCAAGTCCTCAAACGTCTTCCTACCCGCCTGCTGTGGCGTGACGGAGTGCCACCCTCAGAGACAGTCCCCTAAGAAGCAAATCGGTTGCGTCATTACTAATTTAGTTATTTCGGTCATTTAGTAAGTTAGTCCTTACTGTGCCCAGACCTGGCTGCTAGGGAAGAAGAGAGAAGGGGAAAGGGGGAAGACAGGCAGAAGTGGCCTCCTGCTCATGCAGTCGGAGCCTGGGAGCTCAGAGGATGTGGCTGAAGTTGCAAAGGGAGGGGGTCAAGGTCAGGGGGAGCCTCAATAAGGCTTTGAGAGCGGGGATGGGCAAGCTTGCCCACAAAAGGCCCCCTAGGAAATTCTTTATGCTTTGTGTATCACGTAAGGTCTCCGTTATTTTTTCTTCTCCATGGATTTTTTTGCAACCCTTTAAAAGGGGGTCAAGGTCTGGGGGGGGGGGCGTCCAGCAGGGGTGACATCTTGCTCTCCTTGTATCTGGCTTTGAAATGTCCTCCTATGTCCTCTTTTTACAGTGCTTCTAACCTAAGAGAATCTTCTCCCTGCCTCCTTGTCCAGTCACCTTCCTCCCATCTGCACCCCAGCATTGGCCCCGTCCTCCCTCCTTGAGCTCACAGAGGTGCCTTTGCACGCCTAGTTCCGGATCGTATCCTAAAGAGCGCACTGACCATCAACTCCTTTCTCAGGACTTGTCCCTGCCTTGCACTTCTACTGACCCTTCTTTCTTTCGCCGTTGAATTCCGATGTTCAGAGCCCTGTCCTCCTTCTAGCAGGGGCCTGAGAGCCACTTGAGGGAAGGGCCCTGTCTGACTCCGCAGCACCCACCTCAGTCCCTTGTCCAGAGCAGACCTGCAATTAAGATGGAGCCACTGTACTATTTCCTCGTAGTTCTTCCAGCCAGATGTTAAGAAAATCTTTTAAAACCCTAGGTAAGGGCCAGCTCAGGGACTGAGAGCAGCTCGAAATCTAAAAGAGATTTCTTCTAATCCAGAACATTAAAAAAAAAAAATTAATATTCTTCAGGCCACTGGTTGCATCAGACACTAACAGACATTTCCAAACTTGTTAGCAATCCACCCATCTGGTACTTCGGCCAGTGCAAACACTGCTAGCAATGGGGGAGAAGAAAGAGCCTCCTTTTTCTTTCAAAGTCATTCACATATAAAGATCAGCCAGGATTTACAGAAGACAATCCTTACAAAGGGGCTCACATGCTTGAACTCCGAAGCCACGTTTTTCTTTCTCAGTGTACTTTGTAGGTCCCTTATTATACCTGCCAAGAGAGGCAACCTGCTGTGTCTGCTTATTTGCTGACTCATTGTTGATTTCAACTCTGCAAATAACCACAAAAAGCTGTTTTAATGAGATTTGAAAGTGCAGCTGTGAAAATTGAAAACTACCCAACACCAACCCCCCTCCCGGCTCCCCCCGCCCGCCGCCCCATCGACCTGAGAATATTGCACTGAAGTGTTCTTGTCATTCACAAGGATTCTAGGTCTGACTGGTCGGTTTACGGTAGTGGGAAAGGGCCACGGGTAGGAAGGATGAACCGCCATTGGCCTGCCTCGGATTGCCAGGGACACCTTTGGGAGAATTACATAGAAAATGTTTGCAAGGGGCCCCTCGTAGTGCCTGGCAAGCAGGAGGTGCTCCGTAAATGCTGGTTGTCCTCTCTGCACGCCCTTCTCTTACTTCTCCTATGAGTAGGGTTCATTGAGGTGTTTAGTCTTCTTCAATATGGAACTTAGAGAATGAATGCTTTCAGAGCGCTGAGTGATTAAATAAATGCATCCAGCCAGACACTAAAAGAAACCATGCATGGGTCAATGACAGTGGTGTGTCACAAATCAGGAGTTAGGATGAATCCAATCCTATTACTGAGATGTACTAAAAATGAAAATATAAATTAATCTATCCTTTATTGTGTCAATCATTGAGGCCCCAACTTGTCCTATTAATAGGAAGTCAAGTATCTCCCTCTTGAGAGCCTCCATTTCTCAATCAAAAAGGATTCCTGTGGCTCAGGGCTAGCTCAGTACAGAGGTGCTGAGGCTCAGTCCTGGTTTTGAGGCCAGGCACAGGGGGAGCTGAGACTCTCAAAAGTCAGCTCCAGGCTCTGAATGTCTGTGGCACCCAGTATTAAAGACGTAGCTTCCGGTGGTATGGTCCACGGACACTTGCCCATGCAGTGGGAATGTCCTGCGTTTCTGCTTCTGAACTCAGATATTTAAACTCTTGCATCAGCCACATGCTGTGCAGAAGCCAGTCTTCCCTCAGGTTCAGGGATCCCCAGGCTAGCGGTTTGAAAGATGCCCACCTATGCAGCAGGCAAGTCACGGAGATGAGTGAGGTGGACTGGATTTAAGGAAAATTGGCACACGGGCTTTATTTTTGATTCTGATTTATGAAAATCTAAATTCATATAAAAATCTAAATCTAAATTTATCTAAAAATGCAAATTGAGAGCAAACAGTATTTAATAATTAAGCAAAACTTTCTTTTTATAAATCATTTCTTCTTTAATATAAATCTGGGCATCTGACACCTTTTCTTCTGTACCAAATGTCCACGTCTAGTCCTCTACTTTGTGCTCCAAACATGAATAGAATACTTGCACTGTTAGAATTCTGCTACTTCAATATTGTCATGTTTAGTTTTTAGTGCTACTTTGCCCTACAATTCAATAATATCAGTCTATATAGTACTTTCTTTATCCTATTAGGATTAATTGAGGAAAGTAAACTCAACAGAGTTACTTCATTTTCAGTAAGCTTGAAATACACTTTTTGGAGCCTAGTCTTCAAATCTACAAGTTTGAGAATGAAGTTCAGACTATCACTTTCATTTCTGGAAAATGTATTCCAGTGTTGTTAAGTGAGCCAGATAATTCCCCACAAAGTGAGTTTCTTAGAGGTAATTTCTTTATAAATGAGTGAATTGAAACTTACATTTTTTAAACTACAGTGTATAGTATCTATACTATACTCATGGACACTCTTAAAGAGAAAGATTCCAAGTGTTTCAATGGTCTAGTTTTTTGTGGGTTGGTGTGGAGAGTTTTCCTTGGGTCACATGAACAAGTCATTTTATTACATCCATTCAAAAAACCCTTCCCAATTCAAAACCACCTAAACTGATGTACCCAAACTCCACGAAATACAACAGATTATGATATCAGTGCTTGAAAAGGGTCACACAAGTGATCATACGACCAGTAGCTCAGGCCACAGAAGTGTATCCAATGCTGGTATTAGTTACTACATCCCTGACAGTTTCCAGCCCTAACATTTTACTACTAAGCAATTGTTGGCGATTAACGTCATGAATAGGCATAAATTCTATGTCCTTATGAATGTTGCTTTACTAGTTTCATTAAAAGTCTGACATCAACACCAACCTGATCACAGATCACAGCTTGTAACCATGCTGACTAATAATGACCAGATTACATTCAAACTATCAAGACTGTCTTGGCACCCCAAAATGCCATTTTCTGATCATCATCGTTATCATAATGGTATCATACCCAAGTGGTCTTCCAGCCCATGAATCCTAATCAACTCCATGAAAAAAAAAATATGTATACTAACATACTAACTCATCAGATATACAAGAAAACTCTAGAAATTATTTAACTTTCTTACATAACTTTTGCTGTAGATTTTTAGCCATACTTTTAAAACACTAAGCAACAGGATTTCTGGTTGCTTCTGTTTGGGTTATATTATGTCTGTTGCATTTAATAGATACTGTTTAATAAACTCACTACCTAAACCCATCTGTTATCTGTCATCTTTGTTTCTTTTTTGGTGCCCAGACAAAATTTTCCTTTAATGTATAGTGGCATTTAACTACAGTCATTTAATGTATTCACATTTTTTTTTAAAAAAAATGTGTGTCCTCTTTCTAGTTTAGAGCTTTTCAATCATGCATCTTTTCCATACTGGTCACACTTATGACCACATTTTATTACACAACTTACGTTCTTTTGACACAGAGACACAACTTTCTCAGAGTATCTTTTCAGAAGAGCAACACGGGGGAGTTCAGTCTAGCTGGTGTGTGATACTGAACTAGGCAACTTCTCTGGGTCTCAAGTTACTTCCCCTTACATGATGGCCAGTGACTGGATGACCTCTAAGGTCTTGCCAATTCTAAAATTTAAAAATGTTATGATCCAAAGTCCTAATGGATCTTGTGACCTCACATGCCCCCTCTACCTTAGAGGCATGCTGCCTGGAAGAGGGACTTTTCCCCAAGGGCAGTGAGCTGCCGGCGGGCATAGAGACTCGCAACAAAGCCGCAGAATTAGGGTCTGTCCCAGCTTTACCTAACCTAGATGTGATCTCTGCGAGCATTTCATTGGTTTTCACTTTGTGTCCACCTATATATAAGGTAGAAAAAGGGAAGCAGGAAGATAGGAGAAATGGAGGTGGGAGAGGATCTAATGTCCTGCACCTACTGCAAATCAGCAGTATGCTAGTTCTTTAAGATACATGGTCTCATTTGATCCTCTCAATGAAACTGTACACACCAGCGACATTATTATCCCCACTTTACATATAAGGAAGAGAAGGGCAGAGAAGCCAAGTCTTCTGGCCAAGGTGATACAGTTAGCAGCAGACCCAGGACTGGAGCATCCCAGTTCAGCCTCAAAGCTGTACTTACTAACCACTGCATGATTCTTGGTTCCGGTGCACAGCCTTTCTTGCTAGGGAGCTTTCTTGGGTCGCCCATCTCCTGAGTCATCTACGCTAAACAAGAATGCTCTATTCTCTTATGCTCATTGGGCCTGGAGACCACAGATTAACCTTGGGTTGACTGGACTGGAGGCCAGATGAAGGATGAAGAGCCTGGTGTAAGGGTAAACAAAACCCAGAAGCTGAAGGCCCAAGCAGAGTCCTGGGTCCAAGCTGGGTGAGTCTATAGGAGGCAGGGTCTAGGAGAGGCTGGCCATCAAAGACCAACCAGGAGAGGCAGTGAGCTGGTCCGGGGCACAAGGCCTCACTGGACTTGGGGGCTGCGGCACCTTGTGTCTCAACTCTAAAGCAGTGACTGTCAGAGATTCAAATTCTTTCCAGGAGATGGAGAAACCAACCAAACCGTCAGACTGATTTTATACCATCTGACACCTGTGTTGGCTTGTATTAACAGAGCATCAGTAGTATGATATAGTGAGAGGTAACCTCCTGATAGCATTTGGCATTTTCCTCTCTCTCTCTCTCTCCTTCCCTTCCCTCCCTCCCTCCATCACCCCTCTTTTGTCTGTTCTTTCTTTCCCCTCTCATTTCCCTACTAATGTTTATTATGAACACTGAAAAAAAAAATAAGAGAAAAGGAGAAAGGAGAAAGAAAGAAAGAAGAAAGAAAGAAAGAAAAAAAAAAAGAAAGAAAGAAAGAAAGGGAAACCAAAAGAAGGTCTTACAATGAGAAGCTGCAATTGGCCACCTACCCTTCTCAGTGCTTACCCTAGTTTCCAGAAGTGAATGCTTTCTGCTCTTAATTCTGGTGGCTACCAATCTGACTCTAAATTTACACACTACTTCCTGATTTATTAATTGAAGACACTGTCTAATCACTTGAAGGATTTAATGCACTTTATCCTATCCTCTTCTCCTCTCCCCAGTTTTGGATGATTATTTTTGTTCTACTATTCATTTCCTTTGTACCTTTGAGTAATAATGTAAACATATATTTTTATAATCTATCAACTTTAGACAGTACCTCTTTTTTTCCAGCTTTATTGAGATATAATAGACATATAACTGTGTAAATTTAAGGTGTGCAACATGATGATTTGGTATACATGTATAGTATGAAATGATTACCACAATAATATTAGTTAACATGTCCATCTTCACTTCATATAGTTACTTGTTCTCTGTGGGGAGAACATTTAAGATCTACTTACTCTCTTAGCAATTTTCAATCACCATGCTATATGTTAGATCCCCAGAACTTATTCATCTTATAATTGAACGTTTGTATCCTTGGACCAACATCTATAGTCATTTCCCTGACTCACCAAACTCTAGCAACCACCATTTCCCTTTCTACTCCCTATTTCTAAGAATGTGGATTTTTTTTTAAATTCTACATGTAAATGCTACTATGTAGTATTTGTCTTTCTCTGACTTATTTAATTTAACAGAATGCTCTCAAGTTTCACCCATGTTGTCCTACATGGCAGAATACCTTTCTTTTTTTAATGGTTGAATGATATTCAATATTAATATTCAATATTCAATTGTATTTTTTGAGGAACCTCCATACTATTTTTCATAATAGCTGTACCAATTTACATGGAAAATGCCTCTCAATTCCTAGCTAAATTAGATTAAGATATGAGTGCTCCACCCTTCTTCTCCCCATAACCTTCTCATTTTCTGACATCTGGAATTTGTTTTTACACTATCAAGGTTGATCATACCACATTTTTTATAAACATATTTAAGTCTTCTGTGTTCTGTGAGGCTGATTTTCAAGGTTAAAAACCAATAAACTTTATGTTACTATAAACTGAAATTATTAATACATTAATCCATTCTTTCCCTAAATACTGAGGCAGGCCCCGAGCTTATAATATACTATGGGCCCAATATCATGAAGCTGTGCCTTCAAGTTAAATGAATTTCCTTCATTACATCCATCGGTGTCCCATTTGGTGGGGCTGGTTGATGGGTACGCTTCCCTTTGGTGTGAGCAGAAAGAGGATTCTGGCTAGGAAGCTCTCGAATGTCAAAAGCAGGGGGTAGTTACACAGAGAGCTAGAAGCCTAATTCTCAGAAAGAACATTCGACCTCTGTAGAGAAGGGAGTTCTGATTTTTGCCTGGAGTTTGGTGGCCCAGATTCCAAACTGGGATGGGGGCGGTGGGGGAGGGCAGTGTGGGGCGCCACCAACTGACCGGTTCATCTGCAGACAATTTCAGTGATTTCTGCAACCCCACCTCTCCACCCTCCCCACCATTCTGGAATATGGCTTCATTGATCCAATTATCCATCAATGTTTCACCTCTACTGAAAATATGTTGGGATCTCTCCTACAACTGCCTTGACTGTTTTGAATTTATTCCTTCGTTTTTATTTTACTGAGGTCTCTGAAAAGAGACATAAGACATGGTCGTATGTATTTTATTTTGTTCCTGATTATAACACAGTTCAGTTCTGTTATATAGAGAAATTTCAAACAATCAAGAAAAATATAAAAAGAAAGGGAAAAATCCATAAAATCTTGCAACATGGAGATAACCACTGTTAATATTCTGATGAAAGTCTTTCCTAGATCTTCCAGCTTTTCTGGCTCTGTGTGGAATTTCCGGAGGCAGACTTTTATCTCTGAGTCTTCACTCCTTGGGAGCCATTAAGCTAAAGGTAGGAACAAATAAAGAGGAATGCTCTTCACTTTCCCTGTTACAGCCACCATCCAAGGCTTTACTTGGAGAAGAAGGAGTCTGGGTATACGATTTTTCCCCAGAGTTGTCCCCTCCTTCTTTACTTTAATTGCTTCTGGCTTTTGGAGCATCTTATGGTGGAGACATTTATCTCCCAATCATTCCATGTCCTTTTGCAGAGAAGGCTTTCTAGAACAGATTTTTCTGGGTTCTTCTTTTTCTGGGTCAGAGTGAGCATATAAACTATCAGATTGATTGGTTTCTGAAGCTTCAGATCAGGCTGCCGAGTATTCTTATGAGTTAAATAATGAGTTAAATACCCATCAAGTTTCTTTTTACTGATGAGTGGGTCTTCTCTCGGAATACAGGGGTCCTGAGGTGGAAGGGAGGGGGCTTCGGGACAGACTCGGTCATGATTAGAGAATCTGAGAGTGAAATGCTCAGGGAATAGCTATTCTTACCATCCTTCTTCCCTTTAGGAACAAGGTTGTTCCTTTTTTTCCCTATTTCGCTGGAACTGTGTTTGCTCACTTGTTTCGGACATGAGTTGGGAAAGAGACAAGTTTGGTTCTTCTCCAGCTGATTGCTGCACCAGCTAGGGTAGCAGGAAATTAGTTTGCTTTCTGCTGTATGGGGTGACCCACAAGGTCAGAGACAAGAGAACTCTCCATGGGCGTGGGCCTGGCAGACTCAGTTACTGCCCTTCTTTACATGAGGGGCCCACGCAGGCACCCATGTGAAGGCATCAGAGGGCTTGTGCTTCTCTGGGCCATCAGTCAACTCGCTGAGTCTGGGCTTTGCTTCTGACTTGGCCCAAGCTCTTGGCAGAGAAGAGGCTGCAGAGTGGGGAGGGCCTCAGTCTCTCAGCCACAGACAGGCTTAAAGGAACAAAGCCATCACATCCGCTTTCTGAGGAGGACTTTGGAACTTTCCTTGTGTTCATTCTTTTCTCCTCCACCCCCTTGTGGGACACTTTAGACCAACTGCCCTCAGGACGGCTGAGGCTCTGTGCCCAGGGAAGGGAAGTGCAGAGAAGACAGGCCTCTCCTGGGGACGACAGCTTGGATAATGGCCTCACTCTCTTACCATTTGGTGGTTAAGACTGTCCCAGGGATCGGGAGACAGAAGTTTCTCACCTTGGATGCACAGATGATTGGAGTGTTCTTTGAGACTTTGATTGAATCTCACTTTTTCTGAGTCATGGTCCTTGTGGAGATGGACCATCTTCTGGTTATTTTGGAAGTGAATTCCTCTATAAGAAATGTGTCTGTTCTAAATTTGTTCTTGTGACCAAAAATTCCATAGCTACAGCCTGGCAATTAAACCTTTCCAACATTTTTTTTTTTTTTTTTTTTTTTGCAATGCATTAGGTGATTGAATGGAGAGATCAAATATGGAAATAGAAACACAAAATTAAAAGTCATCTTGCCAAGCTTCCTGCACCCAGGAAAGAACTGGTTATAGAGCAAGGGTTCCTGGAGAACAACTCCTTATTCTTCTAGATCCAACTCCCTTCCCTTATTCAGGGTAGGTTTCTTGGACCCTGAGAGGCAGAATTGAGCTCACTGGTCTTCATGGTACATACTGTATTTCTTATTGCACCATTCTGTAATTCTTTGTTTTTGTCTTTCTTCCCTATTAGAATTTGAGCCCCTTGAGGGTAAGGATTCTCATCTATTTTTGCCTTTCTGTCACTGAATATAGCACTTTACTCATAAGCTTTTAAGAAGTATGTCAAAAGGGGGTGCCTGGGTGGCTCGGTTGTTAAATGACTGACTCATGATTTTGGCTCAGGTCATGATCTCATGAGTCAGGGGTTCCAGCCCCGAGCTGGGGTCCACACTCAGCATGGAGTCTGCTAGAGATTCTCTCCCTCTGCCCCTCCCCCCACTTACACACATGGACGTACATGCTTGATCTCTCTCTCTCTCTCAAATAAATAAATCTTTTAAAAAATTTTAAGTTTGTTAAATGAACAAATGAATGAATGAATGAATGGCATGTAGATCATAGACTTTCCTTCCCAGCTCAAAAGTCCAAAAAGGAAATTGACTCTTGAAACATGTTGTCACTAATAACAAAAATAACAGCTACAATCTATTGAGCACTGGTGTGTGCCAGAGATCATGCTAAGTACTTTCTGCATAGGACCTCATTTAATCTGGATCCCTCCCCCAAATATGCATATATTATTATATGATCTCAGAGTGGGTTGTTACTTCCCCATTGTGGTACCCATCACACTTACAGATAATTTTCTACTGTCTTTCCTTTGATTGAAGGCCCCTGAGGGCAGAAATGCTATCTTTATTTACATAATGCTGAGTCACCCAGCATGTAGCCCATATAACGTGTGCCATGTAATAAATACTGGATTAATATTTTTTATTTTAATGAATTCTTCAAATCCCCGAGTGTTGAGTGTTATTGCAAGTACTCTTTAGTATAATTGCAATCCTGAGTGTCTCTGTTCCTTTCCATTCCTCAGACGGAACATAAAGGTTACTAGCAAATTTTCCCTGGGGTAACTGAAAATATTGATGGTCTCTATTATCACCTTTAGGTTACTGTACCTCGAAACTTGGAAGAGAGTGTCCCCCGACCCCCCACTCCCTGATTGTTTATCCTTTTGGTCACCATTGGCACAACTCTGTTGCTGTCTCCACCAACATGATATCGCTTCTAGGCATTGACGCCGTTGCTTTGGGATCCCAGGTACTAAAAGAACTAGAATAAAGTAGACACCTGCAGGAATAAGACAGGGCAGGACAAGGTTCAGAGCAGAAAGTGCAAGAGTCTGATGTTGAGACCACCAGTCCCGGGTCTGAAAGCTTAGAAAGCTAAAGGCACCCTCGCGTCCCTCAAAGGAGATAGGTGGATCCTCTCTGCCACCAATCAGAGGGGACTTCCCTTTGACTTCAGCTAGATTCTATCCCCAGCCCATTTTCCCCTCTGCCACACTCAACATTTCTATCCTAATAGGATTGCCTGCCTTTATCTGAGATTTGTTCTGTTTATTGGGGCTCCTTGCTATCATCACAGGTCTCAACTTCTCATTGTTCTATTTCCAGAGGCAGCCACCTCCTTGTGGTCTATTTCCACTGCCGGGACAGAGTCAAGCAATTTCCACAAAGTGGGCTAGGAGCATTCCCATTATACCAGGGCACTGAACCAAGTTTCTGAAAATGGCACGTTTTCTGGACGCTATTCCCCCTTTCACCTTCATGAATTCCAGAAATGCAGATTACCCTCACAGATCCTGGACACGCTGCCATTCTGGTAGGGGGCATCGGGAATCTAACCATTTCAGAACTAAATTGGCCAAGAGTGGCAGGGGTGTGCTTTCGACTGGCACTGGCCGTGTTTGGCATCCTAGGCTTGTTGTTGGGATCACGTAGAGGAACAGTGGCGACTCACAGTTTCCATTTTAATAATAAACTACAGATGCCTATTTAAATCACTCAGACGTTTATTTCAAAGCTAGGGAGGCAGCTTCAAGCAGTGGAAACAAGCAGGACTAGGAGCTGGGAGTCTTCGTCACTCGATGTGTGATCTTAAGTGTCACTCAATCTCCTTGGACTCAGTTTTCTGTGTTCCTATAATATGCAGGGCTTGATGGGAAGGAGGTGTTAGCTGACGCCATGGTGACTGGTAATCATTTTGCAATATTAAATGTATCAAGTGTTATGCACTTTAAATGTACACAATGTTGTATGTCAATTACATCACAGTAACGAGCCTGGAGGGAATGAGGGGGCTGACTGGTTCACCTCTGAGATTCCTCTTAGAGCAAACACTAGGGTTCTTTGAAGGTCTTTTATTGCTCAAGTGAGAATCACTTCAATCTTAAGGCAACCTACCTGCCCTTCGCCTGCCGCGCTCTCCTGTCCTGTGGTATTGGGAAGCTATTTCTTCAGACCCATGAACCTGGACTTGAACCAGACCCCAGGTCTTCTACCTTGGAAGACAGGTCTCCTTTTGTGAGCCACAACTCTGGAAATGGCCTTCACAGCCAATTTCCAGTATTGCTGAAACTACCTTGTCCATTCTGAGTCAAAATACACAGCTTCATGAAATAGGATAACAGCCTTAAATGGAAAATAAAACAGGTGTCTTGTGAGAGATCCTCTTTGTTATTTACACAAGACAGTCTATGCTTTTTAAAAAAGATTGTTTAATTACAAAAGGAATTCATTCTCATATGAAATTTGGAAAACTCTGATAAGTTTAGGGAAAAGGGTAAAATCATTCTTAATCTCATAATTCTACCCCTCCCACAAAGAAACTATTCATCTTTTGATGTATTCTCCACTTTCTATGCAGTTTTTTACATTGTTGAGATCATGCTACTTGTTATTATTTCAACCTTTTTCCCCCACTTAAGATTGCATAATGGGCATTTCCTCATGTCATTGAAGCCATATCTAAATAATATTTTAATGGCTTCATAATATTCTCTGTTGTGGACATTGTCCTGAAGTTGACCGGTTGAGGTCATTTGTGGTTTTATTCTTTTTGTTTGTTTCTTTTTAATTTTTATAAGTAATGCTAAGATGAACATCCATGTTCATATATCTCTGAAAATTTCAGATTATTTCCTTAAAATGCATCCTTAGAAATGAGTTATTAAATTAAAAAGTATAAATAGTTTTAAGACTCTCGATGCTGCTTTGGTCTTAATTTTTCAAACGCATTTTATGACTTACCATCACCATTTTTTCTCGTAAAGAATATCATCTCCATTTTAGTCATGAGAAAACTTTCACTTTTCCTGAAGCAGTACTGGCCTAAACCTCCTCCAAGAAAACATCAAAGAACCCAGATCTTCGTCAGCAACTGTCAATCAGCTTCGAGAATTCCTATCTGACCCCAGGTCTCTCCAAGTCCCCAGGATACTTACCTTCAATGTCATTGTGAAATGGGGGATCCTAAAAAAGTCAAGACAATGGCTCTCGACTGTAGGGAATAGAAAATGAGTGAGTGCAAAAAATCCGAAACTGTATTTACCAGCATCCCTATTCGATACCCTGCACTTGAGCCACATTAAAAAATAATAGGACCAGCTCTCACTAGGCCAAGCTGTGTGACTTTGGGTGCTTTCCACAGCCTGGCTGTGGTCCAGGCTCCTCCCGTGTAACGAGAGAAGAGTGGACCAAGTGATTTATTAGTTGTTTGCAGGTCAGCATGATCCCGCATTTCTTCATACCATGAGGATCGTGAGGTCCTGTCCTAAAGCTACTCTGAAACAATTTTGAGTCTGAGATTTTCTCTAAAATGACAATTATTACAAATGGCCAACTTGGGGGTGTGGGATGTTGCAGAATGGTGTATAGGGGAAGAGTATGAATTGAAGCTTTGCTAATTATTAGCCATGTGTGTCTTTAGGTCAAGGACTTAAATACGTTGAGCATTAACGGCAGAAGGACTGATAACAGACCCTATTCCCTGTGACCGTTGGAGGATTGGGTAGATAATGCATGGGACCTCCACACAGGAAGCACACAGGAAATGTGAGAACTGCCAAGTTTGCTGTGTCAAAATGATCATTGCTTCCAGCGCAATGGGGAAAACAGGTTCAGGGACGTTGCCCATTGACAAAAACCACACAGCACGTTAGTAACGACACCACAAATCACCTGTGGTCTGCTTGCCCCAGTTTACTCTTTCATCGCCACATGATTCAGGAACTAACTGAGTGAAGACAAAGATGTCTAATGGAAGCTCAGGCAAAGAGATCATTGTCTTCCTAACTATGGTCCAAACCCAACTGCCAGCATTATGTGCATCCAATCATATTTCATCCAAGCAAGAGGGAAAAGTCCTAAGTAGACACCACTGTCTAAGAAGGACAAGTCCTGAACTCTTCTGTCTTATGTTCAGGATCTCTCTTAACTTGGTCTCAGTCTACCTTTTCCATGCTCACCCCCTACCACAGCCCCCGGGGGCCTTGGGTTGCACTCAATCCCCTAGTATGGCATTCTCCCTGACACAGGGACTTCACCCCGGCTCTGCTGGAGCCACTGCCTTCTTCCAGAAGACCTTCCCCCTAGGCCACCTGGCAGCTTCCTCCTCATCCTTCAAGGCCCAGCCCAAATGATGGTCCTTCTTGGACGAAGGCTTCTTCTTCCCAGACATATTGTTCCCGGCCCTGGCTGGGTAACCAAGACACCCATGTTTATCATCATGTTACATAATGAGAAGCTCCAGGACATGTGGATGCAGGAGGTCCCCCTCCTCTGGCAACCCCAGCATAACCTAGGGTGGGTCAAGTCTTCCAAAGCTGGGCAAGGTTTGCTTCTGCAAGGTCTCAGAAATCCAGAGAGTCAAACTTAACACAAACACATGCTGCTTCTTCTTCTTCTTCTTCTTCTTCTTCTTCTTCTTCTTCTTCTGCTTTTGTTAGAGAGCAAGAGAGAGCAAGTAGGCACATGCAAGCGAGTGGGGGAGGGGAAGGGGAGAGGGAGAGAGAAAATCTTAAGAAGGCTCCTCCATCAGCACAGAGCCTGATGCAGGGTTCAATCTCACCACCCCGAGATCATGACCTGAGCCGAAATCAGGAGTCAGATGCTTAACTGCCTGAGCTACCCAGTTGTCCCTGGTTGTTCTTCTAAGAAGAGAGTTAGAAGGAAAATATTATTTCTATTTTTTTTTTGAGCAAATGCAAGTAAGAAACAAATCTTAAACACATCGCCATGCCACAATCATTATTTATATTTTTCTCCCACTGTTACAATGGGAATCCATTTTTTTTTCATCTTTGGAACCCCAATGCCTCTGGCAGGGTATATTAGATATGCATGGTAGCTGTTCTGTGGTTCCTTAAGTGCTCTGACAATGAGTCATTTAACTGAATGGCCAATACTGCGTTCAGTAATTTGTGGGGTGCCCTGGAGACTCTCAGGACACACCTGCCTTTCAGCTGAATTCAGATGCAACTACAACACATAGACTTTTCAACCCCGGAGATGCTCATTCTATTAAGTATTAGTATTAAGAAGGTAAGGTGTATTAAGGCCCCACAGAGGTCTCTGTGGTTCTTTGCACCTGCATTCCAGACTGTTCTGATGTGGGTTTATTTCAGTGTAAGGTTATTCCTTCTCATTTCTGCCTAAGCTCCACCATGCTTAGACAGGTCCCCCTCCTCCTGACGCCTTCCGGCCACATGGAGGCTTTCTAATACATAGTCTCCTCTGTTTTCCTTCAGTGGCTTTGTGTTTGCATGTCTTATCTCCTCTGTAAGATTCTCGGTTCCTGCCCGAGGGGGTTTCTCATCTTCTTTTCAACTCTTTGGAGTACTTAGCAGATTGCTAGGCAAACAACAGGCACTTAATAAATATTTCATTCGTGAGTATAAACATTCTTCATGTTCCAACAGATGATATTGGGATCCTCTAATCTCGTGATTCAAGTGTGATCTGGACCAGCAGCACCAGCATCTTCTGGAAACTTAGTGGAAATGCAGATGCAGGCCTGTACCAGACCTACCAGCACAGAATCTACATTTTCATAAGACCTGCAGGAGACTGGTATTCATGAGAAGCAGGGCACTCAATGACACTAATTGTCAAAGTCTCCATCTTCTCTGCCTCACTTGGTCCCCTGCCTTTGCTTCCCCCATCCCTGGCTCTTCTCACATCCCCTCACCCCTGCACTCCACCCCTCACCCCAGGGCATCACTTCAACCATTTTCTTTCCAATATCCCAATGCTCTCACTCCTCTAGGATCTCTGTTCCTGCCCACAAAATGCCAACAGTTCACTTTCTCCATTCTTTGCTATTGTTCTTCAAGCCTCCGGCACCTACTGCGCTACTAATACAAGGCAGGACCCCCTGTTTGGTCAAATCAATGCACACCTTCCTCATCCAACTGCCATGTGAGAGGTATTCAGCAGGAAATCTGAATTCAATCTTCTCTTGAATGGCTTATAGCTCTTATTGCCTTTTCTGTTTATCAACTCACTCCTAACTGAACAGGAGTTAAGAATTCATTGGTCAGCAAAAAATGTGGGGTGGCAGAGAAATCTGTGCTCTTCATTCATAGATTCAGCTGCTAGAAAGAATTTGAGAACTGAGCCGTCTTCATTAGTTAAGGCTAAACTTTAACTGAAGGAAAGTATGGCTCATTTTAAGGCAATCAAACATAGAAAATCATACTTAGAAGAAGGAATGGCAGGGTTCGCTTTAGACTATAATTCTTCCACTTAAAAAAGAAATTCAAAAGATCTTTAAACTAGTAGTCTTTAAAGTGCCTTTAAAAATTACATTTGTTCATCTCTTGATAAGAGCACAGATGTCTTGAAATTCAGGGGAGACTTATTTTCAGTTTGAGTTGCTGTATTTTATGTGGAATCCAGGAAAAAGCTGGTTTGGAGCTTGAATTACAGAGAAAATCATTTCAATTCCCCACCCCCCATATTTTGTAGCAGGACCGAAGCAGTCAAGTACTTCTGCTGAAGATCATCTTACTTTTTGACTCATTTCCTACCTGAGGCTTGATTTACAATGATAATTTTCTATAGACATTTTCAAAAGTGATTGTTCATAACGAAAGGAGTTATATTGGACAGAGTCTTCCTTAAGGCCAAGGGCTGATAATAATTGGGTTGTTTGATTTCTATTCATTTTTCTTAAATCTCTGATTGCTTACACAATAACTTTCTTCCCCAATCAGTCTAACAATTCATATCAATATTTTATTTTTAATGGTTGACTACTCATTTCATTAAAAATGTAAGTGCATTAGCTCTGTGTAAGAATGATTCCATTGGGATAAGCTTATTTAAATATTCATAACATAGAAATTAATAAATCTGAGCACAGTGTTTGTATTTTAAAAAGTCAGGCTACTGTCAGGTGTTTTTGGTCCTAGATGAGATTCACTAAATTAAAAGCCTTGAGTGTCATCTTTTTATTGATTCTTCTTTATAATAAAACAATGCAACAGAGATGCTATGAGAACAGAATTACTACCCAATAATTCATTGGTTCTCTCAACTTCACCCACTGAAAACAAGTTGCCCTTCCCTCGTCTTTCATGCTACTCCCCATTCCTATCACTTAGATTCCAACTACTACATCATTCTGTCTGAAATCAAAGAAGTCAAACTTTGGTTATGAATAGTATTCACTTCCATTTTATTCAATCTCTCTCTTCTCCCTCTACCTCCCACCACCACCACCACCAAAGTAAAACTAATGAATCTTAATGGTGTACAGTAAGAGCTCTAGGGACAACTGCTTCCCTTGGGCTTGCTCTCAGTTGGAGGAAGAAGCACACATCTTACAGGGGATAAAGGTTGTTGTATGTTGGTTTATGAGCATATATAGCCTTAGAATCAGCAAATTTGACAAATCTGTATAATGGGTTAGGAGGTGGAAGAATCCAACTAGAACAGGGCATCTCTGATAAGCTACCAAAGGTGTCCTTAAATTTACATCACTCACAAAAATTAACTTGAAATGGATTAAAGACTTAAATGGGAATGTAAATTGGTGCAGCCACTATGGAAAACAGTATGGAGGTTCTCCAAAAAATTAAAAATAAAACTTCCATATGATCCAGCAACCCCATTTCTGGGTTGAAATAATGAATAGTGAAAGCACTATTCTAAAGCTATATCTGCAGTCTAATTATCATTGCAGCATTATTCACATTAGCCAAGATTTGAAACAAACCAAGTATCTATCTATGGATGATTGGATAAAGAAAATGTGGTGTGTGTGTGTGTGTATATATATATATATATATATGTATATATATATATATATATATATATATATATGAATATTATTTGGCCTTAAAAAAGAAGGAAATCCTGCCATTTGTGACAACATGGATGAAACTAGAGAACATTCTGCTAAGTGAAATAAGCCAAACAGAAAAAGACACATACTGCATGGTATCTCTTATACATGGAATCTAAAAAATAATACTAATAAAGTCAAACTCTTAGAACCAGAGAGCAGAATAGTGGTTGTCAGGGGTGGGTAAACAGGGGGAAATGGGGAGATGTTGGTCAAAGGATAGAAACTTGCAGTTACAAGATGAATAACTCCTGAGGACCTAGGGTACAGCATGGTGACTATAGTTTATAATACCGTGTTATATCGTTGAAATTTGCTAAGAGAGTAAATCTTAAGCGATCATACCACACACACACACACACAAAAGAGGTGATGGATATGTTAACTTGATTGGTGATCATTTCACAATATAGAGTATATCAAATCATTACATTCATACATATAATTCAAATATATACAATTCTATTTGTCATACATACTTCTGTAAACCTGGGGAGGGGAATAAAAAGAAGTGGGGGAATCCAAACAGTGCAGGGCATCGCTGATAAGCTACCAAAGACTTGAAAATACCATTCAGAATTAAGGACCCCAGGGTAGTCAAGGTGTGCCCTCCCCCGAGAACCCCCAACAACCTAGTCTGGGATTACTGTTTTCTCATACTCAACATCAAATCACTTCTGTTAGCAAAGCTTGGCTGGATCGGACAGAAAAGGTCACTGCTAGAAGTATGAGTGGGCCACCTGCAAGAGTGGGACCCAGGGGGATGACATTTTGCAGTCTCCAAGAGTTCCACCCACACTAGTATGGATAATGTTTGTGAACAGGGTTACTGGGAAGAACACGGAATTTGAAATCAGGAGACTGAACTTCTAACCCTTATCTATTAAATCTCTAAATTCCTTTCCAGTTCTAAAATTATGGATAAAAAGAGGTCTCTGAAAGAGAAAACTCAGGATTGGACTGGAAATAGGTGGTACAAAGCGACCCCATCTTACCCCATAGGGACCCAGACCACACACCCTCATTTAGAGCCCATAGAGAGCATCAGAATCCTTCTCTACCTACTCCTTTGGTCAGACCTACAAAATGCTCATAATTGATTCATGAGTTGAAACTCACTTGCCATCCCTGAAGATGAATGATTAACAAAGGAGAAAAAGTCATCTCCATTAGGTGAAGCAGGGCAGAACGCCCCAGTACCAACTTCCAGGTGCCCAAGGCCTCCACAGACTTTGGAGGTCAAAACTCGGGTCTGACGCTGAAAGGAAAGAGAAGTCATCAGAACAGCAAAGTCAAGATCCCCAAGTTTGTTTGAAACGGCCCTTGAAGTCAAGCACACAGACACTTCGGTGTTGAGTTCTCAGAGATGCGGAGTTGTGTTTGTGATTCTGGTCATCCTTTATAAATTAAATTCTTCTGCTGGGCCAAGCGAGGAAAGAAAATACTCAAATATCTATACCTTGTGTTTATTTGATTTTCCTGGAAACTTAGAAAATTCCATCGTTCTATTATAAATGAGGCACCTGTGGAATCAATATACACAGCAGAGAGACAGATGGTGGATAGTCACTTGCTGCATGAGTACACAGAGGCGATGAATGTCTAAGATATACAAAGCATTGAATGTTTAGAGACTGTGTATATATTATATACAGCTGAAAACTTCTGGCCTCATCTACTCCAGAGTTTCTCAAAATGTGGTTTACAAACCACATTCTGCCCCAGAACCTTCTGGTGTCTGAATGGGGACCCCATGTAGACCTCCCGACCCGGTCTCTCCCAGATTCTCCCAAGACTGATTCTGGGACAGGATGTCTTACTGGTTGGCAGGAGTCTCTTGAAGCAACAAATGTTACTCTGTGACTCTGGGGACCTAGGTGTGTGCTTCTATGCATAACCGTATTTCATTGCAAATGTAAATGCATTTTAGACTTAACAGTAGATTTAACTTCTCTTCATCCCTCTCTTCCTCTATCAGCCAGTGGTGGCTTTAATAAAGTTGGTGTTGCTTTTTTTCATTAGTCCTTCCTTCTGGGTTTGCAGCACATGAAATTTAGCTACGGTGAAGCTTCTAGAATCATCCTTTGTTACATCTGGACTTGCTTCTTCCTGCTAAGTCATTATGGCCTCCTTACAGTTTTCTGGCTGTGTCCTTGACACAATTAAACAGTCCTGATTTTCTGAAATCGAATAATTAAATGGGCAAGAATGAGCTACGGTAAAATGAACAAGAGCGATGCTGCATATTTATACCCTTCTTCTCTCATCTGGAGCCAACCCACAAATTTAAGCTAGTATGATTAAGCCAGAGTACAGTGGATCTCTTCATCATTACGGGAAAGCAGGCCCCTTGGAAGAGTAAATTATGGCACCTGTTTAGTTGCATTAAAATCACTACCCAAAAGGTATAGATAATAATTAAGTGATATACCATAAGTGACAGAAACCGAGGGGAGAATTTCAGAAGTTAAATGTACTAAAGGTCTCAAGTTGGCCAGGGCTCCGAGCACAGAGCCTTAATTTGTGGAGTCCAGTGATGGCTGCACATGATAAAGGACTAACAAATCGAAGAACCTTCTAGCATCAGTTCAGGACCAGAGACTGGAAGGTTGCTGTCCTCTGAAGAACTACCTGGACCATTCTGCACAAACAAGGTGGGCCAATACCCTGCATGTGAAAACAGTCCATGACCTCAGGATTCAAAATGCTACGCCAAGCTCCTGAAAATGCTGATCATCCAATGCGTTTTGGGGTGTAGAGTGATTTTCTCTTGGAGAGCTCTTTCCCCTTAGCCTAGGCATCCTCTGCTCTGTCCTTTGGGAAAAGAACTATTGTCAAAATTTCTGATAACAGGAGAACCTTGCAGATTTTATTGTGCTACACATTGTTCTGTACAACCCTGGAGTCAGAATTTATGGCAGGTCCACTGTAGGATTAAGGATGGAGATACAACACAGCTAGAGATGCTCAGGCCTCTGCTTTCCTAGGACCCCCTTGGACACAGTAGAAAGATTTGACGAGGCTGCAAGCCCTGCTTTAAGCTGTGTGGATGGCAGATGTGGACAAAGGGGATCAGAGTACTTAGCCTGATTCCTGGAGAGAAACCATAAACCCCTAGCATGGTGGATGATAACAGTTATTGGGCACTTTCCATGTATCCATATTACTACTACCGCTAATAATAACATATAAGCACCTAATCTCATCTGGCATAAGCCCTGCAAGAAGCCCACGAGGTTCACATTATAATCTCTATTAAATAGAAAATTGCAGTGTAGGGAATTAAGGCTCTTCCTCAAGGTCCTGCAGTCGGATTCTAAAGAACCCTGCTCTTGACTCCTAGTCCACATGCCTTCTATTTTCAGTGCATGATGGTACTTAGGACTCACAGTCGTTCTGTATGGTGCGTGGCCTGACTCACCACTACCCTATTTTATGGATGAGGAAGTGGAGGCCGCGGGCACTTGGGTGAGATGTTGCCTGCAGGGACACCTCCGACTAGACAGCTCCAGACTCCCATCCAGGTCACCTTGGTGGATAATGGTGGTGAGGCTGTGGAGGGGGGCCTTCCAGGGTGGGAAGGGACCTTTAACACAACAACAAACACTGGCTGAGACCCGCGTGGGTCAGACCCTAATACAAGGCCTCGCCCAGTGCCACCTCAGCCCGGAGCTAACATCACCCAAACCCTGCTGAGGTTGCGCAGACAGGACCTCAAACCTTAAGCCAAAGGATGCATTCAGACGGAACTGAGTGACAAAATGTGTAGCTCAGACAATAATGGGTGGCCTGAAGGGGCAGAAGAAATCAGTGTGAGCCCCAGTGGTTGGGAAAGGTCTCCTGGAGGAAGGGGATTTGAGATGCATAGAAAATATGGTGGTATCTGGAGATGCAAAGAATTACTTAATACTCACCTTTTTACTCCATACTCCCAAAAGTTCTCTGTGTGTTAGACACGATGGGGAGGCTGAAGAAATACAAAATACATTTTCTAGTCTTAAGTGACTTAGAGCCTAGTTGGTGAAATAGAACATACAGGAAATGACAGTGATCAATACTAGCCAATATCCAATTAAGGGCTAAATTGTGTTTCATTATCTCGAAGTAGTATGGAGTTTTGGAAGACCAGAGATCAGTAAGGGGGAGGACAGTCAGAAAAAGCTTCCTGTAGGAGGTGGTATTTGAGCTGAGGCTCAGAATGCAGGGGTCAGCCGGAGGGTATAACATCCATAAGTGCATGCAATGGGGAGAGGACCTGGTGTGTTCGTGTGTCAGTGAGCAGTGGAATAGGCAGGGATGCTGGCAAGCTTCGGTAATGTCTCCACATTTGGGGGCTGGAATAAACTGGGTCCCTCAAATTTACCCAAAGTAATTTGGAATTCAGGTTGTTACTCTATGAGTGAAACCATGAAACCCGCACCCAGCGGATCAAAGCAAAAAGTATAAAATCATTGAAGAGAAACTGCTTCCAGCCCTGCAGCACTCAGCAATAACAGGGACTTCAGTTTTTTTCTTCATCTCTAAAGAGAGGGCCATCAGAAAGAGGGACGGTCAACCACGGAGCTAGGAACATCATAGGGTGAGTGTCCCCTATGCCTGTCTCAGCTGTCCACTCTGAGTGGCTGGTGTTGGTGTCATTTTTAATCAGAGCAGCCTCTGTGAGCATAGCTAGGGTGGGTCTTTCCCCAAGAAGAACTCCATTCCTCTCACAGGTGAGGTGGTCGAACACCTGAAATTGATGATCAAAGCCAGACTATGACAAAATCGCCCCATAAAGCCACTCTCTAGGGACATGCTTGTTAGCCACCTGGCTCCCCGAGTGACCCCAGGACCATTGCACATGCCTCACTAGCTGGGCACTATACAACTCCAGGGATGTCATCACCCACTCCCATGCACAAGTGCGCCTGGAAAGTCTGCGTGATCCCTTAAATGAGTTTCCATTTAAACTTAAATGAATATATTAGGAAGGCTCTCAGCAATTCTCAGTGCTGGAGAGCTAAGTTAGAGTCCCTTTCTGGGCCCCTTGGGCTCTGGCAGCTGAATGAGTGCAATCACCGGCATCAGGAACCACATATGAACAGGGAATGAATTCCCCTTCACCACCATCATGGGGGAAAATACTCCACATTCACTTCCTATCTTTAACAGAGCTCCGAGTTCTGGCAACTGTCAGAAAATCATCAGTGTCCCCAGCCTTGCACGCACAAGAGACAAGATTGCAGGACCAGCTACTGCAGATACTTGAAAATTCCAGGCTCGGCTTATCTGACCTGACATTGACCTGATTTCAGAGACAGTCTTGTTTTCTTGGTTCATTTCATGCTAGAAAATTCTGCTCTTTTCTAAATGACCAGCCGATACTGCTGGGCAGTGCAGGGCTCCTGGTGTCAAGGTTGAGGCAAATGGCCCCAGGAATCTTGAATAGAAACAAGGACAGGCCCTACAAAGAGGAGGTGGTTCTTGAGAGCCTGGGGTCTTTCACAGAACATTTTACGTGGTGGAAGAGACATGCCCCCATTATCCGAACAACGGCATGATCCATGGCACCTCATCAATGATACCTGTCCCCTCAGTGAAGGAAGCCAAGAGTCCTTTCATGCCAGCTAGTCTGGCTTGATGGGTCAGGTGCCGGGAACCTTGAGAGGAAGAGAACAGACAGTAGGAACTTAAGAGTAGGAGGGAGAAATTGTGTGTGTGTGTGTGTGTGTGTGTGCATGTGTGTTGGATTGGGGGATGGTTAGGATAAAGAAGGGTAAAGGGTCTTGTTGAAGCTGTTTGGGAACTGGGAGGCGGGCTCATATATAATACCCGTTTTATCCCTCGGAATTCGAAATCCATAGAAAGACACAGTCAACAGTTAGAGAGCCGCACGTCAGCTTTATTGCAAGTAAGCTGGCTGCTGAGGGTTACTGGAGATCTGTAGCCTAAAGGTTTACTAACTCGGTCTCTGAAATACCCAAGCAGATGGGAGCTCAGCAGTCCTCCCCGACGGGGCTGGACCATTCCGTAGGCAGTGGAGCACCAGGATGGATCCACCCTACCTGCAGGCAGATGTGGAAGGAGAAACCAGGAAGGACTGAGCCACAAAGACCAAGATTCTTCTCCTAATACACTGACCATACAACCGACTTCCTCCTAAGACTGAGGGGTTGGATATAACGAAGGTAACCTTAAAAGTAGTGCCTCCTCACGGAAGTACAAACCCAGCGGGAAAGGTCCATCCACCTCTTAACACGTTCTCTGCAAACATAAAGCAACGACTAGAATCCCCCATCACCGCAAAGCTTCCCTCATCTGCAGTGATCGACACCAACCAGCAACACGTACCTCTTGGAGAGTCCTGTAGACTTGCAAGATACACCTTGGTGCTACTGCTGTCACCAGGCTTGGTTTCCCAGGCCCACAGAGGCCTCCATGCTGCCATGGTGCACAGTGAGTTATCAGAAGGGTCAGAAGAAGAAAAGTGTCTATATAGGTAAAGAGGCACCCCCCAAACTTCCCTGTGCTCCTGGTGCTCGCTGAGTGTTGGTCTTACCTCCAGACCAGAATATTCACTCCTTGAGGGCAGGACACATGCATGGCTTTCTTAAAATTGTTCCTGTTCCTCCTCAGTTTGTATTCATGATGGTTCAGGGATTTGGTCCCCGTCTGTCCCATGTGACTAAAAACTGGCTGACAGAGAGTAACTAGGACTCTCCCCACCCATCCTTATTGCCATCATCAAATCCCACATTTGGAAGGTCACCTTGTCCAATCTCCCACCCCACGCCCCCTGAAAAATCCCCTCAGAGAGGCAAGAGTGGTAGTGGGGAGTTGAGAGAAGAAGGTCAAAATGTACAAACCTCCAGTTAAAAGATAAATTAGTCCTGGGGATGTAATGCACAGCATGGTGACTATAGACCTATTTTATATTTGAAAAGTTGCTGAGAGAGTAGATCTTAAAAGCTCTCACCCCAAGAAAATAATTATGAATATTCGGAGGTGATGAACGTTAACTTATCATGGTAATCATTTTACAATATATACTTAAATCGGTTTGTTGTACACCTAAAAAAGATACAATGTCAGTTCTATTCCAATAAAACTGAACAAAAATTTTAAAAAAAAAAGTTCTCCCGACAATTCCTTCCAGAGAGTTGTCTGTATAACTGTTTTCCATACCTCCTTTAGCAATGGTGCTGTATCCCATATTCATTTTAGGACCATAATCTCAATTATATGAACACTTTGTAGCGGGATTGTGTTTAAGTTCATCTGAAGCTTAACTGGTGCCTTACCACCTCTTTTAAAATGCCTGTGATGTGGGGCGCCTGGGTGGCTCAGTTGGTTAAGCAACTGCCTTCGGCTCAGGTCATGATCCTGGAGTCCCTGGATCGAGTCCCGCATTGGGTTCCCTGCTCGGCAGGGAGTCTGCTTCTCCCTCTGACCCTAACCCCTCTCATGTGCTCTCTCTCATTCTCTCAAATAAATAAATAAAATCTTAAAATAAAATAAAATAAAATGCCTGTGATGTTACAAATCTTTCCACAATATGGTGGAGGAGTTGAGGTTCTCCTTGCTGAGACAACTTGGGGGTTAATCTGAGACAGGATGAGGTTAACGGGCCGAGATTGAATATTGAGATGTCGGTGGGGGTGACGGTGAGAAGCCAGGTCGAGAACGCAGAGGAGCAGCTCCAGGTTGCTAAGCCATGGACAAAAAGAAGAGGTTGGAGTTGGGGAGGGTTTCCCTAGGGCCCAGAGTCATGAATAGAAAGCAGATGGGAGCTGAGATGTCCCGGGCATCAATTCAATCCTCTTCACGTAAGAAGGTTGCAGGCTGATTGTTAGTCTTCAGTTTTCTGCTTCCTTTTAAAATCCTGACCCCATGCTGTATGAGCACGGGAACCTGGATACAACCACAGACCTTGCGACAACCAGCAGAACAATTCTGAACCTCACAGTCCTATGTGAAAAGACTTTACATATATTCAAGACATTAATCACTTCTGTGAAGTACTTCCACGTACCTAAAAATGGTAGTAAAATGTTGAATGAGGCAGAGCCCCAAGAATATAGATGGAATAGAAACTAGGGTTATTGGCACCCAAGTTCTGGAAAGTTTGGTGTAATAGCATTTAATCTTATTTTCCAGCCAGCATCTCGGGCACTGTGATGATGTTTACCTAGAGTGGGGAGCTCTTCTTGAAAATCTCCACCTGATCTGAGACAATGCTGCTCGCTTCCTGATGGAAGTAGATGAGGTCAATCTTGCCTCTGTGTGTGACTTTGGAGCGCATACAAGATGTAGGAGAGAACGTGACTTTAGGAAATGATGCTGCCTATGAGTCCAGTTTATTTTTGGACTCCTGAGGCTTGAGCATTCACTCACCAGAAGAAAATAAACACGTACGAGGAAACTGAATCCGTGAACTGCATTCTGACCACCGTTCCTACCTCTTTTCTCTTTGCCCTTTAATATAGTTGAAATGTCCCGGTTTGCGCTAGAAAGTAAGTCTGTGTTTGTTGATGAAATCCAATTGTATGGCTAGGATGGTGTTCATAAATCCTCTGAATTCAGTCCTCTGGAATTTTCCCAGATTGAAATCAAATACTCACACTCCTGCCTGGCTTTCAAATTCCAAGTCAGCGGTATCTGCCACCACACACAGCCTCTATGTGACATTTTTGTGGGAGGTTATCACAGCATAAGGACCGTGCGAGTACTCAGGGCTTATCTAATCGGGTTTTCTCGACACTTGTTTTATTGCATTCAAATCTCACTGCCTGATCAAGTGACTGCACTGGTTAGTGAGCTGTTGGAAAAGAGCTTCCTGACAAATCTCTGCCCTTGTTTTAAACCCATTCTCCCACGAGTTAGAGGAGTTTGGCTTCCTGGTCTGGGCTACATCGTTGCTGGCTGATCACTGACTCAGAAACCTGAGCCCCAAACCATCTCTCCAGTTTGAGGAAACATTGTTGAATGCGGTAGGTGTTTGGTCAAGAAGATTCTTAAGGTCCCTCCCACATCTTGCTATCGAGGATTCTAAAATCCAGTTGCCACAGCAGTTAGCACAATTCCTCCCTGCTCCCTGCCACCAAAATAGGCATTCAGTAAATATTTGTTGGGCACCTTGCTGGCTCAGTCAATTAAGCATCTGACTCTTGATTATGATCTCAGGGTCCTTGGATCGAGCCCTGCATCAGGCTCCATGCTCAGCACAGAGCCTGCTTGGGATTCTCTCTGCCCCTCCCCGCCGGCCCCTACCCCTGCTCATGCACTCTATCTCTCTCTAAAATAAATAAATAAAATATTTAAAAATAAATAAATATTTGTGGAACAAATGAATACGTGAAAAAACGAATGGATGAATCAACAAATAGACAGAATTGTCAAGTGACTATGGTCCCAAGTCCTTCTCCCAGTCCCTCCCTGGAAAACCATTCTGCTTTGGATAAAAACTCATGCAAAAAAGGACACCTGGGGCCAGGTATGCTCCCTGATAGGCCAGAGTTCCAGGGGAGGCAAACAGACTTTGCTCTGGGGGTTCTTGCATCAGGGAGATATAACTGATCCCCTTCAAAACAGATAGGATTAACACTTGCACCCATCAGGAGGGCTAGCATTCAGAAAAAGGGAAATAAGAACTGGCAGGGGTGTGGAGAAATTGGAGCCCTCGGACACTGCTGATGGGAATGTGAAATGATGCAGCCACTATGGAAAAAAGTTTGGCCGTTTCTCAAAAAGTGAAGCAGAGAATGACCACGTGATCCAGCAATTCCGCTTCTAGATATACACCCAAAAGTACTGAAAGCAGGAACTCAGACACCTACTTGTGTGTGAATGTTCGTGGCAACGTTATTCACAATTGTCATAAGGTGGAAACGAACAACCAGCAGGTGAATACATAAGCAAGATGTGGTTTATGCCTACATGAACTATGATTCTGTTTTAACGAAGAAGGAAACTCTGACACATGCTACAACATGGATGAACCTGAAAAAGCACGATGCTAAGTGAAATGAGCCAGACATAAAAGAACAAATATTGTCTGATTCCACTTCCATGAAATATCTAGAACAGGCATATTCATAGAGACAGAAAATAGCATAGAGGTCTCCAGGGGCTGAAGGGAGGGAAGAATGGGGAGTTATTACTCAAGGGGTACAGAGTCACAGGTTGGGATGATGAAATATTTCTGGAAATGGAGAGTGGTGATAGTTGTCCAATATTTAGAATGTATTTAATGCCCCTGAATTGTACACTGAAAAACGGCCACAATGGCAAATTTTATCTATGCATATTTTAGTGCAATAAAAAATAGTGCAGATAACCAAACTATGCGAAGGACTGGAGGTAGAAGAAGGATATCAGGTAAATTACGCCTTCAAATCCTGTTAACTACAGGGGCTGACATCTCACGCTTCTCCCCTGTATCACTACCTCCGTCCTTATAGTGTCCCTGTGGGCGGGTATTATCCCATTTCACCAATGAACACACTGAGGCTCAGAGACGTCGACTCGCCAGACATCATCTCATTAACCAGTAGCCGACCCACGACTTGAACACCTTTGTTCACACCGGAAATGCTGCAATCCAGCTTCCCCCTAAAGTGGTCACCTTGTGCCTTGCAGAAATGCAGCCCACCCTGAGGACCCGCCAGTGAGGCTGACGACTGAGGTGTGCTGACCCCGACAACAAAAGCCTGGCCTACCACCCCCAACCAGCCTCATTCTCACCCTGCCCCGGGAGGGAGGGAAGGTCACGAAGCTAACAGGTGCACAGAAGGCATTGGGCTGCATTTGCTTTGAAGATCTATCTTGACTGCAAAATAAACAGAACTGCCTCTGTAGAGCTTATGTATTCAGGGATCTCTTCAAGGCATTTGACATCAAATTCTAATCTTCTGCCTATCAGAATCCCGCACTTCTCCCATAGCCCCCTAGGCAGTCTTTCAAGAACAGTTTCCCATAGTTTGACATTTGAATCCAGCATCCTTGGCATAAAATCACTATCTGCAAGTATCACGAGGCATTTCCCCGACCTGGGCATATTCATGCATATCATTTTTACTTTAGATGTGAGGTTAATCTCTTCAGGGCCCCATTTAGCACAGAGATAGCCATACATCTCCTGATTTTATGGTTGCAGAAGTCACTACATCAAACCATCCACCCGCTTTTTCTGAGCAAAATGATCCATCTGTGTAATTAATCTTGACCACCCTCCTGCCAAAACCGGGCATGTTCTACTCTGCCTGTTGCGCTCCCTTGAAGCTTGAAAGATGGCAACAAAGGGCCCTCAATCCTGATTTCCACCCCCGAGCCATTCACCCATGGACTTCTGTTGTTCTTGGCATTCCTGCAAGTGTGCTGTTAATTAAATTCACCAAATTAGTATTTTCAGGCCGTGGCTGCCTCAGGGTGCCAAGGGCAGGCCATGCACACTCTGCCTACTGTCTATCTGTGATTTCCAGAATTCTGTCTCTGGAAGAGGGAGTCTTGAGTTCCCAGGCCTGGTAGCATGTTCACCCAAACACCCACCAACTGCAGGTGGGGAGAAGTAGGGGTGCCTACTCGTTAGTAATATGGGCTCAGAGAGGCTGCTGGGGTTTCAAGGCTAGCTCCACCATGAACAAGCCCGTTATTCATTTTCCTCATCTATAAAATGGGGATAGTAGTATTATACCCACCCTTAAGTAATTGGGGTTAAATAGATTCTACCACATAAAGCATTTAATATAGTGTTGAAGGGGCGCCTGGGTGGCTCAGTCGGCTAAGCATCCGACTCCTGATTTAGACTCAGGTCATGATCTGAGGGTTGTGAGATCGAGCCCCACCTTGGGCTCTGTGCTGAGTGGGGAGCCTGCTTACGATTCTCTCTCTTCCTCTCCCTCTGCCCCTACCCTGCCCCCCGCAAAAATACTTGAAAGTGTTGGAAATAGAGTAAGAACTCAATATAGACTAATCCGTACCACTCTTAGTATTATTAATATGTACCTGGATTTACAGAGCAATTCACCGAAATGCTAACCTTTAAAAATTTCCCGGCAGTACCTTGTCAACATCCACAATTTAAGTACTCAAGGGCCATCGTGTTGAGTGACAATCCTTGGCCTTCCCCAAATCCCCTATAAATCTTCAGAGGCTGTAGTAACTTGGAAGTTAAAGATTATGAATGTTCAACTGCCAGAGTTTTTGAGTCACTTACTCCTACATCGATTGTTTGAAGAGCACTTCATAATTTACAGAAAACTCTGTATTATATTACCTGACTGCACTCATAGCTCTCACCTCCTGCCATATTGATTGAGCTCTTTGATGTCACATGACTCCTGGTGCTCCTTTTGCACGTGCCTTTCTCTTCATGGGGCATGGCTCCTTTCATAACTCCTCATGTGGCTCATCCTTCTAGACCTTTAGGCATTGGCTTAGGTTTCTCCTCCACTGGGGACCTTCCCAGTGGGTCCTGGCCCAGTCTGCATGACAGCATCTTGTATTCGTCACATACTATTGTCGTAGCATGTTACTTTTCCCTGCTAGACCCTAAATTCCTTGAGGACAGAGACTGCTGTTTCTTCTGTTCTCTCTGGTCCTTACCACAATATTTGGCATCTCAGGAGTGTTTAGAAATTAATGAACCACCCATTGAGGGACACAGAACTCAACAGGGAGGGTCCTTAAAGAGGATAAAGAGTCAACATGACTGGGCAATTCGGAAAAGGCTCCACAGCACAAGTGACATGTGGAATGGAGCCTTTAAAGGTGAGAATGATTTTGACAAGCAGAAGAGGGAAAGCAAGGGTCTCCAGACTGAAGAACTATCAGGAGCCAGACTCAGGTTGGAGATCTGCTGAGGCCAACACCTGGAGGGTGGGGTCCTGAAGGGAGGGAGCAGTGGGCTGGAAGGTGAGGCTCATGTGGCCAGTCAGATGATGAAGGATGCTTTGCACCAGGAAGAGGTTGGGCCTTATTCTGCCAAGAATGGGGATCAATTAAAGTATTTGAAGCAGGAGAGTGTTTTAGAAAGACTATGCCTGAAACAGCGAGGTGCAGGGGTACGTCATGTGCTTGCATCTGCGGAGACCATGGATACGTAGTCATGCTGATGTACGCATGTGCTATCTCTGGAAAGACATACTCTAGAAACTGGTGTCCATAGTCAGCCCTTCAGAAGGGAACTTGGTGGGGAAACAGGTGTGGTAGGAAGACAATTATTGCTGTATTCCTTTTGCACTGTTTCCATTTGCCTGTGTGTTTGTATTGTAGTTCCTAAAAGAGTACAAGTTTTAAAGAGCTAGTAAAACTGTAAGAATGAGGAATGAAAGAAAGGAAGACAAAAGGAAAGAAAGAAATGAATTGTGCATGGCAATGTGAGGAGACAGCAGGGACAGGGCAGGGGAGAGGTTGTTATGGCCCACCCGGTACTCTCCTGCCCACACAGCCAAGCCCATGGCAGCCTTGAGTTTGCCCATCCCTTTTTTTCCTCCCAGATGCCAGTTCCCAACTATAAGATTTTATTTCATACTGTGATCCCAACCTCAAACGTTCAACAAGGCAAATTCATTCCCAGTTGTAATCAGAGAGATGGAGCTTGCTCCTCCGTTGACCTCCGCTCTGCCTCATACCCATCGGCTTCTTTAGGCAACAGACCTCTGTGGGCAGTGTCCCTGTTCCCACTCACCAGGTCACATTGCTGGGGCTTGGTGCTGAGGCCAGCCTCTCTTGAGAACTACAGTGGACACAGGCAGGAGGAAAGAGAAGGGCTTGTTCCCCTCCTTGGAAAAGCACTTTGGAGTGTGACCAGAGGCTTGCCTTCCCAACCTCCAAGACCTACTACTCTGCTTTCAGGATATTTGGAATCCGAAGAGAAGGGAAGAATGCCAAGTCGTGTGAGAAGTCCAAAATCAAGAATATCAAATCAACAGGGAGAACTATCTTGGTTCTTACAATCGTTTTGGGATTGTGAAGAGCTAACAGTTCTGGATTGCTAGTGAGAGAAATTTCTAGAAAAAAGTATTCCCAATATTTTTCACTCAGGACCTTATAATTTAAGGTACTGATGGCAGCACAAATACAGGTGTGCCTCAGTTTAAGAAAACCCAGTTTTAAAAAATCTGAACTTTGGGACAGGATGTTAAGGGTAGACAAACAGGGACGCCTGGGTGCTTCAGTCGGTCAAGTGTCCAACTCTTGATTTCGGCTCAGGTCATGATCTCAGGGTGGTGAGACTGAGCCCCATGTTGGGCTCTGTGCTCAGCACGGAGTCTGCTTGTCACTCTCCCTTCCCCTCTGCCCTCCCCACCCTCTCAAAAATGAATAAATAAAATCTTAAAAAAAAAAGAGTATGCCAAACAAAAATGTAACTTTTCCAGTCCTGGTCTCAGGAACACCTCTCTGACACTGTCTAGTCGATCTTGAGCAACTCATTTTACCCATCTGGGCTTGGGTTTCCCTTCAGATCCACAGGATACATTTCAACCCTCTCCTTAATTCTGGCAGCCAGTATGTGCATTCTGAAAACTTTCTTGATTTATTCATCGATGCCCTTACCTGTTAACCTAAAGTACATCCAGCACCATTTCTCAAGATGCTGACAACTCATCTGAGCAGGGGAGTGGGGGGTAGGCGTAACTGGGGCACTTCAATCACCCAGAGCTTTAATCCTTTAAATAGTGGGGAGGTGGGCAGCTTCATTTTGCTCAAAGAACATCTCTGGTGCTGATCATCATCACATGACCAAAGCCAGGAGGTGCCCGTAATGGGGGTTCCTTCAGCGGCAGCCAGAACCTCCTCTTGTACATGAATTTGTTGATATGAAAATCACGCTTCTGATACTCCTTGCAGATCAGCATTTGTGTCTGTCAGTTTTTCAAAAGCCTCTGTTGATGGGAGCTCAACTCTTGCTTGCTAACAAGGATCTGAAAGTGGTTTGAAATAACTTGAACAAATTTTTCAAGATGTTCTGCCTTTTAGGAATATGCAGCAAATAGTAAATATTAAAATTAATTGTGCCAAACATACTCTCACAATTTAAATTGAATTGTCAGTTCTGCATAATAAAAGATTAAAATAATGTGTTGCACAAGGAATAAATTTAACCCGATTATTTGACTCAAAATTAAATTAAAGACTGAATGCACTTACATTTTAATACGTTTTATGTTGTTATATGACTTCCCTTAGGGTCATTTATATCTAAGCCATATTTCTTTAAAACAGGTAATGTAAATTTGCTTCCTCTAGTGTCTTTTATATCCCCAAAGCACATGATATTTCTTCCATATAACTTTGTTTTCTGGTGATAATAGTTCAGGCATTTTAGTATTTCTAACGTTTGCTCTCTTTCTCAGATTCACATGGAGAACAATCTATTTCCACACTGTCTTTAATTTGGGTTACTCTAGTGGCCACATTAGCAAATGCTAAAGATATTCATCCTCACTCCTCCCTGTCCAACAGACTCTGTAGAGTAGAATGGCCAGACAAAAGAAAGGAATGGCTGGCCTGGGTTTTTATTTGCTAAGTCAAGCAACCCTATCCCAGAGCCCTGCTACTGTTGTTGGACCTCCACTTCTGCCTAGTTCTCCCCTTTCTCTCTGCATCCTCTTCTTACTACTGCCTCTGCCTACAGTCTTGCTCACTCGCTTGCTCCTGTGGTCCGCACCCACACTTGACCATCGCACAGCGCTGAACTTATGGACAGGATGCTCCCCACTGCAGAGACCCAACTCTACCCTTGGATGGCTAAGCTTCCCTCTCACTCCTTGGGTTCAGGCTTTTGCCAAATATTTCCTAGGTCTGTCATGTCCACGTGCTCAGCTCTTCTCTGAGGATGGCAAGAGGAATTCACCCTGGTCCCGGAGCACCTTTTATTCGTGGTGATGTGTGACCAAAGCCCAGGGATGAAACTAACAGGAGAGGGAACCGAAAGGCCATGACTTCTTAATGTGAGAATCACACTTCCAAGACCACACCAAAATATCCCATGTGCCTACAGACCATCCAGACCCTAGAGGATATGGATCTGCTTTCTTACTACTGAGTCACTATTTCATTAAATGAGCTGGACTCCAAAGAGCACAGGCAGAAAGCAACTACATGATTTTTTCTGTGCTAAGTTGAGCGCTGCTTCTTTCCTCCTGGATGAAACCCCAGGCCATTCCTATGAGATTCACAAGTCTCATTTTTCAGATAATAAAAATGTCCATGTCAATCCAGATATCAATTTGGCAGACAACTGAAACCCCTCTTTTCTCACCATTTGGGCCCAATACCAGATTAGGAGCTGGTGGTGAGGTCAGCTCTGTGGTTGGCTGCCTCACTATTTTCAGTCCTCCTGCCTAAATCAGGCTCCCCCAGAACCAGAAGAGAGGGAAAGAAAAGGAAGGAATAAGAAAGGGCTTGCTTGGTTGTCCCCATTACAGTCTGGTGTCAGGCTGATTCTTTGACCTGTGCAACATGTCCTGTGGGTTTTCTTGGCACCTTGCTTAACATCATGGGGATCTCCAACTTGAGCTCTTTCAAAGAAGTCACAGTCGTAAGCAGTTGGCCACTCACCCCCCACCATGCCCATCGTCAGGATACACCCCATGTCAGGGAACATTTGCCTCTTCACCCTGTCTCTTTACTCTGCTTCCTGGCAGGGGAGCTCCAATCCCCATCTTCTCTTTGGCCTTTACAGATGGAGGCAGATACCAGTCTACACCCACCCAATTCTGGGCCACACAGATGAATCTCTCTAAGTGGTTTCTGAAGTCTGTCTCACTTTGCTTAAGGTGAGGGGAAAATATCCCTTCTCTTCCTCCCAAGCTAGGCTGCCAACTTTCTTCACGCTAATAAATTCCTAGCCTCCTCTTTTAAGCCCTTGAATTGGGTGGCAGAACAAGTTTTGGACCACCCCTTTGCCAGTCCCACACAGATGATCTAGCACCTTCTTTAGGGTAGTTCTCACTTTGGGGCATCGCCCAAATTTCAATACAGGAGGAGTATCATGTAAATATCCCATTACAGTTACTACTTAGGAAACCATATGAGGGTGTTGAAAAGTCATTTTTAGTTGGAGAGCTTCTAGAAATCTAACTGTGCTAAATTTTGCCTTGTTTTTACTCCTGAATTTATTCCTCAGAGGGTGAGGAATCACATAAGGACTCCTGCTCTGAACTTCATAGGAACACTGGACACAATGAGATAAACTCCTCCTAGTTTTGGAAAGGAGATTTCAAAGGGGAAAACGTGCATTTCAAATGTTCCCATGTGGAGGCACTAAAGGGTAAACGGGGTATGAGGCACTCTGAGTATCAGAATTATAACAAATGCTCTGATGAAAAAGACAAGGGGCAGGTCTCTCAAGAGAGCCACATGGTCGTAGAGTGGATCTTGTTAAGCTGGGTACCAGAAGGACATGAGCATAGGCAGAAGGAGACCACATCCCAAGACACATGGAGAAGGGTGGCCCGAACCTGGAAGGGAAGCAGAAGGAGAGTCAGAGGCCAGGATGAGCTGAAGCCTGTGAACCAATCAGGACAGCACACATTCTGTGTTTAACGCAAGTAACTCCACTGCATGCTAGGCTCTGTTCTACACACTTATATTTGAGTCTGAACATCACAACAACTCGGTACGGCTATTATCCCCATTTCACAGGGGGAGAAATGGAGGTGCAGACAGTTAAAGCAACTTGCCCACAGTCAGACAACTAGAAAGTGGCAAAGTCGCAATTCAATCCCAGGCGCCCAGGCTTCAGAGACTGCACCCTGAACCCCCACCTGCTGCCTCCCTGTTGGTTCATCCATTCTGAGCTCTACCAGCAGCTCTGATCCTTTGAGCGTGTGAATTATGCTTGGCTCACATTTGTAATCCCAGCATTTAGCTCAATGGCTGGTGTGCAGCACATACTCCAAGTGTGTTGAATTCAAATGAACAAGTGTAACAGGTAGGATGAGCCCCTCCTATGTCCTATTTTTTTAAAGATTTTATTTATTTTAGAGAGAGAGAGCAGGGGGAGGGGCAGACAGAGAGGAAGAGAGAGAATCTCAAGCAGACTCTGCACTGAATGTGGAGTCCAACACCAGGCTCAATCTTATGACCCTGATATCAGAACCTGAGCCAAAATCAAGAGTCAGATGCTCAACCGACTGAGCCACCCAGGACCCCCATCCTGTGTCCTGTTTTTGCTAAAGCTTCCAAAGCAAAGATAATGGGTAAGTATTATCTACTTTCTAAAGAGAAGGGCTGGCCACATCCACCTTGAACTTAGAGGAGGCCAAGCAGGCCCAGCAACCACCAATGCATGTGGTTCATGGCTCTTAGGAGAGAAGGAAGATTTCCTTGGAGGGAGTATGTAGGACTAGAGACCAATGGTGGCTCTCCCCTCCCCTCCTGTTCCTCCCCACAGCCACCCAGGATAAGTGAAGAAGGACCCTAGGGAACTACTGGTGAAGATTAAAGTTTTTTTAGGAAGTGGGGGCTGACACCTCACTTGCTGACCAGGTCCTGGCTCCTCTACCCGAACTCTCAGGCCTTCCCCATGCTGTCGCATGACAAGCACAGGAGGGCTCCTGGGAGAGCGTGAAATACAGCCCTTGGGTTTGTGGCTCATGAGACTGGGGCTTGACTCTCTCTGGAAGCAGCCTGAAGGCAGGAGTTGACTGCATGAGGCTGCGAGAGGAGAAAGAGCAACGAGCCTGCGAGAGGAGAAAGAGCAATGCAAGGAATGCCTTGCAAATGACACAGCTGGGAGAAAATCACAGAACCACAGGCCCCTCCCCTGGGCCTGGCTCCGGAGTAACAGGAAGTAGCAGAGAGCGCACAGGAGGTGCCGGAAGAAGGAGCAAGTCCGACCCGAGCTCAGGGCGCGGGCTGGAGAGAACAGAGAGATTTTATAGTATTCAACTTAATTTTTTCTTAGGCTAAATTTAGGTAGCTCCATTCTGCTGGATGGAGGGAGTGGAGTTTTGATTGGATTGTGCTGGACTTTCTGATGCTTGAAAGTGACCAGAGCGCAGGGATCTGCTCCAGATGACACCAGGCGTGGGGAAGGGGGAGCTGACGGAACAGGCCTGCGGGAGGCCGCGGTGGGAGGAACACAGAGCTGTTTCCTGACTTCATCCTACCAAATCCACCCTGTTCAGTAACGCGTCACACGAAGAACTGGCAGGAATGTTCACAGAGAATATCCAATTCTAAGATACATTTTTTTTAAAAAAAATTTTAGTATTTCTGAAATCCAATGCCTTGTAAATCCAAGTGCCCATTTATTATTTTTCCCCTGAAAATGTTTTTTGAATTGATGCTGTCTTAAAATATATTGTGCATGTTAGGATTGAGACTGTTTTGTAATGGTGGAGGCATTTCGAGGTTTGTAAGTGCTCTCACTTGGCGTCATTGCAAGTTGAGCGTCACTCTCTGACCTTCCAGCTCTAGGAAGTTGGGTTGTCCAGCCTGGGTTGGGGTATGAGAAAAAGGGCAGGATAGGAGTGAACGGTGATTGGCCTGAGACCATAAGCAGAAAGCACAGGGATTGCCCACATTCCTGGCAAAAGATGCTGGGGAACCACAGCGCAACCCAAGAGTTTGAGACCAAAGGGGGAGGTGAGGGAGAGAATCTGATCTGGAGTAAAGGGTTGGCCTCACCGGATTGTGAGAGTGAGTCTTGAGAGATTTTTAAAGGAAGGAACCTTAAAAATTTTAAAAAAGAATCCATTTATCTATCAATGGATACCTAGTGTGTCCATGTCTTGGCTATTGTGAATAAGGCTGCAATGAATATGGGAGTGCTGATATCTCTTCAGGATAGTGATTTTGTTCCCTTTCGATATATACCCAGAAGTGGGATTGCCGGATCCAGTTCTATTTTTCACTTTTGGAGGAAACTCCATCCTGTTTTCCACAGTGTGCTGGTTTGCATTCCCACCAGCAGTGCATGAGGGTCCCTTTCTCCACAGCCTTCCCAACACTTGTTATCTCTGTGAGGTGGTTAATGTTAACTAAACTTATGGTGGCAATCATTTTGCAATATCCATGTATATCACGTCATGTTGTACATCTTGGAATAATACAATGTTGTATGTCCATTATATCACAATAAAACTGGAAAAAATAAGTCATGGCAATAATTTTTTTTAAAAGACTAGTAAGTGACTTTGGTTGATTCTATGGACAGAAAGAGAAGCTAAGGAGACTGAGAAGGTATGGATAGTCACAACTACCTAAATTTAGCCTAAGAAAAAATTAAGTTGAATACTATAAAATAGGGTTAAGCAATTTGTTCAAAGTCTCACAACTAATCATCAATAGCATGAATCATCTCCCATTTTTCTTCAATTTTATCACTTAATGCAAAAAGTCTTCAAAAGGAAAGGGGTAAGACGAAGATGCCTTGAAGGAAAAGAAAGCTTAGGATGGTCAAGAAATAGCAAGAGAACATCTAGCTCCAGATCAGAGATATGGCCTTCTGACACAGACACTCCTCTTGTTGGGGCCAAGGACCGACCTTGCCATTGCATGACATACGACTTTGTGCCACGCCTCGAGAAGGTTTAAGAACCCTGCCAGCATGGTGCCTTGGGCAATCACCAGCAACGGGACCTGTCTGCCCCCACAAAGCTGCCTCTACTACATGAGTGTTGCCTTCCCCAGCCCAGAGGTGATCTCACAGTGTCCGGGAAGAATTAGAAACAGATCCCAGAACCCTTGCTATAATCTTTGAGATGTCACAGGGAAGATGATCTCCCAGATTTCAAAAAGGAAACAGGAGGATTGTTATTTCCTGAAAAAATTCTAGAATTGAATATTAAATAAAGGAACTGAGGTTCCTTAGTAAATAAGGATCTGAGAGTCCACAGAAACAAGTCATGCAACACTAAACTCATTATTTTTTCATAGCGCGTTAGTATCCTGGCATGTAAGGGGAATTCACAGAGTAAGGCATTGGCTAAAGTCCCTTAAAAATAGGTAGAAATATATTCATTGAATGAAATATTGTTCGGTAAACTCATATGTGATTGAAAACCCGTACCCAAAAAGAAAAGGCTCCTTTGTGAGTAGATATTAATAAATTATTGTAGAAAGAGAAGGGGTATTTATTTATTTATTTTATTACTTTTATTGCGGTAAAAATTCTTATTAATGATTTGAGGCAATAGAAAAATATCTATCGGTGGAATTTCCTGGCATTTCTGAGAAGACAATGATTATTTGGGAAAATAACATGTATGATCTTTATTTGTGGGTATGGATAATTTAAACCCCCTGTTATGAGGTTTGTAGAGCATCCTAATTTATACCCTGAATCTTGCTTTGGGTGATGGAAGTGGGGACTTCTGTGTGGGGAATACCACTTTTGACTATCACAGGTCCTTGGATGGTACATTATGGATATTGCTTCACAGCTGTAAAATTTGTATGAAGTTCAAAGTATCATCTGATCAATCTTTGTGTTGCTTTTGGTTGTTTCTTCTAACTAAACATTCTAAATTCTTTTGAGGCATAGTATGTCATGACACTCAGAGTTTTAGCCCCCTATGCTCTGTTCTCGGAACATGGTCTAGCTTATCTATGTCCTTAAGATGTGACACCTAATTATCAATTCCAATACTCTAGGTAAGGTTTAATCACCTAAGAGCACAGGGTAATGATGTCCAGCCTTGATCTAGAAACTATTCTATTAAAATAGCCGAATATCACATCAACTCCTTAGTACGTGCTTCATACATCTGGTTTCTATAGACTTGTAAACTAAAGTTCCTAAGTCTTTTTCATTTGAACTGCTGTTGAAAGAAGTATTCTTATCTTTCTTGTCCCCGTTGATTTTTTGGAAACTAAATGCACGGCTGTACATTTATTCCTGTTATATTTTCACTTACTAATTTTAGCTTACTACATTAGTTTTTAAAAATTTAAACGGATCATCAGGGTATTAGTTTAGCACAAGTCATCTGCATTCATTCAACAAAAATTTGAATGCTTACGAGATGCTGGCCACAGCAGAAGCAACAGATATTTAAGTTATGAGTTCCAAATATTTATTACCTGCCATGGAACCAATATCTTGAGTGGGAACACATTCCTACTACCAGCAGATTCTCTCTAAGCATCACTTTGTCAGGGACGGTTGTCCTGAAACAGTTCACCAAGCACCCCTTCGCACTCTGCTCACCAGCTCCCAATCTTGCTCATTGCAGATAAAGAGTAGGTTCACATTTTCCTAATAGTCTAAACAAGCTCTTCTAGAAACTAGATCTTCGAATGACACTGGTCATATCAAGTTTCCTGGAGGCACATGTCAGCTCTCATCCTTTTGATGTTGGTGGCTTGAACTTTTTGCCCTTCCATTGATTTATCACTTGGATTAATAAATAAGGAACAGCAAGGCATTACTTGGGGGGCATGGTAGCAAGAGCTAATTTTTCAGAATGAAGAGAACTGGTGTTTCCTAAAGCCTAGCTGTGTGATTGAGAGCAAGTCATTCCACGTCTCTGAGCTTCGGCTTCTCTCTCTAGCAGAGTAACCATGATTCTTCCTTTCGCATGAAAGATATTAAAGTGCTCCAGTTTGGGAACAAAGAGAAAAGTGATTATAGTTGAACAAATAGTTGTAAAGAGAATACTCATGTAACCACTGGGAGAGCCTTTGGGAATTGCTCCAAATGCTCAGATTGAAAGTTCAATGCCAAAGCAAACTCACTGATCCCAGGTTGTCCACTCACAGGAGCTGAGCACCCAGAGCCCCTGTCTGGCTGACTTCTCTCTCCCAAGCCTGGAAAGTATAAATGCCACCTGCATCCTGGGTGGTCCTGCCTTGCCCTGGCTCCAAAAGAGCAAGATGGAGAACCTTCCCAAAGGAGCAGGAGAACAAGGGGACTCACTGAGGTCACTGTAGACTTCAGCCAGGAGTCTAACACTGTGTTCTGTCCTACTGGAAAGGCCAGCCCCAAGAAGACCTGAGAAACACAAACACACATCTTTGGAGCTCTTCCAACTTCTTCTCAGGTGTCCCTCTCAGCTACCTGATTGCCTTCTTTTTCATAAGGACAGGAATGCAGATTCATGGATAAGTCTAGGTGAACGTGGAACGCACAGCAAGACACCTCTCTGTAAGCCCCAAACCTTATCCATTGTCATCATCATTATTGATGACAGTTTAATGCCACCTCTTTCCTGGAAGGACATTTAGCATGTTTTAATGATTCCGAATTGACTTCTAGAAACATACGGTGCCATTGAAAAAGCAAAGGGAACCTTTTCCTGTCCAGCCTATGGGACTGCCTTAGCTAGGCTGCCTCTTCAAAAGCAAAGGTGGATTGGGGGGTGTCAGGAGGTGAGACCGCATTCTCTTTACTCCATTATCCCCGTTACCTAGTGTCTGTTGTCCTAAGATGCCAGTGGTCTTCGCTCCCCTCTCCACAGCCTTGGGCAAGTTTGAGAGAGTCCGGCTCAGAGCATTCGGAGAAGTGATGAAGGGCGTGTCCTCCAGAGCTGCTCTCTGTGCCTCAGTTCTCTCATCTATAAAATGGAAATAATAATAGACTGTTCCCCCTTTCTTGAGCAATTCTTTGCTTGGCTTCCAGGATAACAGTTTGTTCTGGTTTTCCTTCTACCTCACTAGTTACCTCTTTACCTCCATTCAGGATTCCTCCTCATTTTCTAGACGTTGGCAGGCCCAGATCTAGTGCTGGGGCTTCTCCTCTAAGCACACTCACACTTGGTTCATCTGTCTGGTCTGTGACTCTAAATGCTCTCTCTGCCCTCTGTTCTTTCCCAGCCTGGACTCCTCCTCAACCTGCAGACTGACACCCTGAAACCCACCTCAAGCTCTGTACTTCGAGGGGTCATGAGCCTCTCCAATTCAATGATACCCAAAACTGAGCTTCCCATCCCACTTCTTGCCCCAAATAGTTCCCCCTGGCAATTTCTCTCATCTCAGTAAATGCCAACGCTAGCCTTGTAGTTGCTTGGGACAAAATGCTTGGAGTCCTCTTTGATGTCCCTCTTCCTCTCACGTATCATAGCCAATCCATCAGCAAATCCCGTGGACGCTCCCTTCCCAATAGCAGCAGCTACTGACCACTTCTCACCTCCGCTGCTGTCCCCACAGACCACAGCCCCCTGCCCTTCTTGCCGGGATTACTGTACTAGCCATTGAATTGGTTCCTGGATTTTCACACTGATGTTCTCCAGTCTTTTCAACATGGCAGCTGGAGGCTGCTTTTATTTTTTTATTTTTTACTTAAAAAAAAAAAAGATTTACTTACTTATTTATGTGAGAGATTGAGAGAGAGACCATAAGCAGGAGGGGCAGAGGGAGAGGCGGAGAGAGTCTCAAGTGGACTCTGTGCTGAATCCGGAGCCCGATGAGGGGCTCAATCCCATGTCCCTGAGATCACTACCCTGAAATCACCATCTTGAAATCATGACCTGAGTGGAAACCAAGAGTCACAGGCTTAACCAACTGCGCCACCCAGGCGCCCCTGGAGGCTGCTTTTTAAAAACAAGTCATTCCTGTGGTCAAAGCTCTCTGCTGTGTTTCTCATACAAGTCAGAGTTGAAGCCTCTGTGGGTCCAGAGCCCTGTAAGGCCCTAGGCGGTTCCTCTCCCAGCTACTTCAGACCTCATGTACCGCTCTCCCTCTTGTTCACGCCATTCCTTCTTTCCTTGCTTTTTCTCCAGTTTGCCAAGCATGCTCACACCTCAGAGTCTTTGTACTGTGGTTTCCTCTGACTGACTTTGTCATGGCTCCCTTCCTTCAGTTCTCTGCTCAAATGCCACCTCACCAATGAGGGCAAAGTACAAAGACTTCTACCACCTGTGCTGTCTGTTGCCCTCAACTTCTTTCTTTTTCTCGATAAGACTTCATACCATCTGATATACTGTATTCTTCCTCCTTTCTTTGTGCATCGCCTGACAACCTCCAATGGAGTGTCGTGTCCATAAAGGCAGAGGCTCTGTTTGGTTCACTGCTATAGAGGATGCACACAGGAGGTGCTTAGTAAGTTCTTGTTGATGAATGAATGAATGTATGTATGAATGAATGAATGAAAAGTATTTACAACGATATTTGACACATAAGAGGTCAAGCATTGGATAAATGAACGGATAAATAGCATTTAGATTGGCACATAGGAAGCACTCAATAAATACTTGCTGAATGAATGAATGAAAGCCTCTAGAATAGTAGCAACACACAGCAAACCGTAATAAGCTGTTTATTATGCAAATGTCTAAATTCCATCATTAAGGGGTACTCCTCTCCTCCTTTCCCCAATACTCTCAAAGGACAAAAGAAGCTCCTAATTTGGCATTGAAAGAAGGTCACTTCAGCCCATTCCTGAGATTTCCTATCTCAGGAGGCTCCGGGATAGGAACTGGGAATGCAAGGACCCTATATGGGATTGAAGCCTTTCTTGTATGTCCATATAGAGGCTTCCATGATTTTCATCTCTTCTGACTATGGCTCTCTGAATACTGGGGGTTGACAATATCATCTGCTAGTCCCAGATGCCACATTTCCTTACTATCAGATTAAGGAGCACAAGGAAGGGAGGTAAGTCTTAAGATGTAAAAACTTTCTGCTGTTGGTCTTAGTGAAGGAAATGCCACCATTCCAGAGGTTAGCCTTTAAACCCCAAAATTATAAAACTAGGACACTTGAATTTACAAAAAGTGTTAGCACTGCTCCAAGGATTTATCAGCTATTTGCTTGTTAGTGTGAATGCGTTCACTCAGCTTTTTCCCTCCAAACTCCTTATTGATGCCAGTCTGAAGTCAAGAATGGCCATTTTTGCTTGGGATGGAAGAAAGACTGAACAAGAGGAACTTTATAGCCATGTCCCCAGGGGAAAGAACAGTGGAGGCATTGTTGTAAATAGTTGGGTCTGAGAATGACAGACTAAAGCTCATAGGAGGACAGAAGTTTGGGGTGAGGATGGGATCAAAGGTAAATTTCTCCCAGTGAAAACCAGGCAGCACCCACTGCGTTCATAGTGTGAGGCCAGGAAAACCAACTCTCATGACCCTGCTCCAGGGCAGTGGTTTGATGCTCATTCAGTGGGGCAGCTGGAACCCAAGGGAAACCTCTATGTAAATGTTCTTCTAAACTTATTTTTTCTTTTCACTTCTTTGACGGGTGTCAGTTTACAAGACTATGTCAATACTCCAGCAACCCAACCGAAACATCAGAGTGTACCGTGCTCTGTGGCCAGGGGTTGGCATTGAGTCAGTAAATGCACAGGCCTGGCAGCCACTCATCCTCCTCTCTGCTCCTCGCTCGACTGTTTTATTAATTCTGCAGGCGTAGCGTGTCAGCTCCGCAAATGTCGGCTCTCATCTGTAAGTAGCCCTGCTGCCCCCTTGCCTTGCCTCTATCCTCCTCAAAGATCACGGGAGTGGTCTTTCCCCAGGGAGCTTCATGAATAAAGTTATACCCAGGAACCAAGTTTCAAGAAAACTCATCAAGTGAAACCTGAAAGTCGATCCATCAGGGGGCTTGTTTCTGATGTTTATTTATAGATTCTCAGTTACTTGATGCGTCGTCTCTAAGACCAAAGAAACTTGAAGCAGAAATAATACCTTGCCAGGGCTGCTTAGAGACCCGTGATGCCCATTTGGAGCCTCAGAAAATGTAAAATCATTAACACACACCATCGCCAGGTCCTTCAACGTCCTCTGCTAAGTGCTTGCCACATGGTCCTTCTTGGCCCTACCCTTAAGCCATTCCTGCCGTGCTGATGAGCCCTCACACCTCACACCAAGCCACCAGTCCGTTCTTAGTTAACTTTACCTGTCAGAAAAATTCTTTATAACTGGCAATAACAGGCAACTCAAATTAATGATACATTCGAATTTACAAAATTAATTATGATTTTTTTTTATGACAGCAGCAATGGCCCTAACTACTTCCATTTTGGTTCTTACAAGTCCGCGGGAGTCACTGCTGATAAAATCCAAGCCTCAGTGTCTACGAGAGTGGCCCCTCGACCCTGCGTTAAATGCTGTGAGCCTTTTCAACAGGCAGGGCAATTTGACTTTGTTAGCAGTGCGATTACTAACAGTTACCAACGACGCAGTATTTACCATGAGATGGGCATTACGCGTTGTGTTGGCACATAGGTGGATCGTTCCATTCCTAACAGTTACCAACGACGCAGTATTTACCATGAGATGGGCATTACGCGTTGTGTTGGCACATAGGTGGATCGTTCCATTCCTACCACATTACCTCCATTTTTCAGATTAAAAAAAAAAAAACAACTGAGGTTAGATGACAATGTGAGTCAGTAGCAGAGCTGAGAGATGAACCCTGGTGGGTTTGATTTCCAAGCTCAGGCTCTACCCCACGATGTTCCCGTTAAGGGTGGTCCTATCCCCAGCCACTCTGCATGGACCCTTCAGGCCTGGGCTGGATGACAGCATCAAAGGGGAGCTCTCAGCTGACCACAGAATGACCCAATGACAGCCAGCACAAGGTCATTTCCCTTCTGACTTCTCTGCAGCCTCGTGGAAAGGTGACCCCAACTGTCAACACCTAAAAGAGATTCCAACAAAGCGCTAATACACAGCGACATTTCTGGATTCCCTTAAAACTTGTGATGTGTACCTTTATCTTTTATATAACATTACGTTATATAACAACAGAATGATAGACTTTGCAAGTGAGTTGAGACTTTGCAGATCATCTAGTCCAGGCGTCTTCCTGATGTATCTGTTGGGAATAACCTTGCAAAGAAGGACTGAAGGTTTATGAAAAACAAACCAAACATGACTGTGGGTGGCAGGGCTGGAATAGTTGCTTTTGCTGTCCGGCACCTGTGGGGAAGAGAAGAGAATCCAAGGCCCATCTTTGCCTCAGAAGGATTTGGAGCGTGGGAAAATGAACAGAGCTGAGTTAGAGTCCTCCTAAGCCCTGGCAGTCTGTCTCAAAGTCCCCATGAACCTGCTCCTGCTCCATGGCTCCATATACTGAGGCAGAGGATAGAGAAATATCCCTGAACATAGAGAAGGTTCCCTGCTAGCTCCATGGAAGTAAGAAGGAAACTGCCCATTCCCCATACTTTTTCTAGAAGCCATTAAAGAGAAGGGCAGAGTCAATGAAAGTCCTACCATGTGAGGATGATGGCTACACTCTCAAACTCTCGGGATACTCTTCCACATTGACTGCACTGGTATCTGCTTCTTCCTCAGTGAGTTCTCATCTGCAAGCCCCAGGTGTCTTATCTGCAAAGAGAGAATAACAAATGTACTTCTCTCCTAGGATTCCTGCGAGGGTTAAATAAACTAACCTTAGTAAAACTTGTGAAAAGAAACTTGAGAAAGACTCTGGCACATAGTAAGCACTCAGCTAACAATGTCCGTCATCATTATTACCATCCTACCTACTGGTAAAAGTTAGAGACAACTTAAGGAAACACTTCTAGATAAAAGGTTGGGGGGAAGCTTTGAATTGTGTTTCACTTTCTCATTTAAATGTTCTTTAACCATCTGGTGTGCCAGTTTTCTTATAATCCAGGCTAGGGGGTATTTAGAGCTTGTGCTGAGCTTGAACTTGATGGAGTCTGTAGATGTGTTCCCAGCCCAATAAGGGGGGCAAGGAGAGGACAAGGTGAGAATATAAATGAAGGAACTTAGGGATTCTTGTCTTGTTTCCTAGATACCTAAACTCAGAGGGACTATTTCTACAATGTTTTCTCGTAGGAGGAAATTTTACAGAGTCCTTAGTTAATTTTGTTTATGATCTATCATTGATTGAGGATTTCATGGGCTTGATCCCTGCGTACATGATCTCTTTTGATCCTCACAACCACCCATTGGGATGGGCTAATTTGTCCCATGCCGAAGCTTGTGGAGCCAGAATTTGAACCCACGGTTGTCTTACCCCAAAGCCCAGGCTCTCAATCACCCCACTACACTAAACGGTCACTGGAGAGTCATTGGATCTGAGCCCCATCTTAAGGTTCGGACCAATGAAGCTGAGAAAGAAAGGAGCATGTCACTGGGCTATTTCCCAGAATATCTGCCCTGGCCAATCTAGGGATCTTTGAATAAATCTCTTTAATAAAGAGTGGTCCTTTGAAAAACAGTGTTGTGGAAATTGGGCTCTAAGGAGTCCAGCTGGGCAGGTTATGGGAGCAGCTTCTAAGGGGAAGTTTCACTAAGAGAGACTTTGAAGGGGCCAGACCTGAGGTGATTCATTCCTAGGAAAAGAAGGCACATCCAAACAGCCTCCAGTGTTTCCTCTTGTGAAGACTCTTGGCTCCTGCCATCACCCCAGGATGCAGGACAAAGGGGCCAATGAGAGAGGGCCTTGAGCTCACAGCTCCAGGTTCCACCCGTCCTTCATTCCACCCCAAATAAAAATGATAAAAATAACATTTGATAGGGACAACTAATATTTTCTTAACCTTTTGTTTAGAGTAAATAAAATCATCTTGAAAAACTTTATTTAAAGTGATATGAAATCTCAGTGTTTAAGAAGGTGCTTATTTTTCAAATGCAGCTTTAAGGTAAGACCCTGGGGCTGACTTCACTGCCCACATCCAGATTTCTACCCCACACCCCAACAAGGTAGTAATTCCAGAGCTAAGGCAAGATGAAGCCTCACTGAGAACAAAAAGGTTTGCTCACTAGCTTCAGGTTATAGGGCAGGCTGGGGAGACAAGTGCTCAGGGGAGAGAACCCTCTGGTCACAGGTGGGGCACAGATAGAAGAGAGATGACAACAGACACACTGGGACAAAACAGCAGTTGTCACGAAGGCCTGGGTTTATGCACTTCTCTGAGAAGCTTCTGTGAAACTGAATTGGTACTGCGACAGTGACCACTATCTAATTCTCCCTACAAAATTTAACATCTTGACCCAAGAGCTCTGAAAACTGAGCCTGGTTTTAAGTGTCTTTATTCTACCCTTGCATATTTGGTTAATGCTTTTTCTAGCCCCATGTTTGATTAACTCTCTACCAGGGTATGAGATTCTACTCTGGAAATTATCTCCTGAAGGCTCTTGAAACCTTCCTCCATTGTCCTTCAGGATCCACAGTGGCTCCTGAGAAGCTTGAAGACCTTCTGGTTCTTAATACTTAGTATGTGCCTAGTTCTTTCTGGAAACGTGCAGGATCTTCTCTTTATTCCCACGTTTGAAAATCTGACAGTGATGTGTCTTGATATGAATGTTTTCATTTACTGGCCAGGCATTAGGTGGGCCCTTTCCATCTGGGAATGTATATTCTTCAATGCTGGGAAACATTTGTCAATTATTTCATTGAGCACTTCTCTCTGCTTCCTTTGCCTGGAGTTTTTATTATTTGCATGTTCATCATCCTAGACCAACAATTCTCAACCACTCTCCTGCACTAATCCTTAGATCTTTCTTTTTTCTTCCTATTCTCTTTGTCTTCTGGCTTTACTTTTTAGTTTTTTGTTGAATCCTTCATTTCTACTGCCATATTTTTAAATTTTCTTTTTTTTTTTTTTTAAGATTTTATTTATTTATTTGAGAGAGAGAGAATGAGATAAAGCATGAGAGGGGGGAGGGTCAGAGGGAGAAGCAGACTCCCCGCTGAGCAGGGAGCCCGATGCGGGACTCGATCCTGGGACTCCAGGATCATGACCTGAGCCGAAGGCAGTCGCTTAACCAACTGAGCCACCCAGGCGCCCATATTTTTAAATTTTCAAAAGCCCATTTTTGTTGTTTTCTAAAGGACCCCTTCTTTAAAAAAAAAATAGCTGCCTCTTCCTGTTTCATGGGGGAAATATTTTTTTCTTACCTCTCTGAGGGTATTCACATTAGCTCTTTCCCAAGTTTGATTTTTTTCCTGCATGGCCTCTTTTCCCCCCAAGATTGTTATTTCTTCCAGTTTATTTTGTTCTCTTTCTTCTGATATATGCCCATCCTTGATTGCCCATATTTATAAGGAAGAGAAACTTTGCATCTATGGTGAGCTTTGTGGAAGAACAGTGGTTCTTAACTTCAGTGTGTACTTGGGGTCTTATTGAATATGGATTTCAGGGCCCCACCCCTAGGGCTTCCCATTCTGTAGGTCTGGAGCAGGGTGCAAGAATTTGCAATTAATTTAATTAATTAATTTTTTTTTGAGAGAGAGAGAATGGGGGTGGGGCGGGAGGAGGGGAGGGGCAGAGGGAGAGAGAGAATCATAAGCAGGCCCCACGCTCAGTGCAGGGCCTGACCCATAGCTCGGTCTCACCACCCTGAGATCATGACCTGAGCTGAAATCAAGGGTCCAATGCTTAACCAGCTGCGCCACCCAGGCACCCCAAGAATTTGGATTTTTATCAAATGCCCACATGGTGCTGATACTACAGGTTTGTGGAACCACTGCTATGACTGATTGTTTTCTTGGGGACTCTCCAAGATGATCTTTAAGTATTTCCCTACAGGCTGGCCAGAGTCCTCAAACAAGGGCCTCCCAATCTCATGCTCAGAGTCTAGGCCTGGCTCCAGTATTTTGTTAGCCTAAGAGGGCTGGGAGGGAGGAGCTCATCATTCGATATGTAAGTGACCATTTGATCCCCCTGTTTTATTGTGATATTCTTGCCATCAATATTTCTGGAGTCCTCCAGTCCAGAGGCTCTCTGTTTCACACTCTCCAGAGGTAGAAATCTCTCGACCTGTGCCAGTGGGAATGAGGAACAGTCCTTCAGCTGGCCAGTGTGGGAGAGGAGATCCGGGGATCTAAAAGCTCCCTAGGCAGACTCTCAGCTGATGCTTTTAGAGCCCCACGTTGATCTCCAATTACCAGATCCCCAGTTTGGGGGATGCTGAGGTGCAGTAGGTTTGCTTCTCACTTCCCATTCTGTCAGCTTGGGGATTCTCCAGGATTCTGTTGCTCCCATCTGCTCCTTCCTTTCCTCTGTCCTTGTGGGCTTATACCCCTTAAAAGGTCCCTTTACCGTCATTTTAGTAGGCTTTCAAGAGGAAAGGGAGATAAGTGAAAATGTTCAATCTGCTATCTTTACCCAAAAGTCCCTAACAGCACGATAAAAAGATGTGGTTTGGTATTAATTGCAGATAATTCTGAGCTTGTATTTGTAAAGACAGATGTGACCTCACTGTGACCATTTCAGGTTTATGGGCTCTTTTTTTCTTTCTGTTCCAAAGAAAGCTTCCTATTTCAAAATTATGTTGCTTTAAGCCCATCTCTAATAATGACCCCCAGAAGAAAATACAGAGACTCTCACTTTTCTGGCTTCTCAGACTTCTATTAATTAGAAAATGCCCTCAAGAAACAGCAAAGCTCTAAATCAGATTCATTTTGATATTCAATGTAACATATTCAAGTTGTCAGAATTTTTACAATGTGTCTAATGAAGTGCTCAGCATAATGAATTGTACAATTATAACAAAATGGGGTTCTAATGAGCAATTATCATTCCAAGCAAGAACATTCCAGGTTTTTTTATTCTCCTTCTCTCAAACTGGAGCCTAACAAGTAGTTATTAAAAAAAAATTAATGGGGAGTATGAAGCAAAGCACTCAGTTTAAATGACTTGTAGAAACCCAGTTTTCCTCTAAGTTGGTAGGTGGCAATATAGTTTTAAAATGGGCTCTCAGGACTGTTGGTGGGAATGCGAGCTGGTGCAGCCACTCTGGGAAACAGTATGGAGGTTCCTCAAAAAGTTAAAAACAGAACTACCTTATGATCCAGCAATTGCACTACTGGGTATTTACCCCAAAGATACAAACATAGGGATCCGAAAGGTACGTGCACCCCGATGTTTATAGCAGCAATGTCCACAATAGCCAAACTGTGGAAAGAGCCAAGATGTCCATCAACAGATGAATGGATAAAGAAGATGTGGTATATATATACAATGGAATATTATGCAGCCATCAAAAGGAATGAGATCTTGCCATTTGCAACGACGTGGATGGAACTGGAGGGTATTATGCTGAGCGAAATAAGTCAAACAGAGAAAGACATGTATCATATGACCTCACTGATATGAGGAATTCTTAATCTCAGGAAACAAACTGAGGGTTGCTGGAGTGGTGGGGGGTGGGAGGGATGGGGTGACTGGGTGATGGACACTGGGGAGGGTATGTGCTCTGGTAAGCGCTGTGAATTGTGCAAGACTGTTGAATCTCAGATCTGTACCTCTGAAACAAATAATGCAATATATGTTAAGAAAGAAAAAAAAAGAAGAAGAATGTAGCAGGAGGGGAAGAATGAAGGGGGGGAAATCGGAGGGGTAGACGAACCATGAGAGACGATGGACTCTGAAAAACAAACTGAGGGTTCTAGAGGGGAGGGGGGTGGGAGGATGGGTTAGCCTGGTGATGGGTATTGAGGAGGGCACGTTCTGCATGGAGCACTGGGTGTTATGCACAAACAATGAATCATGGAACACTATATCTAAAACTAATGATGTAATGTGTGGGGATTAACATAACAATAAAAAAATATAAAAAATTAAAAAAAAAAAAAGAACTACCTTATGACCCAGTAATCCTACTTCTGGGTATATATCCAAAAAAAATGAAAATAGGATCTCAAAGAGAGAATTAAACTCCTATATTTATTGCAGCATTCTCCACAATAGCCAAGATATGAAGACAATATAAGCATCTGTCAATGGATGAATGAATAAAGAAATTGGTGTGTGTGTGTGAGTGTGTGTGGTGGAATATTATTCGGCCATGAAAAAAGAAATACTGCCATTTGCTACAACATGGATGGACATTGAGGGCATTATGCTATGTGAAATAAGACAGAGAAAGACAAATACTGTATGATGTCACTTGTATGTAGAGTCTAAAAAAGATGAACTCAGAAATAGAGACTAGAATAGTGGTTATCAAGGGCTATGGGTAGGGGAAATGGAGAGATATTGGTCAAAGGATACAAACTTCCAGTTAGAAGATAAATAAGCTGTAGGGATGTAACGCACAGCATGGTGATTATAGTTAATAATTCCCTATTACATACTTGAAAGTTTCTAAGAGAATAGATCTTCAATGTTTTCACCACAAAAAAAGAAATTATGTAGCATGATGGGGGTATTAATTAATGATATGGTAGTAATAATTTTGCAATATATAAGTGTATCAAATCAACATGTTATACACCTTAAACTGGGTTCTCAGGTATGGTCCCAAGGTCTTTCCTGATCCACATGAGCTTTCTCCTATATGAGATGGAGCTGTATGGATGTGGGGGATCAGGCAGGAATTAGTGACTAGCTGATCACATGTAAATTCAATCTCTTCCATGGGACACATTCTTCCCTTCCGTCCTATGAATTTGTGGTCTCAAGTGACAACAGGAAGGTAAATGGCCCAGAGGTTCTTTGCTGCCATTAAAAAAAAGCTCTGTGAATCATTGCTCTAGTTAAAATATAAGCTTCCCTCTGCTGAATGCCCATGTTGTATGGGCTGTGATCACTACACTAGATGATTTGCCATGTGTGATTTGTATTCTTACAATAATTTGCAAGGTGCATATATTATAGATGAGAAAAGCTGAAGCTTCACAGTGCTAAGTGAAGTGGCCAAAGTCTATGGGCAAAAAGAACCAGAGCCAGGTGTGCCTGGCTCCACACTCCAGCTAGACTTCAAGGAGCCCCTATCTTGCCTGGACTCTTCCTGGTTTTCTTACTGATCCTGTCTGTGACCCAGATGAATCTGTTTGCTCACTGCCTGTTTTCTGGAACCTGCTTTGTACAACTCCAGGGGCACTGATCACATTATGGCCTAGAGATCTATAAAGTGAGTGCTCTGCTTTGACCATCTGCCTTCCTCACCGGGATGGTAAAAAATAATGAAAATTACCAGAAAACTCTAAATTGACCAGCTTAAAAAAGTAAAGAAAGTGAATTATCTCATATAAAAGAGGTCATAGTAAGGAACACCTGTAAGCTTGGTTAAGCTAATAACTTCCCAATGTCACCAGAGCCCTATGTTCCTCCTGTCTTCTTGCTCTGTCATCAGCTGGCCTCCCCTGGACCTGCAAGGTGGCCACTGCTGTTCCAGGCACTATATCCAGACACAACAGCATCCAGTGGAAGAAGAGAAACAAACATTAGTATTAGTGCTCTTCAAAATCAAGGTAATGAGAAAACAGAAAAAAAACCTCCTTAGCATGGGTCTTTGGGATGATTTTTTGGATATGACACCTAAAGCACAAGCAATGAAATAAAAAACAAATGAGTGAGACTCCATCAAACTAAAAAGCTTCTGCACAGCAAAAGAAATGATTAACAAAATGAAAAGGCAACCTATGGAATGGGAGAAAATATTTGCAAACCATATATGTGATAAAGGGTTGATACCGAAAATATGTAAAGAACTCCTATAACTCAATAGCCACAAAAAAAAAAAAAGCATATAATCCAATAAAAAATGGGCAAAGGACCTGAATAGACATTTTTCCAAAGAAGATATAGAAATGGCCAATGGGTACATGAAAAGGTGCTCAACATCACTAGTCATTAGGGAAATGCAAATCAAAACCAAAATGAGATATCATCTCACACCTGTTAGAATGGTTATTATCAAAAAAGACACGAAATAACAAATGCTGGCAAGGCTGTGGAGAAAAGGGAACCCTTATGCACTGGTGGTGGGGATGTGATATGGTGTAGCCACTGTGGGAAACAGTATGGAGGATCCTCAAAAACTTAAAAATAGAACTACCATATGATCCAGCAATCTCACTTCTGGGTATATAGCCAAAAGAAATGAAATCACTATGTCAAAGAGATATCTGCACCCCTATGTTTGTTGCAACATTATTTAAAATACCAAGACATAGAAGTAAACTAAGTTTCCATCAGCAGTCCATTGACAGATGAATGGGTGAAGAAAACAAGATATATGTAATGGATATATATGTATATAAATGAACATGTGTATATATAAAGTGGATATTTATTTATTTATATAATGAAATAGTATTCAGCCACAGAAAGAAGGAAATCTTGCCATATGCAACAACACGGATGGACCTTGAGGGCATTATGCTACGTGAAATAAGTCAGACAGAGAAAGACCTACATGTAGAATTTAAAAAACGAACAAGCAGACAAAAACCCCAAACTCACAGGGGTGCCTGGTTGGCTCAGTCGGTTAAGCGTCTGCCTTCCACTCAGGTCATGATCCCAGGGTCCTGGGATCGAGCCCCGCATCGGGCTCCCTGCTACTTGGGGAGCCTGCTTCTCCCTCTCCCTCTGCCTGTGCTCTCTCTCTCTCCGACAAATAAATAAATAAAATCTTAAAAAAAAAAAAAAAAAACCAAACTCATAGAAAAAGAGATCAGATTTGTGGTGACCAGAGGCATGGATTGGGGGAACTGGATAAAGGTGGTCAAGGTACAAACTTCCAGATATAAGATAAATAAGATAAATAAGTACTGGAGATGTCATGTACAATATGACGACTATAGTTCACACTGCTGTATGATGCATTTGAAAGTCCTTAAGAGAGTAGACCCTAAAAGTGCTCATCACAAGGGAAAAAAAACATTTTTTTTGGTATCTGTATGAGATGATGGATGTTTTTATCTAAACTTACTATAATTTTTTTGAAATATATGTAAGTCAAGTCATTATGCCGTTCATTTAAACTTATATAGCACTGAAAGTCAATTATATCTCAATAAAATTGAAGGAAAACAATCAAGGTAACATCTCCAACAAGTTCCCTTGCAGGCCTGCACTTACACCTCATTGGGCAGCACTGGGTCAACCTTAAACCCATCACTAAGAAGGGGTTCAGAGGTGCTGTGATTAGATTAGACTAGTTTGGGTTTGCTCCTGAGTCAGGTTAGGAAAAAGTGGCCATCTGGACAGAACCAGGGCTCTGAGAGCAAGAAGTAAGGAAAGACTGGCCATTGGATGGAGAACCAACAGCAACTTCTACTCAAGTGTGCTAAACTTCTCCGAAGACAGATTACATAAAAATCAAGGTTTTCATGTTTCTGAATTTTCTATTGTTCTGTAGACTGGGGATATGGGACTGAAAAGGGCTGGAGCTAGACCTTTGTTGAGGTGATGCAAAGAAACTAAAGAAACTTAATCTAGGTTAGGACTTTAGCTAAATTTCCATGTGTTTGGAAAGTGCTGTAATAGAGAAATACAGTTAGCTATCAATATTGCAAAGCAGCAGTAGGACTGAGAATCTATGAAGAATGGATATTTATCTTTTAGCTTAAAGATTAAGATATGGGTTGTCCTCAGCTGGAACCCAAAGGTGCTGATGACAACATACACGAAGAGTTGCAGTAACTCCCTGAAATCTAATTTTCATATTCTGAGTTACACCATAGAGTTGGCAATTGCTCTGGTTCTCTCAAAAACATTTGGATGGAGTTTTCCACCATGCTGACAAATGATGCAGCCTGCAACTCTCCTTGCTTATCACTGTGCCATCCACAGGAAGTTTTCTCAGCTCAGTAAAGTAGGTCATATAGGGACATTTGACTCTCCCTACATGACATTTAACTTTTTTTTTAGATTTATTTATTTATTTTAGAGACAGATGGAGAGAGAGAGAGCGGGGGTTGGGGAGGAGCAGAGAGGGAGAGAGAGAAATCCTCAGACTCTGGGCTGAGCATGGACTTGATCTCAGGACACCAAGGTCATGACCTGAGCCAAATCAAGAGTCGGATGCTTAACCAACTGAGCCACCCAGGCGCCCTTCTCTTGAAGAAACTGAAAGTCCATTATCAAGTCATTTTGCTTTCCACTGACCTCAGCCAACAATTAAATACATGGAAAAGAAAACATCTCTTTTAAATATAAATCTGATGACATTACTACTTATTCAAAAAGGTTTCATGGTGTCCTACTGCCTACAGAATAAAATTCAAACTATTTAACAAAACATCTAACACCCTTGGGAATCTGGCCCTCTTCCCTCTCCACTCCTGTTTCCTCCAGTCTTACCAGATCCCTCAGTGTTTCTGGAAGGTGTGAACTTCCACATTCCTGTGCCTTTGTCTAACTTCACTCCTTTACTTCTACCATTTCAATACCTAGTCATCATTTAAGACCCTAATCAAACTCAGTTCCTCTAGCCAACTTCCCTTATCCTGTGTTGATTAATCAGAATGAATCAATCTCATCCATATGGGCTCCCATCTTTGTTTCCACTTCTGTTTAATGTTTTTGACAGTCGCCCCCTAATAAAGATACTTCAGTGTCTTCTGATCTTTCTGGGCCACTAAATTCCTAGAAGGGAGACCAGTTATATCTTCATCAATCCCATTTCTTCTTTCTGGGCACACAGGAAGACCTCATTTTCCCCATCCTCCTCGCAGGTAGTTTGAGGCTGTTTGGGTTCTGACTGATGCACTGGGGTAGAAATGATATGAGCATCTTCTGGGACGGTCTTTAGAAAGCTAGTCTTTAAAAATATTTGATGAGCCTCCAGTCCTCTTTTCAACTTCTGTGGATTGAGGCCAGAATTACAGGCTAAAAGGAGCCTGGATCCCTAAGTGATTACCTCTGAGAGAGCTGGCTACCTGCACTGGAAATTGTGTGAGTGAGAAATAAGGCATGACTACACTAAGCCACTGAGATTTGGGGATTCCTTGTTATTGCCACATAGGCTAGCTTTCCTTAACTAATACAATTCCTAAGGTAGAGGGAACCATGTATTATTCATTTTTTATTCCACCCGGTGCTCAGTACTTTGCATATCTTTCCAAAGTGAAATGAAGAGTGAATAAAATAGCTGTCTTAAAAATTACATATTTTCGCCTAAGAAAGAACTGAAATTTCCTTAAGAGCAACATCTCTGTTTTCTGTGAACATGAGGTTAATGATTTAACAAACACGTGTCTCTGGTATCTGCTGGCAGCTTTAGCAACCAGAGAGAGGGGAGGATGGGTGGAAGGGGTTGCTACAAGGAGAGAGGCACTCTCCCCACGGTTGACTTTCCTCCTCCAGGATACAACTTAGAGTCACCTCCGCAGCAAGGTCTTTATGACTCACCCCACTGCGGCAATACCCACTTCTCTAATATTCTCTATCTTAGCAGTTATCTTCGTAGAATTTGCCTTGGACTCTAATTATTTGCTTGGTCTGTTTGGATCCCAGATTAGAATGGAAGCTCTGAACGGAAAGCAACCACGTCTGTGTTGTTCACTATTGTTTCCAGGTAACTAAATCATGTCTGGCTCATGGTAGGCACACACTCACGATGATGAGTAAGGTAAAGAAGAAGACAGAAGAAGCACCGAGTAAAAAAAAAATCACTATCTAGTGGTTGGGGTGGGGGGGGTGCAAACAGCTCACACTTTGAGAGCCCCCAAATCATGGTTGTACATAGCAAAATAATCAGTACTACTTCCCAGAAAAGTTAAAATTATGCTTAGCAAAACATATTTAAGAAGAAAGAAACCCAACTGATGCACTAAAAATATGTCCACATACCATGGTTAAAACACTATTTCACATTTGTAGAAGGAAGTTTTAGTCAACGGAAATTCATAGGAAGGAAGTCTTAGTTAACCGGAAAAATCATCCACCCAACACAATTCCCCAAAGAGTCAAAATAAGTGAGATATCGCTAATCATTCTTTCACCAATTCACTATCATTTCTCAATAAATATTTATTCTGTGTCTAGTAGATACAGAACCCAGAATTTTTCCACAAGTTGCTAAAAATTCTAAACAGTAGATGACATGTTCCTCCTCCTCTTCAATGACATAATATAATTGAAAACATAAAGGAAAGGAAAGTGACCCTTGTCTCCTAGTTAGATCTGAGATGAGGGGTCATACCCCTATTTCCATTTGCAGTCCAGAGTTGCACCTGATCTAGAACCCTAAGGAAAGTGAATTTTATACTAAACACAATCCCTATTCTCCAATCCCCACTTCTAGCCATGCACACCTCCTATCATAATACTTTTCACAAAAAGATGCAATGCATTCCACAGAGTAAATAGTCAGTGTTTGTTATGTAGTTAAACACACTCAAAGAGTTCACTTTTCTATGGATTTCCCCTTGTGAAGAGAACATATCTTCCCTATCTTATCCTTTACCAAAGGAATAGTTTCCACACTGTCACTCAGTTCCTGCCATCTGTGGGTCATCAGCCAGTAGTACTTCCTGAAACTCTCATGATCACCAGGACTTTCTAGAGACATTGGCAGCTTATCTTCCAGACTTGCCAAAATGGCTGCCTGCCCCCTCACTCCACCATGAAATGGCAGCTCCATCCTGGAATCTGGGGTGATGTTCTGAGAGGTAGAGGCTTTTCTTCCTTGATACCTATCTCAAGTGTAAAGCAAGTTGAATATTTTTTTTAAGATTTTATTTATTTATTTGACAGAGAGAGAGAGCACAAGCAGGGGGAGCAGCAGGCAGAGGGAGAAGCAGCCTCCCTGCTGAGCAAGAAGCCTGATGTGGAACTCAATCCCCGGACCCTGGGATCATGACCTGAGCCAAAGGCAGATGCTTAACCCACTGAGCCACCCAGATGTCTCGCAAGTTGAATATTTCTGTTGATTTTTTTTTTTTTAACTCAAGAGATTCCAATGTGTTTCCCAGGAGGCAGCTTGGTAAAATAGAAAGAGCTCCAAATCCACAGTCCAGAAAACTTGGTTTCGTGTTCTGGGACTGCCCATAACTAAGTGTGTGATCTAGGGTACACAGGGTCTTAACCTCTTTGGGTTGGACCAAAAGGTCATCACCTTTCGACTCTAAAAAACTACAAATGTGTTTTTCATCCTAACAGCATAGGTTCTATTGACCAATATATGGTGCTATCTATTCTTGCTATCTATTGACCAATACATGGTGCTATTTATTCTTGGGGAGAAGATAGTTCACTGGGATGGCAGGTGTCTCAGTGTTCTGCCTGCTGAATTGTCATCAAACAAGACAGAGCCCAGCTGTTGTCAGCTGTCCATCTGGCGGCTCTAAGAAAATATCTAATATGGCAAGGTGTTTCTTTGATGTTTCTCAGTCTCCGTATTTACTTGACACTTGGGGCTTTATTTCTATGAAGGTTTTTCCAGCAAATAGGATGCTGAAATCAATAAGTCTTATGGTATTATTTAGGTTAAACAAACAGCAGTTTTGAACAGAAGCTGATTTGAACGGCTTGAATTTATTTGTATGTGAGATGATAATTAGCTGCATAATCCACTGCTTTGTTCAGGTTAGTGCTGAAATCCCATGTCCCTGGACTGTGATTAGACTTCCCAATAATCCAAAGGGCTGTTCAGAGATTATTCTCACTTCACTCTGAAGATGGGCATCTGAAGGATACTTTCCCTCAAGCTTCTTGAATGTGAAGTAACGGCACTTATAAATCCTTCATTAAATAACTATTTAACTATCAAGGTCATGGAACAGAATGAAATGAAACACTCACTCAATCATTAAAGATAGGCTTTTTAAGCAACGTCATTGTTACCATCATGACTTCTGCTAACAGGAGGGGAAAGAAATCACCACTCTCTGCCTGTGGGGCTCTTTGGCCTACCTGGTCCTGCTGCCTCTCCCACCTGCAATGTGGATGCCATATGGTGGGCTATACAGGGAAAGAAAAGCTGGGCACAACCAGAGACCAGGAGGGGCATCTCACAGCGGGAAATTAGGACATCTTCCTGAGTCTACTGTGTCACTGCTGCCATTAAAGAACAACCGATACTTGTCCAAGAATCACAGGCAGGAACTTGAGTGGAGTTTCTAGAGCATGAGAGAGAAAATTCATTTAATTCTGACAAATAGGGGCAAAAGTTAGACAAAATGAGGGAATGTTTAAAGAAATATATGTCTATCAGGCCACCTAAAGTTACCATAGCTACCAAACTTGTCACTCCCCACTAGAGTTTGTCCCCCAGTTTCTACAGCTGCTGGCTTCCTTGAATTCTCTTTTCCTTCATGTCCCATCAGCAGGTCCTTATTGGCATTACTTCCAACAAACACCCTAGAGCCTTCATGTATCTGCATCTCCGTTTCTGCCTCCCTGGTCCATGCTGCCCTCACCAGCTGGTCTCCCGGTTCCATGTTGCCCCTTCCCATCCATGCTCAACACAAGAGCCACAGCAAGCTTTTAAACACATACATCGGATCCTGTGACAACCCTGTTTAATGCCTTCCAAAGTCTCCTGATCGCATAATGGAATAAAACCCAAACTCCTTGCCACATACCATAGCTGCAGAGCTCTGAGCTCCAGATGCTGCCAACCTTTCTGACCTCATCACATGACACTCTCCATCTTGGTCCCCAAACTGCCATCACACCAGACTCTGTCCCTCATTGTTCTCACCTCTGGGCCCCTGCACTTGCTGTCCCCTCTGCGTGGAAGACTCTTCCCCAAATAACCACAGGGTTGGCACCTTCTTATCATGCAGGCCTCAACTCAGATGGTATCCAGAAAAATCACAACATTCTACAGGTTAGAACCAACACAGTTCCCACCAGTGTTGGATGGCAGTGTTTCCTAAGTGGGTTCTGAGTAAGTCTACGAATCTACCAGTGAACAGCACAAGAGCATCTATTCAGGGAGAGGCCTTCTTCAACATCAAGTCTAAACTACCCATTCCTACCTGATTCTTTGTTTTACTACATTCTTGTCATCTGCTTTCTTCATAACACCTATACCCACCTGGAATGATCTTGTTCATTTGTGCTCTGTCTTCCTCACCAATATGAGAACTCCCTGGCTCTTGCTCACTGCTCTGTCTTCAGCATCCAGAACAGTGCCAGGGCCAGGGCCAGGGCAAAGCATAACAAAGGTTAGGAATGACAGCAAGGTCCAGAAGGGCCTGAGAATAGGGAGCGTTGAGTTTTCTTCCTGGTTCTCCATTTATTAGCTGTGCCAACTTGGAAATGCTACTTTGGTTTTTCCCTCACTAAGGCTTGGATGATAAAGGAGATTCTCTTAAGGTCTGGATTCCATAATGAGTGGAAGGAAAAGGCTTACCTAAATAGAACCGCTTGATGCTGGGTCTTTCATAAATGGACAGAAGCAGCTATCAGGCCCTGAAAGGCTTCATGATTCAAGAGAAAATGCGCTTACATTCTTTTTAGTTTTAAACGCCACACACATTGTGTTCTAATTCTCTTTAAATTATTCTCTGTGTAAGGCACAGGTTGTACTAACCAATCAATCACAGCATTTTCTAGATTAGATGTGCTTGTCTCCCACCAGCGCTGGATGATTAAGTTCTGAATTAGTCTGTGACTCCACCAATGACTGTGAAAAACCTGGCTCATCATCTGAATCTCTTGTCTCACGGGTGGGAAGCCGAGGTCCAGAGGGTGTCATGAGATACAGAAGCAGATCTTGAATCCAGGCCTCTAACTTCCAGGAGCTGTTCTCTCCTCTACCCCACACCACGGCAAACTTTATCACCAGGAGAGCCGCCTGGGCTCAGGTCTCAATGGGCTATACTGGGGCCCAAACAATGCTCTTATTCTTCAGCCAATAAACATTTGAGTGTCTACTCTCTCCCAGATACCAACCTCTTCCACAGGGTTTTCCTTCGTGGAAGAAACATCAGAGTCCCACTTCAGGAGTCCAGAGTTCTAGAAAGTCACTTGGGTCTCCCCTTCTAAAGCATAAGCCAAATAAGACCAGAAACTGTGCTTTACAACCTCAAGTTATTATAAGCATACAGGGATCAGTTAATCAATTAGAAAAAAATAAATCTATGAATGAATACATTGGAGGTGGGAGACAAGAAGTAGATGTTTTCAAAGAACTGACACATATAATCTATGAAAAGCTGCAATTCAAATAGGAAGTTTGAGATTCCTGTATGAATGAAAAGACTGGAATTCTTTTTTGTTTTTTTTTTTAAGTTCTTCCCCAAGTTGAGAGCTGGCCAAAGAGTTTTCCAACTTATTGCCTCTTCCCTAGGTTCAGGATTAAACTATATTTGATTTGATTATATAAGAAAAAGAGAGGATAGGGCACCTGGGTGGCTCAGTTGTTAAGCGTCTGCCTTCGGCTCAGGTCATGATCCCAGGGTCCTGGGATCGAGCCCCGCATCGGGCTCCCTGCTCAGCAGGAAGCCTGCTTCTCCCTCTCCCACTCCCCCTGCTGTGTTCCCTCTCTCACTGTGTCTCTCTGTCAAATAAATAAATAAAATATTAAAAAAAAAAAAAGAAAGAAAAAGAGAGGATAGACTTTGGCCTGAATAAGTAACTGCAGAGTCATTCTTATCTAAAAGTGAACATAGAGGTATTTTTTTCACCCCTAAAATAAGGTCAGTTCACCTACACATACATAAAACCTGCCAGTGTGGCCTGTGGTTCCTTTTTCCACGTACTTTGCCTGAGGATGCAGAGCTGACAGGCTGGCCTACACTGGCCCTAGACAGAGAGAAAATCCAGGTTCCCCGGGAACTGAAAGGCTGCTTTGTCTTGGTTCAATGTTTCCGGCAAGCCAACTGCCACACAGGGTTCCCTGGTATCGATGTGGTCACCATTCTATGCAAAGCAGTGGCCTCTCTCGTGCTCCAAGGATCTAAAGGATCAAAGACCTAAGATCAAAAACCTAAGTTTAACCTCTGGTTCCCTGTGTCAAACTAGGCAGAGAGCCCTATGGCCACCCCAGAAACACCTTCCCTCTACCCGGTCCTGGGTTTAAAGCTCTGGGGCCCCTGGGGACTTCAGGGTCTAGCGAGCTTACAAGTTATACCTGGGCCCTCCGATCGGCCTGATATGGAAATGCAACTTGGATCCAGACACAAAGATTTCCAATGTCAAATCAGGACCTATGGTCTGGAACATGATCTGATAAGGGTTCGGTGCTGGAGGCTTAATCACAACATTGATCACTTTGACCACTTATGGGAAACTCTAATATACTGGTTTTAAAAACTGACTTAGCACGAATAGATGGGAATATGAATCCTGGCTCTGTCCTGTTAACGAATCTCTCCTGGACGGATAACAGCTGTAGTAAATAGATAATGCCCCCACCACCACTTACACTACTACAGATGTCCACATGTTAATGGGACCTGTGACAAGGGTACCCCACATGGAAAGGGAGCAAAAATTCAATGAAGGCTGTTGAGATGAGATGGTGATCGTGGATTAGTCAAGGAACCCAGTGTAATAACACAGGTTGCTAGAGGTGGGAGGCAAGAGAGGCAAGAGGTGGGGTCAGAACCATAGGAGGAGATGGGACCATGAAAGCAGGGGTTGTGGTCAGAGATTTATGGATGCTATGCTGCTAGCTGGGAAAATGGAGGGCGGGGTCATGGGCCAGAGAATGCAGGCAGCCTTCAGAACCTGGACAAGGCAAGGAGAGCAATTCCCACCCACCTCTGCCCCCGCGGAGCCTCCATAGGGACACAGCCTGGCCAGCACCTTGACTTTAGCCAAATACAACCCATGTCAGACTTCCAACTTCCAGAACTATAAGAGAATACATTCACACTATTTTAAGCCACTACATTTGTGGCTATTCATTATAGCAACAAGAGGAATCTAATACAATAGCTAGTGTCAATCACTTCTTCCAACCGATGCACGGATGCCTCTTTGACCATGAATTTGATAACCAAAACAAAATATAAACTCACTGGATGCTTGAGGGGATGAGTCAAGAAGACCAAGAAAAATGGAGTGGCTGGGTAGCTCAGTCATTTAAGCATCTGACTCTTGATTTTGGCTCAGCTCATGATCTCAGGGTCATGGGATCAGGTTCCACATAGGGCTCCACACTCAGAAGGGAGTCTGCTGGAGATTCTCTCTCTGCCCCTTCCCCCACTTGCACACAAGTGCATGCACTCTCTCTCTCTCTCTCTCAAATAAATAAATAAATAAATCTTTTTAAAAAGAAGAAGCAGAAGGTGAAGAGAAAGATGAAGAACTCAAAAATAGAGGACCAGGAGAACAAGATATTTCATAATTTCCCCTACAACTTGCTTATTAGATTAAAAGGTAAGTAACACTGATTTCTTTTAAAAAGAACTTCTAGGTTATAACTAGAATCAGTATCCAATTTGGCCCAAACTTTCTTTTTAACAACATCAGTATTGGAAGCACTAAAGTAAGATTCAAGTAATGAACTTCAGATCTTGCAACATGCTTTTAGTTCATGAGCCTTTCTTTCTACTATATTTGCTCCATCAGGAACATGAACTAAACACATTAGTATTTATAAACATTCTCACACAACAATGCAAAAAGAAGTACTTGAGAATTAACATTCTTTGGACTAGAAAAGTCAGTTAATTAAAATATTCATTCTCCATGCTTCTGTTTTAATCAAAGTTTTATTTGAATGTGATAATGGGTGTAGTAAATCACAATGCTGAAACAAGAGGGAATTCTTTCTGCACTAGAAATCATGAATCTTAGTGCAAATTCCATCATGCCAGAGAGCCCCTCTGTGACTCTCAACCCCTTCGCCCTACTTGATTATCTTCATTGACAATCTAAGCTTATGCTATTTATTTGCTTCTCAGGTCCTTGCCTCTTTCTTCTTGCTAAAATGCCAACTGTGCAAGGGTGGAAACTTCATCTTAATCACAGCTACCTCTATAGTACTCAGAGCAGTGCTTGGCACACAGTACATGCTCAATAAATAGCCATTGAATGAATAACCTATTAGGAATTAGTCAAAGGTTCTCTGGTAAGAGGGCAGGAGCCCAACTATCATTAGATTCCCCCAATGGGCCAGCACTGTGCGGAGCCTCATGTAATCCTCGTAACAACCACACTAGGATGAGGGTGTTGGTACCATTCTACACATGAAAAGATGAATGAACAACACATCTTCTCAGGTAGTTAACAAAATACAAACTAGAAGCCAGAATAGCCTTTTCTCTCCAGGAATGGGTGAGGATGGAAGGACGGTCAAAGAAAATATGCAAGTGTCAGACTGACTTAACTGAGAGCAACAAGGTGGTTAGCTGGAAACCTAGACCTTTGTGGAAACTCAACCTCACCACGGGAGACCTCAAGTTTGCCAGTCTTACCCTGCTCTGCTCAAATGTACACTCTCACCCAGGTTTTATTTCTCTTAAGAAGCCAACCCGAAGTTCTTTTCCTTTCCAAGGCATTTTCTCTGCACACCCAGGCAGAGGGGGCCATGGTTCTCAGAGAACAATGGGGGTATTATGTCTGTCGTATCCATGTAATGGGGTCATAGGCCCCACATGTGGGGTGAGTCACTGGTACTGGAAGTCCCCTTACCCACAAACCTCTTCACTAGCAATCCCACAAAACCTACACTTCCACTACTAGAATTCCACTTTTGGTGGCAGCATGGTGTTTTCAGAAGGCATCTGTTAAAATATAGACTTATTGATTTACTTATTTTACCTTGGAAAGGATTCGTGAACACTCACTAATGATCTGACATGAATTACTCTACAAAAGTAAAAAACATCTGAGAGCAGATTTCTGGGACAATGAATGCTTGAATAGGTAAGTTGGATTGGGGCAGGGGGGAAGAAAATAGTGGGGGATGGGGGCGAGGAAAAAAGGGAAGGAACAGGCACTAGTTACTATGTGCCAAGCAAGGATTTCAGAGTTCTAATCAAGATAGGATCTAACATGAGGTGTGATCTTCATTATCATAGAGTCGCTGTATATTTATCAGGCACATTTAACTGATCTTAATTTAAAATGAGAGAAGGAGAGAGACTGAGAGTAAACTTAAATTTACATACCATGGATACCATGGGATCCCTGCCATCCCACTTAAAGGACCGTATGTCCCAGAGTGCATGAAATGAAGGAAGCATGAAATTGTTGGTCTCGTGTCCTGGGGGCCTCTCAGAGAGTGAGCAGCTCCCTAGGCTGAGAGTGATTCTAGTGTTTAGAGATACACATTTTCCCCCACACAATATGGCCACCAACTGGAAGACAACTACTGTGCCAGGTGTTCCATTAAAGAAACATTATTGGCACTGGAGAAAAAAAAAAAACAACCCGTGTTAGACTTAGTGGCAAATAGTGGTTATCTTTGAGTTATTCTTGATCCTTCTCTTTCTCCCACACCCCACATCCAACCCATCAACTCCCCCTCCAAAGCATAAACTCAATCTGTTGCGAATTTCCTCCCTGGTTTCCATGCTTCCCTCCTCCCATGCTGCCATCCCTCCCCCAACAGCTACCAGAGAGAGTTGGAAAAGGGGATTCCGTCACTTCCTGCCCCTGCTCAGAACCCTTCCAGCACATTTGGAAAACAAATAAGCCCTACATGATGTAATTCTCCACCTAACTGCCCAGCCTCAGCTTGGACCACTCTCCTCTTAGCCTGCCTTACTCTGGCTCGTTCTCTCTTTGGGAGCTTTATTCTGGCTGGTCCCTCTGCCTGGACGCTCTTTCCTTTAATCATCACATGGAGGCTCCTTCTTGTCACTCAGATCCCCACTGAAATGCCGTCTCCTCGGAGGGACCTTTCCTCATCATTCCCTCTCACTCTTAAGTCTGCAAGTAGTGTTCAATACTCAGCAGAAGGGTGATAACTGCCACCCTCCACCAAATGGCTGGGCCCCATTAGGGTAGGGACTTTGCCTGTCTTGATCACCTCTGGAGAAAGGTGCTGACTCATACTAGGGGCTTCAAGTGGCACCTCCTTACGGGATTTATCAATGACACACTTAACTATCTTCATTTTTTGCTCACTTGCTCATCATTTCAGAACCCAACCTCGGAAAAAAAAAGAGTCCATTATGCAAAACAAGTAAATATTTATAGATGAGGAAATTAAGTTCTCCAAATTTTTGCTTCTTCCACTGGGAAACAAGGACCATAATGACTACGTCACAGGATGGCTGTAAGGATTCCATGAGCTACTGCATTTACTGTGATTCAGCAAGGTGCCCAGCACACAGTAAGCCCTTAATAGTAACATCGTCATCATCAGGATCATCTGGACAAACTTTACACATTCAAGTTTCCTTCAAAGCCGCGCTAGTGCTGACTCAGCCCATTGGTGGGCAAAGGGTCTCCCAGAACGACTAGTGACTTCTCCTTTCAGCCAGTGCTTCAACCAGGCAGGAGCTAAGAGTATATGCTTCTTTTGGTAGACATGGAAGAAAGAGTCCAGGAAACATAGCCACATTTAGTTTGAGAGAAATGGGAGCTAATCTCTTTCTTTTTAAGAATTACCACCCAAGCCTAATGTACCTTGAGCTGCTAATTCTGGCTTAATTCCCACATCCCCACAATCCCACTAGCGTGGCCCAGTTTATGCCAAGAAAGGATCGGTTTTGTATATTCAGTATTGTTTAGATACAATGTTGATTCCAATGACAGATTTTGCAGGGGAAAAGCTAGAACCTGTGCCACTCATATTATTACAGGTGAACACGATTACAGGGACAGGGCAATATATGTTTTCCTTAACAGGGTGAGTGTTCTTTCCTTGAAGTTACCTTCCATTTTTCAAATTCTTTGTATATGAGTTCTCTCTACTCTGTCTCTCACTATACTTTTAGGTCTTAAAATCCTTCAAGCATCCCCTAAAGATTCTCACATTCAGTAAAAAGATTTGGGCGGGGGTGGGGGAACAGTTGGATTTTGTTATTGTTTTGTTCTATTTGAGGCACGAACACAACACATTTGAGGCCACTTTTCATGATCTTAAGAAAATATCTTTTCTGCTTAAAGAGAATAGACATACAAAATAGACATACAATAGACACATGAAAAAATGCTCCGCATCACTTGTCATCAGGGAAATACAAATCAAAACCACAATGAGATACTACGTTATAGCAGTCAGGATGGCTAAAATTAACAAGACAGGAAACAATAAATGTTGACAAGGATGTGGAGAAAGGGGAACCCTCTTACACTGTTGGTGGGAATGCAAGCTGGTACAGCCACTCTGGAAAACAGTATGGAGGTTCCTCAAAAAGTTGAAAATAGAGCTACCCTATGACCCAGCAATTGCACTACTGGGTATTTACCCCAAAGATACAAATGTAGTGATCCGAAGGGGCATGTGCACCCCAATGTTTATAGCAGCAATGTCTATAATAGCTAAACTATGGAAAGAGCCTAGATGTCCATCAACAGATGAATGGATAAAGAAGATGTGGTATATATACACAATGGAATATTACTCGGCCATCAGAAAGGATGAATACCCACCATTTGCATCGACATGGATGGAACTGGAGGGGATTATGCTAAGTGAGATAAGTCAATCAGAGAAAGACATGTATCATGTGGTTTCACTCATGTGTAGAACATAAGAAATAGCACAGAGGATCATAGGGGAAGGGAGGGAAACAGAAAGGGAAGAAATCAGAGAGAGAGACAAATCATGAGAGACTCTTGACTCTGGGAAACAAACTGAGGGTTGCTGTAGGGGAGGTGGGTGGGGGGATGGGGTAACTGGGTGATGGGCAATAAGGAGGGCACATGATGTGATGGGTGTTATATGCAACTAATGAATCATTGAACATTACATCAAAAACTAATGATGTACTATATGTTGACCAATTGAATTTAAATAAAATAAATAAATAGGTAAATAAATAAGTAAATAAATAAATGGAATAGACAGTGGGTATTCTATGCTCTAGACAAGTGCTTCAACAGGTAGAGGGTCAGTCTCTACAGAATGCAAGGCCCCGTTTGGAAATAACACATATACAGGAAAAAGTATGCCCCTAATGTGTGTGTCCATTTAGGTTTAATTCAAAAGACCAACAACAAATGAGTCTTTGGTCCTTGGTGTGGCCCTGAGGGCCAGGATCCCTTAGCAGAAGAGGCTGGGCTGCACCTCCCAGAGCTTGGGTCACCCTCACACTGTACTCTCAGCTCACGGCAAGGCTGTGGGGGCAACCCCCTTGGCTAGATTGTCAGGAACACCCAGGAAAACACTGGAATCAGGGTTTGAGTGGGAGATTGTTGGGTCAGAGCAGAAGAGTCAAGAATCAGACTCCCAGGATGACTAGGAATAATCTTGAAGATCTTCTAGTCCAAGCGCCCATCCAATGCCTGGATCCTCCCCACTCCATCCCACCGCTGTCCCTTCTGAGCCCAAACACCTGCCGCAGCGGGGAAGCTCCGCCTGCCACGGCAGCTCTCCTCTCTGCAAAGGTCTACCCAAACTAGACTATTAGAAAACTCTGCTTATATTGATTTGAAGCTCTGTCTTCCTTTGCTTTTCTGCTCACCCTTGTGACAGTTTGAGTCCTTTTAACCTGTGAAAGCAGCTGTTTTCTTTCCTTCAGGCTAACCTTCTGTTTCCTTCAGCCTCAGCTGTTCTCACATGGATAATCTCGGGCCCTTTCACTAATCTGATTACATTTTCCAGTTTGTCTAAATCCCTTTTTAAATGCCGTGCTCAAAATGGAACTCGACACGCCATATAGGATCTGATATTTTGTACACAGTGTTTCAAACCATGTGAAGTTATAAGCCCTCATTCTGTATCTCTTTCAGGGCAGTGCAAGGCGTTTGGACAACTGTGTGGCTCAGACGCCTGTTGCAGCTCTACCATCAGATGGAATGCTTCTGTCTATTTCAGTACCCTCCCATTCATATGTATGTTTCTCGGAGTCAAGGAACATTTTAGGAGGATTTGACACCGCAGAGATAGTTCCACGTGCATCCTGTGGACTCTGGTCAACCATTTCTGATGTTCCAGCCTTAACCAGTAGCGGGGACCTCATCAGGACCTCATTCTAGGGGTACGGCTGGGTGACTGTGGGCCAAGTCATACATAGGCAGGAGGTCCTAAGGAATCCAGTTTAGGCGACTGGGGCTGGTGTTCCAACATCTGATTTTACAGGCGTGGGCATCCTTGGAAATTCTCCAGAGCTATAGGGTTGGCCATGGGAGCATGAGTCCAGAGATAAGTCAAAAACTGAAAGATCAGTCTACATGTCTGTGATAAGCTTATTACCTCGTAAGACACGCTTATTACCTCATAAAGGTCCGGATCCCTTCCAGCAAAGATCCAACGCATAAGTGAGCCATATCCAGAGTCTGGGGAACAGTTCAGAGAAACTGGTTTCCTGGATCTGAAAATTAAGAAATTAGGGTGTGCAGCAGTCCTCAGTACCAGGGAAACCAAAATGCAGGGCAGCAATCAGAACAGGAGCACCGAGGTCAGACAGACACTGACTTCATGCTGAACTGCAGCCTGACTCAAGTTCAGCAACCTGGTTCCTTGCAGCCTGTAAGTGGAAGTGAGAAGGAGCCTCATCTTTGCTTGTCATCCAGCAGCATCCGGGACTCAGATTCTCCTGTGTTCTCTGGCTTCCCCAGTGGAACCTCTTTCTGTCATCCTTATCACTGGGTTCCAGTACACACGGTCAGTTCAGGTACACACTTTGGTCCAAGATACTGATTAGTAACAGTTGATACATCTATAAATGTAAAATGCAAATTAGCTGACTTCCATTCAGTATTTGTTTCCGTTTTAAAAACTGATACCACGATTTTCCCCTTGTCCTCAAGCAAAGTCAGATGCCCCTTTAGCAAATGTTCATTGTATGCTGTGTTTTCCTTTCATAACATTTGCCACAAACACAAATAATAATTGTCTGTGTAGTAATTTGTTTGGTATCTATCGCCCTGATAGATTGTAAAGATAGGCACTATGTCTCTCTTATTCATTGACTTATTGCCTAGTACCTAACACCGTGCCTGGCACACGGTGTGCTCATAAATATTATACAAATAAATGAGCAAGACAAATCATGGCCAGAGGTGGAATTCTACTTTGTGACCGAGATTTCTCTATTAGGCCCTACATAATCCCAAAGGTTAAAAGGTTTACCAGCTGGCCCTCTCCACTGACCCAACCAGCTTGGGATCAAGTGCCTGACTCACTCTCAATCTGCTGACAACATCCACTCATCTTTGGTGTCACCTCCCTTATCCATGTTTCTGGTGTCCTTCCTCATTTTCCTGTCTTTTGGATCCAATTTCTTCCATCTCTGTTCTCTGGTATGGGTCTGGCTTTCTTATTTTAAGGACTGTGGATACTATTTTTTCTTGGTTTGTTTTATTCCTGCATGGGCTGTGGTATTCCCGTACTCAGAGGCCACCACTGTTGGGTTGTCTTTTTTTCATTGAACATCTTGTGAAGCCTTGTCAAGTTCCTACAGAAGTTCTTCTGCCAATCACTGAAAGGCCAGATCCTATGGCCTGGATATCTCTGGGCAAAATTTACTTTACTCATTTTTGTGATTAATCCAAGGGGCGTTTTCTTCAATATTTATTTATATTATGATATAGAAAAATTTAAGACTTCCTCTTTCTCCAAAATTGACAGTAATTTTTGAGGGAGGAGCTCTTTTACAACAGAATGGAGGAGAGAGAATTGGGATGAGAATCTAAGGCAAGAACATCAAGATAAGCAAATTCAAAGATCATTGGCTAGTCAAGAGGCACAGGTCAGTCATGTGACTACAGACAAGTCACTTAACTTTAATGAGCCACAGCTTCCAAATCTACAAAATAAAGGAATTAGTTTCTCAAGTCCTTTCCAACTTTCATGATTCTCTAGTATTTTGAATTTTAGAAGAGTTCTTTACAGAAATATTATTTTAAGAATAATTGTTAACTGCTGCAGCTTGAGCAAAGTCAGAACTTTGTGTTAATCTTTTCATAGTCCAAGTTGGATTTACATTTGTGCCTTTGACAGAATAAGTATTGGCTTTTTAGATTTTTTAATTACCATGGGACCGGAGTATTGACATGGTTCTCAGAGCAATCTTAGAGCACAGGGAACCGCTTGTAATTCTAGTAATCTTGCAGTGGGTTATTCATACTTTGGTATTTGGTTTGACATTTATTTTTCTTTTTCAGTCAAATTGATTTAAATATCATTAGCCCAAAAAATGTACCAAAGGGTAATTGCATTGACTATTTTGGCTCTACTCAGCTATTACTTTGCAATTCATCTTTTATGGCAAAACTTCCCTTGTGAACAGGCCAAGGAGGGCTGAGTTTGAGTCTTAGTTACACCTTCCAAGCAAGTGTGGAATCTAGTCTAAATATAACAGAAGCAAATCACAGGATAGGAGAACACACTTGCAAAATGGCAAATGGCTGATTTGGAACTGTCTATTAGAGAGAGTGTGTGTTAGGAGAGGTCTGAATGGAGCCATTGAATTTTACTGTATGAAAAAGGAAATACCAATTCTCACAAAGTTATCTAATTTTCATTGAAAAAAATCTCCCTGATTGATTACACATTGCACAGCATGGGTTAATTTTAAGATTCAAGAAACCCAAAGGTTTCTAAGAGCTCCTCAGAGAAGACAGCAAGAATCTTTGGGGTTGTAGAGCTAACAGTCTCCAAATAGAATACTTTTCCTCCCATGGGATCAGAGCCTAGAAAAAAAGGAAAGAGTAAGAAAGTCCCTATCACTTAGGAATGTAAATATTTTTGGTAAACTGTTTTTTTGAAATCTACTTTTTCTAATTGAGATTCCAAATCAGGGGGAGATGGAGTTTAGATGGGAGGAATCTCCTACTGTCATCTTATCCTTCTTAAATATGTCATGATATTAACGTGGGTTCAGTTAAAACCGAAAAGAAGCACTAACTGGTGGTCCTAAGCCTAAACTGATGCAGCTCTTCTCACGACTCTTCTGCTGAATTTGTGTTATGGATTTTACTTTCATGATTAACCAACCAGTGCCCTGCCTTTTGGACAAAAGAAGACTCACCCACAATGGAGCAAAAGCAGACAATAAAGAATAAAACAAGGTAACAAAAGCAAAAGTAAACAAGTGGGACTATATCAACTAAAAAGCATCTGGACAGCAAAAGAAGCCACCAACAAAATGAAAAGACAACCTACTGAATGGGAGAAAATGTTTGCACATCTGATAAGGAGTTAATATCCAAAATATCTAAGTAATTCATGCGACTCAATGGGAAAAAAAGCAATCTGATTAAAACATACACAGAGAAATTGCAAGTATGTTTTCCCAAAGGAGACATACAAATGGCCAACAGGTACATGAAAAGGTGCTCAACACTACAAATCACCAGGGAAATGCAAGCTAAAACCACAATGAGATATCACCTCACACCTGTTAAAATAACTGTTATCAAAAAGAAAAAAAATAACAGGTGTCGGCGAGGCTATGGAGAAAAGGAAAGCCTAGCACACTGTTGGTAGGAATGTAAATTGGTGCAGCCACTATGGAAATAGCACAGAGGATCCTCAAAAAATTAAAAATAGAACTCCCACACCATCCAGCAGCCCCACTTCTGGATATTTATCTGAAAGAAACAAAAAACGGTATCGCAAAAAGATACCTCTGTGTTCATTGCAGCATTATTTACAATAGTCAAGACATGGAAACAATCTAAGTGTCCACCGACAGATGAATGGATAAAGACGTGGTGTAAAGAATAGATTGTCCTGCCATTTGTAACAACTTGAATGGACCTTGAGGGCATTATGCTAAGTGAAATAAGTCAGAGAAAGAGAAATACTGTACAATCTCCTTTTAAGTGGAATCTTCTAAAAAAAAAAAAATGGACTGATAGATACAGAGAATAGATTGGTGATTGCCAGAGGCAGGGGGTGGGAAGGTGGGTGAAATGCGTGAAGGTGGTCATAAGGTACAAACTTCCATCTGTAAGATAAATAAGTCCTACCAACGTAATGCACAGCACAGTGACTATAGTTCACAATATTGTACTGTATATTTGAAAGTTGCTAAGAGAGTAGATCTTGAAAGATCTCATCACACACACACACACACACATTGTAATTATGTGTGTAACATAATGGATGTTAATTAGACTTATTGTGCTGATCATTTCAAGATACATACATACAGCAAATCCTTACGTTGTACATCTAAAACTAATACAATGTTATATGTCAACTATATCTCAATTAAACTTTTTTAAAAGAATAGAAACTCATATTCTAGTGCAGATCCCATTTTGTGGGAAGTTCATGCACTTTCACTGTCCATTCACCTCCCTTCTCAATCTCTCCAACCTCTAGAATCTCTTCCCTTTCCACAGGTCACTCTTTTCTTATCCAAATCTTTAAACCTGACAACTCTGACCCTAGGTTTGCAACGCCGACTAGCTCAAGAAATGTTGGAATATTCTCCCAGGAATCCTACTCCATTCAAATTCAAGTTTAAAAAATGTATTTTCTCTCTTAAAAATTGGAGGCATACTCTGGTTTCCAGTTCTGCTTGTAGGGAGCTTAGAATTTGCCACTCCATCCTAGCAACTAAAAAGCTGAACAGACTGAAAAATAAACAACTTTTACTGGATCTGTTCAAGATGGAAGAACCCTAGGCATACCACTGCCCTCAAGATGGGGGAGACAGACAGGAGAATACAGGGGTTCATGGCTTTCAGAAGCAGAAACTTGCTAGTGGAACATGCCCTGGGAACCAGTGCCAGGGTAGGAAAACCTGAACTGTAATCGAGACTCAGTTAGAAACTCCAAGGGTACCCAGTCATTGGGGAGGCCTCACAATATTATGAGATTTAACTCCAGGAGCTGGATCGGGTTCCCACAGTAAATATCAGAAAAATCTCCTTGTATTTCTAGCAAGGTGGAAAGTGAACGAAACCATTTTAAAATAGGCAAGAGCACTCTGTTCTCCTTAACAAGACCCGCCCTAGTTACCCGGAACCCAACTTACTGGGGTATCATCAGAGCCTAATTAAATGAAGGAAAGAGAATACCCAACTGCAGCCCACCCTAGCCATCCTGTCTCACCTCCGGATGGGGGAATGAGGAGAAAAAAATCCGAGAACACTTGTGAAGTTAAAATTCAAATTTTTTAGGCTCACTAAAGAAGACCTGAGACCTAATTGCAGGCCTGTAGAACAGTTCCCCTCCTCCCACACCTCGCCCCCACATTACTGAAGGCTACTTACAGCAGTTTCTTCCACCCAGCACATCATGCCTGGCTATCAGGAGTTAATACCTCGCCAAAAGTAATGCTCCGCAGCGAAGATGGTGATGACGACTCTCATGAATCCTTATGAAATAAGTCTACGTTGTTTTATCTCCCTCTCCATTTGCAAAACTGGCTGAATTCAGCAGGAAGGAAGCCTAGTGTTAAAGTCACTTGTCCTCTGTGTCAGCTGATGACCACATATAACCACCTCTGCTGCCACAGAGCATCCACACTGGGCCCCAGGGTGTTGCAGCCATCCTGCAGGGTGCCACCTTACCTTTCACCAAACCATTCTCCATCCGCATGTCCTATCATCCTCAAGCTCCCCTATACCTTTGATGACGCACTTACCACTGCTTCTCTTGGGTCTCACTCCTTCTGTGCTGCTGGAACCTTCTTTAGTGCTTTCAGAAATAGGCCTTGAACACTCAGCCATCAGCCTCACCGCCACCGCCTGACCACAGCCCCCCAAATAAAGAGTAGCTTCAAGGTCCCTGGTTACCTTAGGATGGATCAATTCTTATCATTTTTGCAGAATATTGTAGATAAGGTAACTGACCATAGGAAATGCTAGAGGTTCAAATTCCAGACACACAAATTGTCTATTCAAATCTGTTTCTTAGTTGGTACTGGCCAATGAAGACAGCACGGGTACAGTAAAGGATCTATCTTATTTCTTTGCGGTGTATTAGACTAAAATCATAGTAAGAGTTCACATGTCCGGAAATTAGCCACCTGACAATCTCACTTATCTTGATCACAGCTAAAAATCAGGATGTAAGGAGAGGGGCTTCTGGGTGATGACCAGACAGGAGGAGATGGGGGCTGAGTGGAAAACAGAGATAACTCACATCCTGGGCACTGAAGGGCATCTTCTGCACAGAGAAGAGCTCCCAAGATCCTTGGTCAATGCCTATGTTCTTTTTAAATAATAGTTAAGATTACTGACTTCATTTGGTTTCCCAGTCCACAAATAATCAGCAACAAAAGCTAAGAATGAAAAAAGATAAGTCAGAAGCCAAAAATGATGGTAGAGACCCCCCCAAAAAGCTATTAAAATGGGTACATAAGAAACCCACAGAGCTCAGGGGGTATTATTAAGTAACTCACTATCTGGCTAGCCCTAAGCTCCTTGAGGACACCTCTGTATTTTTATAACTCAGTTCCACAAGAGATGCACCCAATAGGTTTTTAAGCTTTGGTTTTAAAAACAACAGACTTCACTTATCTGTAAACTTTAATGATACTGAACTACTCACAACCCAGAAATGCCTTTAAATGAGATATTCTGAACTCCTTCATAGAGATAAAGTCTCAGGATTAATTGGCCTGGGTTGAATATACCGTTTGTCTAAATTAGATGGCCCATCTCCTAAAATACACTCACTCCAGGAGGCCAGCACTCGGGAAGATTGAGTGTTCCCTTTGGTGACAAAAAAGCAGTCATCCAGCTTGCCCAGCGTGGAGGTGACCAGGACACTTGGAAGGCACATGCACATTTTTCTTGAGGTTGGCCAGGTGGCAATAAGCCCAAGATATGGCTAGAAAATGACTCACCTCCTGTGGCCTTTGCACTTACAAAGCTGAACGTCTTACCTGCAAAGTTGCTGAAGGAGGCAGCCCCCCCCCCCCAAAAAAAAACACCTTCCCGCTTCTACACGTATCTAACACCTTCCTCTTTTTACGGTCAAGGTCAAGGCCCACCTTACCCACAGTACCCTCCTTGACCACAGGAGACCTTCCTAGTCTCTCCGGCCTCTGAAGTCTGCTCATCTTACTCTCTGGAACATTTGTTTTAGTACTTGCCATAACTGTTTTATATCATCAGCTCTCGTTTCCTTGCTAACTGGTGAGTGAGGTCCTGGAAGGCGTAGGCCATCTTAGAGGGCTTCGTATCTCCCATAGCAAAGAGCATGGGGCATTGAACATAGCATGCCTTCAATAAATATATGACTCTTTCATTCACTGAGCAAATATTTATTGACTTCCAGCTATATGTCAGCTACGCAAAATCCCTGTCCTCAGGGAGTTTGTAGTCTAGCGGGGAAAGACAGACAATAAAAGACAAATAAGAGGTAGAGTACTTTAGTGTTAAGTGCTAAGAAGAAAATAACGTAACATACGAAACGTGGGCCATGGAGGAGGCTCTCAAACTTCAGATTGTGGGATCGGGGAGAAGGTGATTTTTGAGTAAAGACCTGAAGAAGTCAGAGAGTGAGCCATGCAGATATCTAGGGGAAACACATTTCAGGCAGAGGGAACTGCAAGCAAAAACTCTGTTAAGAAGGGCATCGACAGGCACTATTGTTGAACCCCAGAGAGCAGGACTTTTCGAGTTGAGATATATATTTATTTATTAAATAAATAAATGTACATTTATATCAACTTAAAAAGTCTTGCCTTTTATATATAATATAGACTATATATTATAATATATAATAAGGATAGCATTAACACACTATTGTTAGCTTTTCCAGTATATATATATCGATATATATATATGTATATGGTGATATATATTATACACACACACACACACACACACACACACACACACAGTGATTTAATAACACTGGTGTTACCAGACACTACTGTTGAATCCCTGGGAGTAGGATTTTTTAAGCTGTAAGAACATAAGCCATATTAAACAAATCACTACCCAGAACTTAGAGGGCTAAACTGAGAGTCTTAAACTTTTTTTTGCCCTTGGCCGTCTTGGCAGGTGATATCATTTCTTAGATTATCAGCCCCTGGGCACTTTTGTTTGCCAAAGCAGAAGGAACTTTGGCCCTAACAGATGCAAGAACAGTCCCACTTGGGGCAAGTTATCAATGAGGCAAGTACTTTCATTATTAGCTCCTGCCAGAAATTATAGTCAAGATACCGCCTTAGATACAAGATAAATTGACAGTGGGAATTTTGCCAATCATGAGATTTGACTTCCAGCTAGTCTGGAGTTGCCCCAGAGAGGCTCAATCTGATTGGTTATGCTGGTTACATTGCCTAGCCAATCAGAATCCAGTAGTCCCCTTTATCCACGGGAGGCACCTTCCAGTACACCAGTGGATGCCTGAAACCAGTTAGCACCAAACCCTATATATATATGTATATATACACACACTATGTTTTTTTCCCATACATGTTCACTTATGATAAAGTTTAACTTAAAAATTAGGTGCAGTGGGCGCCTGGGTGGCTCAGTTGGTTAAGCGACTGCCTTCGGCTCAGGTCATGATCCTGGAGTCCCTGGATCGAGTCCCGCATCGGGCTCCCTGCTCGGCAGGGAGTCTGCTTCTCCCTCTGACCCTCCCCCCTCTCATGTGCTTGCTCTCTCTCATTCTCTCTCTCTCAAATAAAAAAAAAAAAAAAAAAAAAATCTTAAAAAAAAAAAATTAGGTGCAGTAAGAGACTAATAATAGGACAATTATAACAATATACTGTAAGTTATGTGAATGTGGTCTCTCTCTCTCTCTCAAAATATCTTATTGTTCGACATGCACCCTTGTTCCTGTGATGATGAGACCTGATAAAATGTCTGCTTAACGAAAGGAAGTGGCCTCCGTGATGTAGGCGTTGTGCCTTAGTGTTGGGTTACACTTGACCTCCTGATGCTATGTCAGGGGGAGGAGCACCTGCCTCTGGACCTTGGTTGACCTCAGGTAACCGAAACCTCAGAAAGTGAAACCACAACCACAGATAAGAGGGGACTACCAGATTCAAGAGACCAGCTGAAGCAATTTTGTCCAACCTGGCGATGCAGCGCCCTAGCAAGGAAGGTCAAAACAAAGCGCGAATACACTATTACAACTTCCCTTTCCTTCTCCAGTGGGCCCAACGACCCTCTTGCTTACTTCCCTTTTCTTAAAGACCTGAAGTAATAACAGCATCAAGATTTCTGTCCTTTGGGAACGACTGCATGAGATCATTCCTCACTCTATTCCATCTCTATGTCCTCCCCACCCAGGGCCCATGAACAGCCCCAATTCTCCGCGGCTCAGCTACTTCAGCCTTGGTGGAGGGTCTTGCTTCTCACACCACCATTCTCTTTGCCCCTCCCTTCTCTTCTGGAACTCCAGAGCTGAATTTTGAAAGTTGGTTTCTGCCAAGACTTTTTTTCCTTTTTTTTCTTTTTCTTTTTTTTTAACATCTTGTATCTGTGACACTGCCAAGCTGGGATTGACTTACCAAATAAAAGGACGTTAGAAATCCACAGAGTCAGATCAATCTTTAATGAAAAACCAACAAACAGAAAAAGCTGCCACTAGGCAGCTATGGGTTGAAGGTAACTCCAGCTAATTGGCATCCAAAGCACTTTCACTTGCTGCCAAGTCCAAGAGAACTGGCTCTCAACACTGCTCTACCAAATTAGGCCAGTTCTCCATAGGGCTTGTGTTGCTATGTTGCTAATTAGGGTGATGCAGAGAATGCCTGTCCAAATGGAGTTTCTTCTGGGCAGAGAGGCTCCCCGAAACTGGAAGGTTTGTAAACGTTCCCTGAAACTCTAACTGCCATTTTGTAACTTGCATTGATCAGTGGTGAGGAAATTACAAACTAGTCTCTGTTCTCACTGAATGGTGCAATAACAACTCTCCGATGGTTTGGGGGTTAAAAGGATGGAGTCATCTTCGGACTAAGAAATGTAATTTACAGTGGTGGAGCAATATAAAATGATTTATGAAATCTGGGTTTTTTAAAAGATAGAAATACAATGATTCTCTCTGTGAACTTCCGATTCTCAGAGTTTTTCTAATCAACTGATTTTTGAAGCAATTTTTCTCGCCCCTAGCTACCCATTGGGGGGGGGGCGGATACTGGCACCCAACTCAGATCAATCATTCAGAACCTCTGGAGATGGAGCTGACATCAGTCATGTTCCTCCAAATCTCTTTAGTTGATTGTAATATGAAGCTGGTTTTGAGAACTACTGTCCCACAGGAATCAAGTTTGTTATTTAAAACAACTTTATAAACATAGAATGAGAAAAAGAATTGTTGTATAGGTCTTTGAAAAAAATCTGATTATTACAATTCCTGCTTAACCTCAAGGCTTTGGATATACTCTTTCATGGAGTACTTTTTACCCGCAAGATGAATATCTTTCTCAGAGATGTTGAGAAAATGAGTAGGAGCACTATATTAGTTTGCTCAGGCTACCATAACAAAGTACCGTGGACTGGGTGCCTTAAAGACAGAAATTTATTTTCTTATAAGTTCTGGAGGCTAGAAGTCCAAGATCAGGGTCAACAGGGTTATTTCTTCTGAGGCCTCTCTCCTTAGCTTTTTGATGACCATCTTCTGTGTATATCTTCACATGGTCATCCTGCTGTAGAGCTCTGTGTCCTAATATCCTCTTGTTTTAAGGACTCCAGTCATGTGGAGTAAGGTCCACCCAACATAACCTCATCTTATATTAATTACTCACTTTAAAAACCCTATTTCCAAATAACAGTGAGCTCCTGAGGTACTGGAGGCTAGGACTTCAACATATGAACTGGGGAAAGAGGGGACATAATTTAGCCCATAATAGGAACTTTTAAATAATAGTGGATTTGGGGGCGGGGCAGGGGGTGAACATTCTTTTTAAAACAAGTTTATTTAAAAAAAATTTTTGAGAATAAACTCAAAAGTTGCCTGGGCATGTGTAATATAAAGATCTTGAACCATAGCCCATCATGATGGGAAGATCATGCCAAAGGAAGGAAGTCTCAGGCCCCACTGAAATCCCAGTGCTGGGGTATTCCAGGAGATGCCTTGTAAAGATGTGAAAGATCACCTACTCATTTGAATTCTTCAATTGCCTCCATTGTTCAGAGTGCCCCAGACAGCCTAGGGTGCTCTACATGCATGATGTAATAGACTTTCCCTTCCCGAGAGGTCTCTCCTTTCTTGGCTCTTCAAGCTGCTCATAAAATTTATATTAATATAAAAGGTATACAATGCATACATCCTTGGTACTCTTGAATTACAGATAAATGCTTAGTTGAAATCCTAAAAAATAATTTTTTTAAATCCACTCCCTCAATTTCTGGGAAATACCACCTCAATGGGTTTGACCTTAAGCTCTGAGTTTAACTTTTATAAAACCCATCATTTCTAGAGAAGGGAAGATGAAGAAGAATAGGGAAGCAAAACAGAGAGGTGTATGTGGTGTGTGTGTGTGTATGTGTGGTGTGAGCGTGTGGGGTGGGGGAGGCAGGAGGTGCACAGATAAGGGAACACAGAACCAGGGAAAGTCAAACGTAGGCTATGGCACTGCTGTGGAGGATGCCATCTACTGGGCTTGTGGACTTAGAAGACCTGCACCAGGCAGGTGATATTCTGAGTCTGAGCTACTATTTGAATCAATCTCCCAGTCCCTTTACTTCACCTGCCAGAAGAGCAGAGGTGATCACCGTTGGTGGCAGATTCTGTGCTCCAAATCAATCACTGTACCATTCCTTCAAAAAATTGTTTCTGAGAATCTAATGTGTGCCTAGCACTGTCCAGAGAGCTGTGGCAAAACACAAAGGTGCAAGATATGCCCACTAATCCCTTTTTTAAAGATTTTATTAATTTATTTGAAAGAGAGAGAGAGAGAGAGCATGGGGAGGGGGAGGGGCAGAGGGAGAAGCAGACTCCCCGCTCAGCAGGGAGCCCAATGCAGGGCTCAATGCCAGGGCCCCATGATCATGACCTGAGCCAAAGGCAGACGCTTGACTGACTGAGCCACCCAGGAGCCCCAATATACACACGAATTTCAATGAGCTTCGAGTTTAGCTGAGCAGACAATATAAACACAAGTTCAAAGATAAACCCCATGAAACTTACAGAGCCATGCAAAGGCTATCAGAAGGTGATGATATATAATTGCCCATGTAGGGCCCTAAAAGAAAAGTTCAGTTCTTTCAGAATTGGAGGCTGCAGTAAGAGATGTGAATTCAGAGCCACCCTCATAGGCTGCTCTCAGGGCCAGAAAAATGAGGAGAGAAACCTTGAGAATGGAAGGACCAGGGCAAAATGGACTAGCCATTGTTGGTTTCCTCACTGGTTCATTTTAGAATGCATTCATGAGATTTGGGTCTCAGAAGAAAAGCACTGAACACATTTATAATAAAATGCAAGCCAAATTTCAGTCAATTTCTCAGTTTCTATCAGGTCTTTCAACCCTGTCCCCCACTCCAAACAAATAGGCAAACAAACACATGACTTAATGGCCAGCTCACACTATGATCACTGTCAATGTGAAACTAGATCCTGGCTAGGGACAGAGTCATTTAAAAGAGTCCAATTTGGTCCTCGATATAAACTGGTCATTACAGAACATGTGAGACCTGACCCTTCTTCAGGAACCTGCCCAGCCTGGCTAAAATTGGCCTCCTGAATTAGACGTTGCTAGGGAGAGAAAACACACCATGGGCTGAGAGACTTTCAAAAGTCTTTTCTTTCTCTAAAAGGAAACTAGGCCAAAATCAGCAACCAGAGTAGACTCAAGTTTATAAAAGCTATCTAGATTCTACCTCAGGAATGTGAAGGAAACTCAGTCTTTCTTAAGCAGTATCTTTTTATCCAATTCGCTTTAAAAAAAATTTTTTTTAAAGCTGCTGTTGAGTTTGGATTACCATTCCTTTGCTGCTATTTTTTTTTTTTTAATTCTGTTACTTTAAAATAAAAGCCAAGTATGTGGAATACCATAGGAGGTGATTGTTTTAAACAAGGAAGACTTTTCCTTGCTTCTCTGTCCCAGGCTTCTACACTGGGGCACTGTACTGCCCTGCTCTTCGGACCTTGGAATGCGTGAGCAATGGGGGCATGAGCTGCCTGCCCTGTATCACTCAGAGAGCAGGGCATTTCTCCATTCAGTGGCTGGGCCAGCAAACCATTGTGCAACCTATTCTCACCCACACAGACCCCATGCTGTTGCCACGCTGTCTTTTCCTTTGATTCATAGGGAAAATACATCCTTCTAAATGGTAAGTCCACTCTTGTAAGTAAGCTGAAACAGTTGCATGGTTTTTGGCTATTGACTAACTAGGTTTCCTTGTTCCTTACTCTTCTGGGTAGGCAACAGAGGTGAATTATAGATGAACTCAGAAGATGAGTAAGAATTCGCCCCCCCCCCCCATTTCTATACTTTGTCCTCCTCCCCTTTCTGCTCTATCTCTTAGAAACACATCCAGTTAGGAGCAGTGTCTAAGACCTGTTCTTTCCCTTCTGGAACCTCCACCTTCACCTAACTCTTATACCTCTCTGGCAATAAAGCCATCATGAAAAATCCTGTGTCAAGCCACTTTCTTGATGGCAAATTCCTTCTGGCTTTCCAATCAGGGAGACCTAATGGGAGTGAACACAGATAACTCTATGAACCAGCTAGATAACTCCACTGTGTGGATTTGGTGGCATTTTTGTATCTGCCCGGAGATCTTGGCACAGGCCTGGTGTAATGGGATTACTGTTATTCTACTCCAGCTCATTGCTACCCTATGAGAATACTGACCCAATGTTATTTTAGAAATTTTCAAGGGAAGCTCAAACTCAGGAGTTTTATGTAAGATGCTCTAATTTTCCAAGGTTGGCTTAAGTTTTTAAAGCATTGTGAAAGCCAAACAAAATATGTCTGAGGGTCAGGATGCCTGGGTGGCTCAGTCAGTTAAGCTTCTCCCTTTGGCTCAAGTCATGATCCCAGGGTCCTACTCAGCTGAGAGCCTGTTTCTCCCTCTGCTCTCTGGCTGTCCAATACTACTTCCTTTTTTTTTTTTTTAAGATTTTTATTTATTTATTTGTCAGAGAGAGAGAGAGCACAAGCAGGGGGAGCAGCAGAGGGAGAGGGAGAAGCAGGCTCCCCACTGAGCAAGGACCCCGATGTGGGACTCGATCCCAGGACTCTGGGATAATGACCTGAGCCGAAGGCAGACGCTCAACAACTGAGCCACCCAGGTGTCCCTGTCCAATACTACCTCTTGTTTCCCCCTCTTTTCACACAGCAACACACCAGGCCTTGTTTCAAAATGTCCCCTGGTTCCTGCCCAACCGACTTTGCTCTAACTATCCAGTTACAATAGAGGGAAGTTAGAGGTCACTTCAGTCTCTAGAGTAACACTATCTAAGACAAATATTATGTGAGCCACAAATGTGAGTCACAGATGTAATTTTAAATTTTCTACTAGCCACATTTTAACAAGTAGAAAGAAACAGACAAAAACAATTTTAATATATTTTATTTAACTCAGTATGCCTCAAATATTATCATTTCAACATGCAATCAAGATTTTTAAGGTTGTTAATGAGATATTTTATATTCTTTTCTTTTCTTTTTTTTGTACTCAGGCTTTGAGTATTTTATACTTAAAGCATAATCTTCAGGTGAACCAGCCACATTTCAAGTGTTTCAGAGCCATATGAGGCTAGTGACTATAGTTTAGATAGCATAGCCCTAGAATTTGAAGGAAGAAATTTCCCTAATGTAGTGATCAGATTTCAACCTCCAAGTCTTCGTCACTGAGACAAACAATGCAATTGCTTAGAATATCCTATACTGACACATTTGAATAAAAATTCAAAATCCTTTTGACAAATTAAAATGGTTAATCGGCTCTTACAAAATAAAAGTTAATTAGGCTAACTGCAAAATTCTATATTCAGGCTCAAAAAAGTCAAACACAAATATAAAATGAGGGAGATCAGCTTGACAATTCATGTAAAAAAAAAAGTCTGTTTTTAGTTAATCACAGTTTCCTCAGAGCTCTATTGTAACAGGATTTTTTTTTTAATTGCTACAATCAATATAGTTACCTAGAACACAGGAAATAATTGGTCAAACCTAAAGCTCAATTAAAAAGTGCATCAGCCATGCCAGGGTCCAGGGCTCCAAACTATAAGATGCTCAATATCATAGAATATAAGAAGATGGAGAAAATGTCATTTACTAGAATTCTTAGTTGACTTTGATGCTCTCTGATAAGCTCATTGGCATGAGAGCTGAGCTTTCTGAAGACATGTTTGAGTTCTAAGTGAGGGTCACTAACTAGTTTTTAAGGAGGTGGTGTTGTTATCTATAGGACTTGTGTTCCCTGGGTAGGGTGCTCATGATTGGGTAAGAACTGAACTGATCAGGGCAATAAAGAGGACCAGAGCTGCTGCTAGTCAACCTTTCCAACCTTAGTCCGGGTAACAGACAAATATTTAGGGCACATCCATTTGAAGAAGCATAAAATTGTTAACCTGCCTAGCATACCTATAATGTCCTCTTTAGGTCATATCCAGAGAAGTGTGCTAAATTATAAATATAGCATTTCAGGATGAACCTTAACAAACTAGTTTCTGACGAGTGATAGGGAAAGATGATATGGATGATGAGCAGTTGGTCAATTATCTCATGAGAGTCTGAAGAACTAAAGATGTTTGACCTGTTCAAAGGATTCTCATGGGAAAGATGGAGTAGATTCATCCTATATTCTGATTCCCTGGATACCAGCTGGGAGTCTAACAATTCAGTTCGATTCTGACACTAGCTACCATGCATTAGCAACCAATTCCAAGCTAAAGGATCTCAGTTCCCACAAGACTGTCCTCAATTCAGCTGCCAGTACAGGGTCCCCAGGTTGCCCATGTTTCTCCCTGACTTAGCTAAAAATTCAGAGGTTCCCACAACTACTCCCCTCAGGGTTGATAATTTGCTAGAATAATTCACAGAACTCGGGAAAATGCTATACTTACTATTACAACTCATTTTAAAGAATGCAAATGAACAGCCAGCTTAAGAGATCCATAGGGCTAGGTCTGAAATGGTCCTGCATATAGAAACCTCTGTCTTCCTGGAGTGGGGGTGTGCTACCCTCCTGGCACATGGATGTGTTTGTCAACTTGGAATCTCCCCAACCCCTTCATTTATGAGTGTTTATAGAGATTTCATTACCGGAGCATGATTAATTAATCACTAGCCAGTGGTTATTGAACTCAATCTGCACCTCCCCCACCCCTCCCCTGAGGTCAGGGTGGTGGAGCTGAAAGCTCTAGCCCTCTAATGATGGCTTGGCCTTTGGACCCCATCCTGCAGCTATCTAGAGGTCCCACCTTAAGTCACCTCATTAGCATAAACTCAGGTGTGATAGAAAAGGGCTCATTATGAATAACAAAAACAGTCCTACCACTCAGGAAATTCCAAGGGTTTTAGGAGCTCTGTGACAGGAACCAGGGACAAAGGTGAAACATATTTCTTACTATACCACACTGTGATGGTTACTTTTATGCATCAACTTGACTGGGCTAAGGAATGCCTGAGTAGCTGGTCAAACATTATTTCTGGGCGTGTCTGTGAGGGTATTTCAGGAGGAGATTAGCATTTGAATCAGTAGACCAAATAAAAAAGATTCACCCTCACCAATGTGGGCTGCCATTATCCAATCCACTGAGGACCCCAACAGAACAAAAAGGCAGAGGAAGGGTAAATTCTCGCTCTCTTCTTGAGTTGGATGTTTGTCGTCTCCTGCCCTTGGACAAGAGAGCTCCTAGTTCTCAGGCGTTTGGACTCAGACTGTATCATGGCACTGGCTTTCCTGATTCTCCAGTTTGCAGACAGCCATAGATTGTGGGACTTCTCAGCCTCCAGAACTGCATGAGCAAATTCCCATAATAAATCTCTTATACATGCATTGTTTCTGTTTCTAGAGAACACTGACTAATATGCATATATATATTATCCCCAGCATAGATAACTCGATGGAAATTATAAGGAGACAAGTCTTAATTAAATATCAGAAAGGACCTTAAAATTAGAATTCCATTAATCAAAAGTTGGTTTTGTCCCTTGGGTACCGAGACATTGAGCTCCTTCATTTCCAGATATATACAGAGGTAGGCTACATTTGTCAGGGTTGTAGAGATTCTTACCTTTTTTTTTGAATAGTTGAGCCCAAATACCTTTAAGATCTCCTCACCAGCCCTAACAGTCTGAACTATTAAAACAACAACAACAACAACAACAAAAACAAAGGGTTAGGATTTACATTTTAAAAGAACAGTTCTTTTAAAATGTCAAAGTAGATCTAAATCACACGAAGAAATTTCAGGTTTTTCAGGTACCTTGCCAAATATCAGAATGACACCTGTGCTTGTCCTCAACCCCAAGCAGGAAATCCGTGGAGTCAGCATTTCAGTTCCACACCAGTGGTGTTGCTTCACCAGCTCAATCCCCACGCCCACCTTTGAAAACTCCTGCCCAGATTCCTCTTAAACAAGCAGAGTTAGGGTTGGAGCAAGTGTGAGGGATGGCCCAGGAAAATCTGACTAGTTGGAAGAAGCGTAGAGAATCTTCCATGAAAGGCAAACTTATTGGCCAGTGCTTTCTCTTGTCTTTGGAAAAACTCAGAAACTCAAAAACTGGTCAGAAGGCGTCCTAGTTGTCTGGTTAGCCTATGACTCCTCTCCAGGAATGCACGTGATTATGACCGCACAAACCAAAATTCAGGTTACCTTTGTTAAAATCAAGGAAATTGCTTGATTGGCTATCGTTTAAGTGTTTGCTTTATTTGGAAAAGCCTAATTGGCTGTTTGTGATTGGGTATCCTTAGGTTTCGGTTTCTTAACCTTGAGGCATTTACGGGTTTAGGTGTTGGTTTGCTTAGTAGGCTGCTAAGGTATTAGAACCACCTCAGTCTAAGGTCCCCTTGTTTAATCAATTTAACACTTTCTACTTTTATAACCAAATACCTTTGATTATTGGACTCCTAAGCTGCTCCAGGGCCTCACTGAACTGTAATCTGCTTTGTCCTCAAAATACAGAAGTAGTGAAATTGTTCTTCAGGGGGCAAGCCAACAATAGTATTGCTTCTATGTGCTGCTAGCACCGAAAGTACACGTTAATATGTACTTAATATGTCAGCTTAGAAGAATGATGTACTGATGAAACTGAAGACCTCTAAATTTTCAAACCCAATGGTCACTTCTCTGGCTTCACCTTACTCAACTTCTCAATAGCATTTGATCTACCTCACCATTCCCTGCTTCTTGAGTTACTTTGTTTTCTAGGGTTCCTTAAGAAAGGGGTGTGGAATCCTTGTGGTAGATGTATTATCGTTCCGACTATTCACTGCTTATCCTTGTGAGAGAATTACATCTTTCCCCCCAGTCACAACAAGCTTGACCATGGAAAGTAAGTGAAAGAGATAGATGCTACATCTCTCCCTATGTTTAATGTATGGGATTCAGGAATTCCTAAATCGCCTTCTTAATCAACCACAGGTATCTGAAACGAATTCTGGAGAATCCTCCTTTTATCTTAGGACATTGATTTCCATTAGGTTACGAATCCTCTTGGGTGATGAAACCCTTAGAGATATTTGAAAGGATGAGGAAGTTAACATGTATTGAATACCTAATACATGACGAGCCCTAGAGTGGAAACTTTACGTGCATTATATTACTCCATCATCACAATCCTATCATCATTCCCGTTTTACAGATGGAAAAATGAAAGCTCACAGAAGTTAGGCAAACCTATCTCTTACCAATGGTCAAACATAATAATTGGTTACTGCAATTTGAACTGAGTCTGTATGTGTCCTAAGCCATAGTTCTTTCCACTCTATTTTGTTGGCTTCCCGTTTAGTCATAGACATTTAGGTGAGAATGAAGGTTGTGATGGAGAGGAGAGGGGCAGGAAGATAGCAGATGCCTTCATGGATGAACCCTATGGACCCAGGATGAGGAAGGAAGCTGGTTACATTGCCTTAGAATCCTAGACAATTAGAACTGGAAAGGACCTAAGATATCATGTGGCCCAACCAGTCAACGTTACATGTAATGAAACAGAGAGCGAGAGAAAAGACCTAAACTTTCCCAATGTGGAAGGATAATTATTTAGATATTTCACTAATAAGATTTTGCTAGATTATACTATGATTACAAACAACTCTAGCCCCCAAATCTTCGTAACTTACAGTAAAGATTTATTTTGACCTCATGTTGCACACTGGCTGTGGGTTGGCTCTAGAATATGGCTCTGCATAAGCAGCAAGTTGGCTGTGGGTCTGTTTCATAAGAATCAAGGCTGAAGGAGCAGGCTCTATTTGGAACATATGAGTCTCACGGCACAGGGGAAAAAGTAAGGGGAGCTAATGGAAACCCAGTGCTCAGAGGGTTATCATGTCATGTCTGCTCACATTCTATTGATCAAAGCAAGTCTCAGCTAAGCATGACATCAGTGGGACAGAAAAATATATTTTTCACAAGGGAGCATGGCAAGTCGTAGCAATGGGTGGGGATGTCTAACCCTTTTGCAGAAAGAGAATGAATAACTGGGAACAATAATACAATCTACTACAGATATTAATTTGTGTTTCATTCATACTGAATTTTGCCATTCCCAGTGAAGATGGTAGCCGAACTGTTGCACTTGCTTGCCTCAGAAGGGTTTGTGTTGCCAAGGTAAAGCATAGCTTGCTGGTTTTGGTTTTAGAAAGCCTAAGCTAGTTGAGATGTCTCGGGGTTGGGGAGGGGGAGGAGGTAAGGAGAGAGGTGAGTGCCTTGGAGAAAAAAGAAGGGGAGAAGCTATAAGCAAAGGAGAGAAATTTTATTCTTCAAGCTTCGAAAAGGAAGAGGATTTGCCAGCAGGGGGATGGGGGTGTGTGTTGGTGGTGTTGAAGCTGAAGAGGTGAATACCTGGTCTCAATGGTTATGAGAATCACTTGAACTTTGCTCCTTCATGGGGGGTGGGGGTGGCAAAATCTCATAGGAGCATGCTTCTGAGGTGTTCTTGGGGAGGCCAAGGATACGAGCCTCAATGAGAAGTCCAGCTTGGTTCAGTCTCAGTTCTCCATGTGCTCAAAGAACAAAAGCCTTCTCCTAAGATTTTGGATGGTATAAGACCCCAAGGACCTACACAACACCCTGAGATATAGGGCAGAGGGAAACCATCATACCATCAAAATTACTACCACCTAGTGGGATGGGGAGCAGAATACACTGGATTTAAAGAAATACAATAAGCAAGACATTTCTTCCATCTCATATTGTGGAATAAAATTTATACATCAAGATCTCACAGCTGGTAAGGGATAAAACAATACCTTAAACTTTCATTTAAACAAATGTTCATCATCCTCTGTGCCAGGCCCTTTGTATTGGTTTGCTAGGGCTGCCATAACAAAGTACCACAAACTATGCGGCTTAAACAAAAGAAATTTATTGTCTCTTATTTCTGAAGTCTGCAAGTCCAAGATCAAAGCAGAGACATGCTCCCTCTGAAGGCACTGGGGAAGGATCTGTTCCGGGCCTCTCTCCTAGCTACTGGTAATTCCTTGGCTTGTGGCGATGTAACTCCAATCTTCACATGGCATTTTCCCTGTATGCGGATCTATGTCCAAATTTTCCCTTTTTATAAGTATGCCAGTCAAGGGGCACCTGGGTGGCTCAGACGTTAAGCGTCTCCCTTCGGCTCAAGTCATGATCCCAGGGTCCTGGGATCGAGCCCCACCTTGGACTCCCTGCTCAGTGGGGAGTCTGCTTCTCCCTCTCCCTCTGCTGTTCCCCCTGTTTGTGTTCCCTCTGCTCCTTCTTTCTCTCTCTCTCAAATAAATAAATAAAATCTTAAAAAAAAAAGTAAGTATGTCAGTCACACTGGATTAGGGGCCCACCCTATCCCAGGATGACCTCATTATAACTAATCACAACTGCAATGACCCAATTTCCAAGTAAGGTCACATTCACAGGGGTTAGGACTTCAATATATAAATTTGAAGGAAACAAATTAAAACTGTAATACTCTCTGAGATGCACTGGGGTATGATGCTACTGACACAGTCATGGTCCCTGACCTCATGAGGTCAACCATTTGGGAGAAGGCAGATGCTGAGTCTGTCAGTGTGAATATGAGGCAGATTCCAGTTCTATTTCAACTTCCTGTCTCTCAGCCATTTGGGGGCTAGTTTCTAATTAAACAAACATTAGCAACACTCTTAAGAGCCTTTACTGATACCTGGCAGCCTTTGGTGCTGTGCATACCCACCTCATTCTCTCCCCTAAGAAAAAAGTCAACAGCTTTCCCCTTGTGATGTGGCTTTGGCCAAGGAATGCATCCTATAGGAACCCTCTCAGAACAATGAAGTTAATGTATTTGTTGTTTCAAGTTAATTGGACAGCTAATGTAGTATTTCTAAGAGCAGAAGAAAGCCAGCAAACTCTGGTGCCCCAATGGCCCCCAGCTGCCACCCTGGGAGTGGTCAAGGTGGCCTGAGGACTGGGGATGGCATCTTCACAACTTTTAGGAAATCTTTCTTGAGGTGAGGCACCAATTCTCACACTCAGGCTCATTCCATGCCAAGCACATACACACACGAGGCTCCCTTAAATTACTCCGTCCAGTTCTATTTCCTTGCCTTTCTCATCCTTGTAAAGAGAAAAGCAGCTTCCTTGCATGGATTGAGCCACCTGCAGAACTTAAGAAAAAGTTCTTGAGAACCTGGAATTGAGAAGATGCACCTGATGAAAGATGATCCCAAGGCATTTCATGAACATTCTCCCACTTTGCATCTTTCCTGCGCCAAATGATAATTTTTTTCTGATGCAATGAAATGCTCCTGGGACCAGTTGATTTATGTAGAATCTGGAGTTAGACAACTGTTAAATGCCTTTAAACAGGTTAAATACTATGAGTTTGTCTTACATCTGGCCACTTTCTTTAAAAAAAAAAAAAAAATTGAAGGTGAAATGAGCTGGGATGGCCAGTCCACAGCTACAGCTCTGGTTGGACATCTCAAATGCCCTCAGCTTGTCTGTTGCCTCCTTTTCTCCAGGGGCACATTTCTCTTCAGGGTTCTAGGGTCACGAAAACAGTCTGGTTCACCAGAGAGCGCCTTTGGCCAAAGGCCCCCTGCCTTGTGAACCAGGTAAGGTGGCCCTGCCTCTTTGGCCCGGACACTGGCGTTTTCCCTTGGCCATGAGACTAGGCCTAGGACAAAGGAAATGGATCATCTGCATGGTTGTTCCTTCACCTCCCCCTCCTTCCTGTTCAGGGATATCAGCAATTGTTCTCTACAGTGACAAGTCCTGTCTTTTCCATGGCCTATTCATCTAATTAAGTGGTCATTGGATATATCTTTCAACATTCTGCCTCAGACATTTTGGGAATGCTCAAGTTCAATGAGAGGCATATCAAAGAGGCATCACAGTATGGGTTGAGAGCTCGGGCAGTGGAACTGGATGACCTAGGTTTGAATTCTTTTTTTGCCACTTGCTACCTATATTAAGTCAAATGATTTAATTGATCTGTTTTTTTACTCATATTGATATTTTATAATATTAATAACATTAATTCATAATTAGTAATATTACTAAGAGCACCACATATGATATCACCTTGGTCTAGGTGGGTTTGGGATTGTGTCAGTTTCTTTTTCTATTTTTTTTAATTGAAGATGGAGTTTTTGTATCTATTTTTCCATGTTCTGGGTGGGATTCAGAGGAAGGGGAAAGAGAAAAATGTGTTTACCCCTCTATGCAATAAGTGGCAATTTTCTGATCACAATCCCCAAATTACCCCAAAGTTCTAGTAGAGAAATTATATTTCAACTTATTCACTCAGTAACATTCTGGCCCTTTACCTTATCCCTCTTCTCCACAAAGGAACCAACATCTTAAGCCACTGTAGGCAGCTGGATCTGAGCATGACATGCTACCTGTGGGGGGAGGGAAGAAGCTGATGTGACTGTGAGGTTCAGAGAAATAGACTGAAGTAATAAACATTAACGTAACAACAATAATGATGGCGGCCATTGATTGAGCGCCTAGTATGCGCCAAACTCCATACTAGGGACTTTAAATGTATTGTCTCACTTAATTCTCCCCATTTTACAGGTGAGAATACTGAGGCCCAGAGAAGTTGACAAACTTTTCTAAGCAATGAAATGGCAGAGTTGGGATCAGAACCTACAAGGCCTCTACCAATTGCTCATAGATTTTTCTATTTCCCAGCTCCCCTCCAAGCAGGAGTGAAGGAATCTGTCTCATTTGACTCTCAGGGATCAGGATTGCAGCTTGGCTCCCTGCCCTGGAAAAGTAAGCATTCTCTCACTGTCCCCCTTCATGAAAACGAATTAATTATGGATGTTCTCAAGCAAGTTACTAGGAGAGAAATAAACACTTGCCATATTTTGTCTGCCCCGCATCCAAACCCTTATCTCAAGTTCTACCTTTATGTGAGCCTTCATGGAAAGCAGCTAGGATACGGGATTATAACCAAAATACAGTCATAGTTCACTCTTGCCTAAGATTTTTAGTCTGGAGCAGTGACTCCTAGGAGCAGGACAATTTAGAACTCATCCTGGTGGTATCACTGGCAACATTCAGGGTCCAGTGACACTCATAAGCAGCAGTGGTGACCACAGCACCCTCTCCAACCTGTACCCATGCGTGGTGGTCTAGCCTGTGCCAACCATCCACTTCCCTTGGCACCTGTCAGATTCTTCATCCTCCCTATTAACTCTGTTAGCTACCCCATAGTCTACCAGTAAGTTCCTTTTCTGCTTATAATAACTAGAGTTTGTTGTTCACAAGTAGTGAAGGGGCATGAACAATTACAGACACACAAGTTAAATAGAGCCAGCTTCATCCAGCTTAGGAAGAGATAAATCTTACTTTGAGATTTCTCAGCTGCAGGGGCCAGCCTGCATGATCCATCTCCCCTGCCTCATCAAAAGAAAAAAAAAAAAATTGTCATCCTTTACACATTCTAAATTACTTATCCTTTCACTCTGCTGAGCTGTTCTTTAGAAGAACTGCAATGAAAGAATAGGTTTTGAGCAAGAAGTGGAGGAGATGTAAGTGGTGTTAAAGATTGTGGCAAATGGGAAGAGCTCAGTGTGAAGGCCAAAGGCAAACCATCTTGCTCATTGTAGAACTGTGAATCCTCTCTATCAGGAATTTTTTTGAGTTTGCTGATGTTGTGTTTCTTTAGCTTGTTGCCACAGCTGCATCTTGGGACAGGGCTAAGTCGAGTCCAGTTAACAATGGCCAAAAGGAGTAGTTTGGAAGGGGCCGCAACCTGCCTAGACCTATCCCCTGGGGAAGGAGGTGGCTAAGAGCTGCAGGTGTGGGGAAACAGCCTGATGTGGTAGAGAAAACATGAGAAACCAGGCGAAGGCCCAATGGGAGCAAGCAGCATGTTTGGTGTTGGAGCTGGCCATCCTTTCCTCAGCCGTGGGGCATTCCTGATTCCCAGCCAACATCCATTAGATAAGCAATGCAGCAGGAAGCATAGGCCCCACCGTTGTGTGGAGTCAAGGGTGAAGTTCAGGACTCCTGTGAAGAGCAATCCAGGGTCCAGCTTCTAAAGAGACTACAGAACCCCAAGCTTTACAAAATAGTGATATAGAGAAAAAGAAAATAGGGCAAACACCAGTCATCAGACTTGGGCACAAAGGAAAGCAGAGTCACCAGCAAAAATGGATTTGATGTAAGTATTAGAACCTTCCATCTCTGCTGTCTACAGTCAAGGTCATTGCCAGGGCAAGGGAAGCAGCAGGGCCAGGTCCACAAATGGAAGCCTCATGTTGAGACAGAAAAAGAACACTGCAAAGACTGAACAACCATTGGTTATACATCTTGCCTCGTTTAGTCTTTTCCTACAGAATTTGATAGCATCAAAAATCTGGAAAAATCCTGCAGGATGAGCTGGTCTATGTCCCATCTAAAGACCAGTAAGGAAAGCAGAAGCCCTCCAATAGAGCCTTTTGCTTTTATTTGTTTTAGGGAAAGATTCTAAAACTTCCCTCTGTATCTGATTCTACCGCTTATTTTCTACTTTTGTTTTATGTCTGACTCAAAAATCTCAACTTTGAAATTTGTTGAAGTATACACATGAAATTATGTGTATATTTATCAGTACTCTCAAAGATATTCCTTATTTGCTTCAAGTTCAAAGTTATGTCACCTTATTCAACAATGCAGAATTTATGTATCATTTTAGGTTTTGAGGATTCAAAAATAAATAAAATACAGTCCCACCTTTGGGAAACCTAGAGTACAGTGTGTAGCTGCCTTTTTCAAGACAAATCAATCCCAATTCCTACAAACTTGTTCAAAAATTTGAAAAGGAGGGCGCCTGGGTGGCTCAGTTGGTTAAGCGACTGCCTTCGGCTCAGGTCATGATCCTGGAGTCCCGGGATCGAGTCCCGCATCGGGCTCCCTGCTGGGCGGGGAGTCTGCTTCGCCCTCTGACCCTCCTCCCTCTCATGCTCTCTGTCTCTCATTCTCTCTCTCTCAAATAAATAAAATCTTTAAAAAAAAAAAAAATTTGAAAAGGAGAGGAAGTGGCACATGATAGTGGAAGGATAAGGGGAAAGGACAAGAAAGATAAAAAAGCATGCAGGGATGAGCCCCATTATTCCTGTTTCTGGGATTGGCTATCTCCTAGCACAGAAGACTAGGATTACCATGATGAGACACAAACTGGTCCTCAGCACTCCTTTCACACCAATCTGACACACACAAAGAAAGAAAGTGTGATTTACTCCCCAACTGAGTGACTGACACAGGCTGGTTTGTGTGTAATAAACTATCACCCCTATGACTTTTGCCTCACTTACTGAGAAGAGCAACAAAGATACACATATACACATATAAAACTTCCCCCCACCATACACACACACACACAGGTATGGAAATATTTATAAATATAAAATCAAAGGCAAAAAATTATGGAAATTATGTAAAAATTATTACAGGAAATTATGTACTCATCTTCTATGTATCAAAAAGTAATCAGAAACAAAAGTATAAGGCAAATGACCACCAACAACATAATAAGAGCTCTTACATAGACAAAGGGCTCTGATAATTCAAGAATAAAAAGATTAACACAATAGCTAAACTGACACAAGAGATTAATAGAAATTCACAAAAGAAAAAGCACAAATAGTAAACATGTATGGGAAAAAAATTCAATCTCCTTAATAAGCAAATTAATTTAAATTATTATAAAATTATTCAAATGAGATACCACTTTGCCTTTATTAAATTGACTAATATTTTACACAAGCCTCAACATAAGCAAAAGTGTGGTGATGTGGGCATTCTCAGATACTACTATAAAGGGGCATATTGGGACAGCCTTACTGGAGGGCCACCTTCTCAGGCAAGTCACAACCCCTCTGGATCTCCATTTGCTTGTCTGTGTAATGAAGGAGAAGATCTCAAAGGGCTGTTTACATTGAACTGGTTGTGATTTCTTACACCAGTTCTTAAGCTTCAAGTCAACGGAACATTCCAGGGACTGAAATCTAGCAAACTCTGTCTTCAGTCAAGCCAATGGAAGAATGTCCAAAATGATATATTTTTTTCCTCAAACATTTCTTTTATAAGACCTTTAGTACTTGCAAGAGTAAAAGTAGGACAAATCAACTAATAAGTTGCAAGCAAATATGAACATAAACACTTTGAAAAAGTCCATCTTTCTTAGTTCAACAGTTTGCTGGGTTATGTTTTCATTGATGATGTTGCTTGGGGACATATGTGTTTATAATTTGATGTTACAAACATCATATGACCATACTTTCCACTCATAAGTTATTCCTACTTGTTATGATGGGATTAAACATAAATATTTTATGCCATTCCACAGGGAATGTCATGACTTCTTCATGTCTGTTCACTTCAACCACTCATCATTCTTTCAGTTGATATTTATATAGTGCTCCTTACAAGCTAGACACTGTTCTGGGCTGGAGATATAATCATGAGCCAAACAAAGTCCCCACTCTCATGGAGCTTCCATTCTTGTGGGAGAAAACAGACCATAAACAATGTAAGATAAATATCTAACATAATGGATGGTGAAGAATAAAGCAGAAGAAAAATTCAGCAGGGCGAGGAGGATAAGGAACAATAGGGGTACAGAGTGGCAATGAGATTGCTGTAATTTACAGGATGGTCAAGAGGGGGGGTCTCACTAATAAGGGGATATTTGAGCAGAGTCCCAGAAGACAAAGGATAAGACATGCACTTATCTAAGGGAAGAACATTCCAGTTAGAGGGAAGAGCAAGGCCCTGAGGTGGGAGCATGCTTAGCATGTTCAAAGGACAGCAAGGATGCCTCTTTGGGCAGAGCAGAGAGAATAAGGGTAATATTGGTGAGTGATGAGGGCAGCTCATGTAAGGCTTTGTAGGTAGGGTGACCATGCATTTTATCTAAGATAGCCTTGTTTATGCCTAATGTTCTGGAATAATTCGTAATAACTCTCCCTTTAAGTCTCAAACTGTCCCTGTTTGTAGGACAAATCATATGGTCACTCTACTTATGGACCATTGTATGGATTTTGGCTTTTGCTCTAAGCAAAGGGAGAAGCCACTGAAGGATTTAAAGCAAAAAAGCAACGTGTTCTGACTTTTACTTAAAAGGAAGAAGGCTTTGGTAGAAGAAGGGAGATCAGTTAGAGGCTGCTGCAATTTAAGCAAGGCAACAAATAATGGTGGCTTAGGCTGGGACAGAAGGAATAAAGAAGTGGTGGAACTCTGAATATATTTTAAAAGTCTATAGGGCCTATAGAATATATTTTCTATTTTAGAGTCTATAATATATTTTAGAGTCAATAGGATGTACTTAGAGATTTCACTGGAGAGTGAGACAAAGAACAGAGTCATGATAACTCCAGAGGAATGTGTTTGGAACCCCTGATTTATTATGTGTTTGGTTTCTACAGAATCTTCACACATCATGGGCCTTGACTGCTTGAAGTTTAGATCTTGGCACACTTGCCGTTGATGTGAACAAAAACATTTATCACCAAAAATAGATAATCTGGTAAATAGAGATTACGGTCTTGGAACCCAAAGACCTACCAAATGAGGAATAATATGCTTTGGGCATCTTTCTGGAGTCTCGAATTCTAACTGGCACAGCCTCTACAGATGGTTCAAGGCTGTCCAAAGCTGTTGCTGATTCACATAGGTGATGGGGCTCAAAGGACAGATGATTCATCACCTCTCTGACTCCAGGGGGAACCACTCTTCAGCTTTGGGAGAAAATGCTGCTTGCTGGATCTGGTTAACCCCCTTTGGACTGCACATGTAATTCTACACAGCCATTGTCCAGCAAAGCAAATACATAGAGTTGATGATTTCTGCTTTGTGTCAGGGTCTCGGTGATGATGAGTCTGTCCTGCCATTCAGGATTGAGGGAAGATCACTGAAGACTGCTAACATTGTCAAGTGTTTAGGTGTGACATATGCCTGGTCCAAATCCCAAAACTATAAAGAGTATTTTTTTTTAAAGATTTTATTTATTTATTTGACAGAGAGAGACACAAGCAGGGGGAGGGGAGAGGGAGAAGCAGGCTTCCCGCAGAGCAGGGAGCCCTATGTGGGGCTCGATCCCAGGACCCTGAGATCATGACCTGAGCCGAAGGCAGACGCTTAACGACTGAGCCGCTCAGGCGCCCCCAAAACTATAAAGAGTATTAAACAGTGTTAAATAATTCAGAAACTTATTGAATCTGGAACTTTGATGCCACATTAATGGGATTTTCTGATCACGTTCTATAGAACCCTACACTGCTATTATTTGATTTTCCATTTAGCCAATGAGATATATGATAAATATTGTCCTACCAGAGTAACCGAAGTCATTGACCACTGCTACTTCTCTCTCCATTTATTCATCTTTCATCTCTTTATTTCCATCAGAGAAGTTTTATAGGTTTCTTCAAGATTTTTCACATTTCTTTTTAAGTATATCGTATTTTATGATTTCACCGCTATCATGAATGGATCTCCTTTCCATTAAATTTTCTAACAGATAATTGATGTGTGAAGGAAAGCAACTGGGTTTTGTACCTATTTTTTCTCTACATTTTACTGACCATGCTTATTGGTTTCAATATTTTTTTCAGCTTATCATCTTGGATTTTCTCTGTATGAAAATATATCATTGGAAAATAATTATGTTTATACCTTCTTTTCCAACCTATGTATATTGTATTCCATTTCCTCCCATATTTCACTGACTATAGTCTCCAGAACAAGGTTGGATGCTAGTAGTAATGGGGGCACTCCTGCCTTATTTCTGACTTTTATAGAATTCCTTTATTAAATCACTATTTAATACAGTGGTTACTATTGGCTTCTGCTATATACTCATTGCCTTTTCAATAAAGCTTCTTTCAATTTCTAGTATACTAAGAATTTTTATTAGTATTAGTTGGGGTTTTAGAACACTGATGAATATCGCTCTACCTGCTCCCCACTTCGAGTCTAGAACTAATTCTGAACACAAGAATCAGACTGATGCAGATCAAAACACCAGCTTAATTGGCAAGAGTAACCAGAATATGTGGCATAGATGTGTGGACTCAAGTGGCTCCTTAATTATTCACCTAGAAATAAACTCACCCAGGTGAAGGTGGGTAATGGCAAGCCTCCTCCACAGAGACATATCTGCCTTGGTAAATATAATAGCACATGAAGGAAAGCATTCCAGAAAGAAGCCTCTCTGGAAAGTAACCCATCTAAAACAGAGAGATCAGAAGGAGCAGAGGCAAGGGATCTGTTTTTTCTTCAACATTCACCAGACATTCCCACGGGAGGAGATAAGGAGAGAGGACAGACAGAATACTGTTAGAAATTCCTTTATGGAAAGGGGAGACCCACTGAATAGAGGTCCCCCTCACAAAAATGGTTAGTCAATTTTGCCGAGAGATTGTTAGGCATCAGTATTCGTTATCTATTGCTACATAACAAATTACCACCAACTTAGCCACTTAACACAACACACATTTATTGTCTCAGAGTTTCTATGAGTGAGGAATCTAGACATGGCTTAACTGGGTCCTCTGTTCAGGGTCTCATATGCAGTCTAGGTGTTGGCCAGGGCTGGGGTCTCATGTGAAGGCTTAACTGGGGAAAGATTTGCTTCCAAGCTCACTTACATAGCTGTTGGCAGGAATCAGGTCACTTTGGGCTATTGACGTGAGGGCCTCAATTCCTAGCTGGCACTTGACCAGAGGCCACCCTCAGTTCCTTGCCATGTGGACTTCCCCCAACATGGCAACTTGCTTCATCAAAGCCAGCAAGGGGGAGAGTCTGCTACTAAGAGGGAAGTCAGAATCTTTTATAACTTAATCAAGGAAATGACATCCCCCTCAATGTTGCTAAATTGTTGTTAGAAGCAAGTTACTCAAGAGAAAGGGATTATACAAAGTGAAAACCAGAAGGCAAGGATCAGTGGGGGCCATCTGGGAGTTTGCCTAGCAGAGGCATCTATAAATAAGACATAACTAACACATTCCTTAATTTTGAACTATTCTCAAATTCCTGAAAGAAAACTTGCTTGAATCATGACATGTTATTCCTTTGACTTCTAGATTAAATTGCTAATATTGTGTAGGATATTTACATATATGTTTACATATTTGTATTTTTTATGTATTTGGTCTATAATTTTTGCCATTTTAATGGGTTTGGAATCTGGATTTTATACATATATATAATATCATATATTGTGTATATATGTGTGTGTATATATATATACATATATATACATATATATATAGTGTGTGTCTCCCTTTTCTCATTCTTAATATTGCATGCATATGTCTTCTGAAGTGTTTTCATGGCCAGACTTACCAGCAGTATGTATGTCTCTCTTGACATTTTAAGAAACTGGCCGTATGGTTTTGTCAATTTTAAATTTGTTTTTAATTCGTTTTTTTTTTTTAATTTTTTTATTGTTATGTTAATCCCCATACATTACATCATTAGTTTTAGATATAGTGTTCCATGATAAATTTGTTTTTAATTCTTTATTAAATTATTTTTCCAACTTTATTTTTGTCTCTTTTTTGAAATAAATTTTTGAGTTAGATTTTAGTTAATTTTCATTTTTCTTATTTGATCACAAAATAATTTAAGGTTATGAATTTTTCTTGAGTACAGCTTTAGCTGTATCAATACCTGAAGATTCTGATGTGTGCTACATCATTTTTATAATTCCTGAGTAGGCTGGATTTTAGATTTGATTTCCTTACTTACTCATGCGGTATGGTAAAAAGTAGTTTTGCTTTGGTTTTTAAGTTATTAGACCACCTTTGTCACCTTCTAATAGTTAATTTCCATTTTATTATATTGCAGTAAAATAATATATCCTATAATAGTACTAATTTTTGCACTGTATTTAGATTCTCTCTGTGACTTAGTGTGTGGTCAACTTTTGCAAATATTCATTGGAGATTCGAAAAAAACTCTGTAAAGAAAAAAATTTTATATGTCTACAATTAAGTTTATTATATATTCAAAACATTTATGGTCTTATTTATTTTTAAAATACTTAATCTGTTTAACACTGAAAGAGTAATATTATAATCTACCACTAATATCTAAATCTATTAGATTATAAGCTTTCTAATAGTTTTATTGCCTTATATATATTTTTGCCATGTTAGTAAATAAAGCTTTATGACTATAATAGGTTTTGTGTGATTGTATCTTTTATTATTTTTAATTATCATATTGTCCCATTTAGATAATTTTGTTCTTATTTTTCCTTTGTGTGATAATCTTGTCATCCTGCTATATTTTTTATTGTCCTAGTATATCTTATCCCATCCCTTTATTTTAACCTTAATATGACTTATTTTTTAAGTGCTATCTTATAACAGATATGCAGCTAAATTGTTTTTGAAACAATCTAAGAGTCTTTATTTTGACAGATCTTAACCGATCCATGTTGACTGATTTTACTTACTTGTGCTGTTAAAAATATAGTACAAATATCTTGGACACATGAGATGGTGAGCTCATATATTCCATCAAGTTTTTCTCACTTGTTATTTTATCTAGAGCTGGTCCTGCAGAAAATTATCAACTCTGTACTGAATAAACATAGGACCTTGGTGAACTTCTTGGGGCAAGAAAACTGGGTTTTAACTGCCTCAGCTTAGATCGATTACTGGCATCCAATGCTTAAATGAAATGGAGGCAAGGAGTAGAGATACATGGGCTGTTTTCTGAATTGAAAAAACCACATTGACAATATTTCAGTACATGTCAGCTCTTCTACAGTGATGACAGACAGCAATGTTGTCCTATAGCCTGTCTTAAAGGGCCCAGAGCAACAATTTTAGAGTACTGGAGTACAGAGAAATACTAAGAAAGTTGCATGTCAATTCTGTCTTTTCTTTAACAGGGGGTTAGCATCCTTGCCCAGCGGAAAGTATCTTTGAGGATAATCTCAACAGATCTCCAGGTCTCCAGAAAACTTTTGCATTCTTCTTGCCCTAACTTCTTTAGAAATTGGACAGAAGTCCATGCTTTGCATATTGGAAGCTCTGATGTTTCCCTGTGCTGTTAATATAAAAAGTTAAACTAGACAAAAGACAAGGTTGAAACAAAATAGATGGATTGGATTAACAGTCCTCTTTTGGTCTGCCTGGGATATTCTAAATAAAGTCAGAGAAAGAGAAAATGATATATTGTGATCCCGCCCCCAACCTCCCCCTGTAAAGGTTACTTGAAAGAAACCTCTAATAAATGTGGAATCTTAAGTAAGAAATAAGACAGCCTTGCAATGTCTCTGGAAGAATAAAATGTAAAGTTTTCTTTACCATAGAGAGTTATTAGGGGTGATAATGTAAAGAAGAAAAGGTGAGGAGTTTTAAAATGACATATTTAAGTTCACATATAATTTCTCACTTTTATAACTACATCCAGGCACTTAAGAAGGTGAGATGTTATATGATTTTATGTATATTCTAGGATAAAGCAGGTATATAAATATATGAGGACTAGGATTCTCGTTGTCAGAGAAAAGAGTTACAAACGAGAAAGGAGGAAGGCAAAAATGAGCCCCACGGGTTTGGATTGGAATCGGATGTAGTATGATTTAGGGTTTTTAATATGTGCATAGGTGGACAGAAACAGAAACAGATGTATGTCTATAATGCATATATTTCCTATCTCTGCCCACCAGGAGAGCCCAGAAGGAATGACACCCCAAAAGCAATGGGAACAACCAGTTCTAAGAGCTTAGATTCTAAATACCATTTTCCAAGAAAAGGAACAGGCTTCCTTGAAGAACTGGCTAACTCCAGGGCTGGGTCAAGGAAAGGACAAGATGAGCCTGCAACATTTTCATATGTCAGAAAATAAGACAGTCCCCAAAGAATGATAGGAACACATCATAAAGACACAGGAACCTCTTTGAAGGGGCTCCCAATAGCCAAATCTGGGGTAATTCGAACAAGAAAATAAATCACAATGGTAATGGATTATATAAGTCATAGAAGAAAATAAGAATCATAAGCCCATACTGATATAAATAAACAACTTTATAATAAATAAATATGGGAGAAGAGGAAGTTCTTCCTTACTGTATAATTTCAAGTGATAAACATAGAAAGAATGATAAAATTAAAAACTTCCTTATAATAATTGCTTCAGGTAAATATCATAAGGAAGCTAAAAGTAGTGGGTATCAAAGTATCTCCTCATCAGATAAAAAACAGGAAAAAAACAACTATAGTGAAGGAAGCTGGCAGGCATCATCTTAACCAGGTAATCAAACTGAACCTTACCAGTAATGGGACACATCAACATCTTGATATACACACAAAAAATGCACCACCTGAATCTAATCATGAGGGACCACCAGACTAACCCAAACTGAGGGATATTCTACAATATAACTAGCCTGTACTTTTCAAAAATGTCAAGGTCATGAAGGACAAAAAAAAAAAAAAAAAGCTGGGGAACCACTGCAGATTAAAGGAAATTAAGGAGACAGGAAGATGAAATGCCAGGTGAGATCCTTGATTGGATTCTGGACCAGGAAAAGAACATGAATGGGACAACTGGCAAAATTTGAATGTCTGAGCATTAGGTAACAATACCGTATCAATGTTAATTGCCTGATCTTGATCACTGTGGCTATGTAAGATGTTAAATTTAGGGACTCTGGGTAAAGGATATGTGGCACTTTTTTATATTTTTTAACCCTGAAATTATTTCAAAATGAAAGTTAAAAAAAAAAGAAAAAAATGCTCCAAGCAATACTTTTCTGTAGATGGGCAAATATGTCCTTGCTGCTTCGCCCTTTCCTTATGGTTTTGAGCTTGGAAATTCACTGGGCTGTGATACCTCCGTATCTTATAACATGGGTAACAGTAATTTAGGCTCCCAGAGGCTGAGAGTCCAGATGAGGTGATACACCCCATGGACGCAGTCATAGTCAGTCATGGGGCAATTCAAGGAACTCAGAAGTTTCTATATTGGTGATGCCATGAAAAAGAAAGTTAGAAGTATATGCAAAGGGACAAGCAAAATTCTTGGTTTTTTTTCCTTAGTCTATTTTCTTTTTGCTTTCTGGCCACATTGAACTAAATCTAGATGAGGTCCAACCTCTTCAAAATACAGGCTGACAAAAGACGTGTTTACAATACTAGAGTTAGGCCTCTAGTGGAAACTTCTGAGAATGGTCGGGTAGGGGGTGGGGGAGGGGATAGGCAATGGCTTCCAGGCTCTCACTCCCAACTTGGAGAAAATCTACTGACCAAAATCTGTAGCCAGGCAGACAAACTCTCAAGTGCTCTCTGAAAGGAGCCCAAGAATCTTGCCTTCAGTAGAGAATGAAACTGATTCTCGTTCCCAGGTAACTGCTCATCCTCAGGGAGCCTCCAAAGACCAGAAGGAGTGTGGAGAGAAAGAGCCCAAGAGCCAAGAGTGGAGCTTCTTCCTCCCCAGGCACCTTGTGCTGTCCACTTCTCCTGCAAGACTGCATCTCTGCTGCAATTTAGAGGTTCCAGAACTTTCTTCTTTGTATTCTCATTCCTTGAAGTCCTGGTCATCCCCTTCTATCTAAATGAATGTAGCTTCCATTTAGACCCAATATTTGATGTTTCTTTATAAAGGTTGTTTTGGCTGTGGGTTCAGTTCATACTAAATCTGATAGATTTATTCTAAAATCCTCGCCTACGTGGAAAAATTCAGTGTACACTAATTCCCCTCTGAATCATTGAGATCATATAGATATGAGAATATAGGATAGCTATTATATAGGAAACATTAGGAATATTTATGTATTATCAATGTGAAATAAGCAGCAACGGGTCCCCTTGCACATTTCTTGCATTTTTGATATAACCAGAGCTGCACAGCAGGTCTGGTGGAAGAAATCCCTGCTGTATTAGTTTTCTGCTACAGATATGGAAAATCATTAGATTTTTGCGGGGGCAGGACATCCTATCTTTCTGTTTAGACCTTCAGACGTTGTGTGTGTGCCTGGACTCCCAAGTAGATGAGATGCCGCCCTAATAATCCAGGCACTCCACTAGAGGCTTTGTACAACCTCGACAGAAAAATATGCCAGACCCGTGAGCAGTGCTAATGGAATGCCATTTGTACCAACTTCTCAATTTTCTCATAGGTGAGGAATCAAAATGGCAATCGGTAAATTTAAATTTTAATTTGAACCCTTCTTCTACCGACACTGAACTTCCTCTGGAGACAAGCCTGCTTGGTCATCTGCATGCATGACAAGCTCCCAACTTCTGCTGCCATGCTGCTTGCTACGGAGTGAAAAACGTATTTAAACTTGAACCTTTTTCTTTTTTTTTTAAGGAAAAAAAAAAATCTAAGACACTAAGATAGGGTAGTTTTTCCCAAAAGGACATGCACAAATGGAGAGTTCTTAATAAATACCGGTAAGTCTGAATTTGAAATGAAAGATTAACAGCTACGTAAGCCAGTGACAGATGTTACAACCCAATATAATGCAGCCTCATATGCCATGGGCATCCCTCCCAATAGAACTAAAGCAGAGCTGCTTGTTAATATAGAAAACATCTCCCGTCTTCTTCCACTTGAAAGGAGCCATTCGGTTTCCTCAATACCAGACTGGTTGTTTTAAACACTAGCTATAATTTATTGTCTTGGCATGGGCTTTTGCGGGTGGGGGAGAGACTTACTGTTGAATTTTATTCATATAAATCTCATTACTTTTTAATTATTTTGCAGCAAAAAACAAAAAAACAAAAAAAAACAAAAATTGAAGACAGCACTGAAATACACAAGCGATTCTAACTTATATTCTAAGATACAGAGAAATAACAGAAAGCCATATAAAGAGCATTTTTAAAGCCTCGGCTCATCTAAACCAGGCAACATTCATGCAAATGAGGCAGATGAGGGATAAGAAGACACCGGAGGTAAATGCTTTGCTGGGTGTCCACCAATCAGGAGAAAGGTAAATAATTTTGCTCGGTACCCACCCATCAGTAGGAAAACCCGAATCAGAACTAGAAGTTCTGGAAAACCAGGCCAAAACAAAGGAACAGAAAGGTAGGGGGCAGTGGAACCAGATGTTCTTTGCCATGGTGAAATCATAAAGTTCTGAGATAGTCCATAGTTTAGAAGTAGGTTGATTCTGTTTCTCATCTCTTCTGGCAATGTTATTTCAGAGAATTAACATGGTGAATTTGAATGGAACAATGTCAAATGTAAACCCCTTTTTAACTGTCTTGAACCTTAACTTATACATATATCAAAAATATAAGGGGCGCCTGGGTGGCTCAGTTGGTTGTGTCTGCCTTTGGCTCAGGTTGTAATCCCAGGGTCCTGGGATCAAGCCCCGCAGCAGGCTCCCTGCTCAGTGGGAAGCCTGCTTCTCCCTCTCCCACTCCCCCTGCTTGTGTTCCCTCTCTCGCTGTGTCTCTGTCTGTCAAGTAAATAAATAAAATCTTTAAATATATATATGTGTATGTGTGTGTGTGTGTGTGTGTGTGTGTATAATAAGGTTCCTGTGATTTTAAAAAATAATTGTGACCTACTTTGAAGAATCTCAAAATGCACAGAAGATACAACTAGGATAGGTTAACGAGGAGGCCCGTTTATCTGCAAACACAAAAGCAGCTCTCTTAGACATTTTCTTGGTTGTTTTCTTACAATGAGTTATTGGAACTTGAGTTGGAGAACTATTGGTTTGGAGGTACAATGGGAAAGAACATGGGAAAGCCAAAGCATTCCAAAGCATTGGAAAACCAAAAGGGTTGCAAAATTTTTATTTCAATGATTTCTAGCTTAACTATTAATATTATACCATATTATTTATTTGCTTCATGACATTTATCACAATCTGTAAACCATTCAATTCATTTATTAGCCAGCTTATTACCCTCCTCTGAGACACAAGCCTTGTTCAGGGTTCTAAAGCCAGAGTTTCACCCAGAGCCTGACACAGGGCAGACAGGCACTCGGAGATGATTTATTTAATGAATAAATAAGGATGTGAATGAAGGAAATTCATAATCAATAAGTCAATACAGAATCAATAAGGAATCAATAAGTAAGTACATCAATGAAAATAAAATTCAAATTTTTAAAAATTTAATGCTTTTTTTTTATTGCAGGCACTCCTACCATATGAAGACTGGGTAGTCTCTAATGTTCCGTAACTAAGTGACGTCATCTTGAGTGTCTCCCATGGATCACCGTACCTATGACGTAGGTACACCCGTCACCAACACACGTCTTTAAGGACTGTTGCTTCTAACTGTTTTCAGTTGGGTCTACTCTGGAATGATCCCAGAGGCTTTATATGTTTCATTTTTCTCAAGTTTCCATCTGAATGGCAAAGCCTCCTAAACTAACGTTTTGGACTGAGTCACTGAGATAGCGAGCAAGAACATTTCATGTACCTTCTTATTCTCAATTAGCTGAGGAAGCATTTCTTAAAACTCTGTGGGGAAAAAATTACTCCTCAGAAGCCCAGCTGGAACTGAAGAGAAGGTTGTCTAATGAAAGTATTGGTTGTCAGCAGAAGACAGAAGTTATTTGACAGCAAGTTTAGGTTTTTATGGTATTATTGCAACCTCATTTTACAAGTAGGAACCTGACAAGGGATTTGAGTAAGGACATTGGGGCGGCCTGGTAATGGGGGCTCCTGTGACACCAGTCTCTCCCAAGCTCTGTTCGGTCACTCCGAGCCACTTCCTAAAATGGAGCTCCAGCTGCCATCTGTGACAAGAAGGCTCCAGCCATCTCGGTCCTGAAAAGCTGGAGGCGCCAGAGCTCCAAAGTCAAGAGAAGCATTCCCAGGGCTGATGGCACTTGGGAACAGAAAGGAAAATGAGTGCAGTGCTGGACTGCCCAGGCTAGAATGGACTTTCATTTAATAAAGGAGTAACTGGGACCCAGAGAGGTAAAGCGACTTATAGAAGATGAAATCATGGTAGAAAAATAATTGGCAGGTAGGATAAAGATCTTTTTTTTTTTTTTTTTTTTAAGATTTTATTTATTTATTTGAGACAGAGAGAATGAGAGAGACAGAGCACATGAGAGGGGGGAGGGTCAGAGGGAGAAGCAGGCTCCCTGCCGAGCAGGGAGCCCGATGCGGGACTCGATCCAGGGACTCCAGAATCATGACCTGAGCTGAAGGCAGTCGCTTAACCAACTGAGCCACCCAGGCGCCCCAGGATAAAGATCTTAAGAGGATAGAAACAGAAGGTCATGTTTGATTGTGAAACAGACTGGTCAAATCCTTCTGTCCAGTGGATATTGTCCAGAAAGCCTTCAGCCTAAAAGTCATTCTCTCTCTGGAGCCGACTACCTACCCCCTTCACCACTGCCGCACAAACAGAAAGGAGACGAAAAGAGAATTACACTGAAGCAAGTACATAAGAGACGTTTGGCATCTGCACAGATCTGAGTGGGAGTAAATTACAGAAAGCCAGCCCTAGAGTATTTGAAATATAGTTCACAAAACCGGGACATTCCATTCTAAACTTGATTCAACTGCCCTCAGATGCAGGAACATTTTTTGCAGTTGGTGGGAAAGCTCTGATCATGTCAATGAGAGCATCCTGACTCCAAGCTGCAGGACCCAGGGAGGAGGTGTAACTAACAGAAAACCATGACCACAAGGAGGAAGGTCCGGATTAGACACGACAGAGACATTGCCTTCAGCCACTGTGGGCCAAGGGTTTCACAGTGATGCCCAGTGCCTGGAGCTGTCACCTGCCCAGCAGTGAACCCCAGTGTGCTTTTTGGCAGGCATCGGTAATGCACACGGTATTGGCTAAGGGCGCTGGTAAATTGTGTAGATGTGATTCCATATCAGAGCTTCTGTTGTTCTCAACTAATCCGTTTAGAGGGTCCCTCATGCCTGAAAAATTTTGTTAAAGGTAAGAATTAAATTTCCCAAGTTTGCCAACATTAAACCTTACCAACTCACAAGATTGGGGAGCCCTGACTGGACATCCCAGTGGGGAAGCACACTACACAGAGACATGTCTGAGGAAGGGCGATCCAGCCTGAGGCTACTGCACATGACTCATGCTTCTCTGGGGCTCTTGAAAGAGTCAGGGAAACCTGGCAGGACAAAGTTTACATCCAGAAAGAGCACAGGTGCTGGGTTAGGCAGAGCTGGGTCGGAACCCTAAGCTCTACCACTAAGTGACCATCCTGGCCCTAACGTTCCATGACCTTCTCTTTCCTTATTGGTGTAATAGGAACAGGGTCGTTGAAGGACTAAAAATCTAATAAACTGAAAAAGTAAAATAGGTCTCGGTCTCGTGCCTGGCCACACGGTAGGTAGGCATATTCATCTTATGACCTTTAACTGGACAATAAACCTGTGAACACGTCCCCAAAACTTTTTTAAATTGTGGTAAGATACACATAACCTAAAATTTACCATCTCAACCATTTTTAAGTGTATGGTTCAGGGGTGTTAAGTATAGTCACATTGTTGTGCAACCCATCTCCAGAACCCTTTTCCTCTTGCAAAACTGAAACTCTATGCCCATGAGATAAGTGCCCATTTCCCCTGACCCCAAAATTTTTTTTTAAAGATTTTATTTATTTATTTGACAGAGAGAAACACAGCGAGAGAGGGAACACAAGCAGGGGGGAGTGGGAGAGGGAGAAGCAGGCTTCCCGCTGAGCAGGGAGCCTGATGTGGGGCTCAATCCCAGGACCCTGGGACCATGACCTGAGCCAAAGGCAGAATCATTACAAAGACAGCCTGTATTGTGGGGCAAATAATCTCGCAGGTCTATGTGATTGGGGTGGGGAAGAGGAAAGCCGAGTATACAATAAGGCAGTGTTTTCCAGGCTTCTCTGATGATAAGAATCATCCGAGATACTTGTTAAAACTACAAATTCCTGGGCCCCATCCCAGACCCACTGAACCAGAATCTTCAAGTTGGATTCCAGATATAAAGTTTTAAAACAACAATCTTCCAGAGGGTAAGAGATCTGTATCCAAGTACATGTCCATCTTTCCCAAAAGCTGCCTGGTAACGCTGATTACAATACAAAACAAGTAGTCGAGTATGGTACTTCCAATCTGTTAGACTCTGAAAGGTGAGCTCAAATGTTTATTCCAAGCACAGCCACTCCATTAGTTGCAAATGAGGCAGCTAATCGTTAGGGGACACTGGTAGGAGCGCTTGGAACGGAATCGGAGACATGACGCCTGTAGGACTTGGGTGGAACTGAGCTAAGGGCGCAGGTCGTAAATACGACATGGGGGAGGGGAGGAGCTTCTGCATACCCACGTCACAGTGCTCCTTCCAACTTCCCACCCCCCCCCCAAAAAAGCGTAACTTTTCAGAACATCATAGAATATGGAGCCAGTTTATAACACAGGGCTCTACTCATTCTTTGGCAGTGAAAGCATCATCAATTTTTCATCACAGTGGAAACTGAAAACAAAGGAAAGTTCTGTACTAGCTCCTAGAGAGATCTGTCTTTACCACCTGGAGCTTCTAGTCTCAGGTGCAGGATCTACTGCAAGCACCCAAGCTGATAAAAAGGGAAGATCCTGGGGGTGCCGATGGGGGATGAGATGGGAAACAGGTTCACAAGAGGAAGTTAGCTCTGACTCTGAGTTGGGGGCCCCCAGTTGTTTTGTGCTTGATGAAGTTTCCAGCCCCGTACTTCCTGCCCAGCTCCCACTAGGACCGGTTCTCGGAGAACTGCCCCTCATTGGCTTCTAACCTGCCTGTTGCATGCTCAGTTACAACAAGTAAGAGTGTTAACACCACCATCTGTGGGAGTGATTCCTTGCTCGATGTTATTTATTTATTCTCTTTATTTAAATACCTCTCTTTATTTCAATAGTTCAACCCAATATCTTAAGTACCTTCATGTCAATTTACACCAAAGAAGAAAAATAAGAAACATTTCTTTGCAAAGCTCAATCAACGCTCTCCATTTGTTGAAAAGTGGGGTTTTCTTGTGTTTGTACATGCCTTCCACTCCAATAGTTTAAACGTTGATTCATACACAATTCACTCTGCCAGATTTTCCATTGCTTTCCTTTCTCACTGTTGAAGGATTAATAGATTGTGTCTAACCAAAGTCATTTAGAAGGCACTGGTGTGGGTGGAGGAGAAAGTGGGACTGTCTCAAAACCATGCAGTCCGTGTTTAAAGAAATTCCACGTACATCTAAATTCTAGACTAATGCACATGTGGCCGCAGATACATCAGTCTGTTTCAATCCCCACTTCCTTCAGATCTGCATGGCTGAAGCAGAGCCCATCATTCTAAATGAATGTTATTCAAGTCACTGATGAAAAGCACAAACAATTGTAAATCCCTTTTGCTATTGCAACATTTCACCTGCTGCGGCTGGATTGTGGTTCAACAGGAAAGGAAGAACTAACCGCTCAAGATCGGGGGATGGAGGATGAGACAGGAAGAGAGGACTGGAAATATGGCAAGAATGGACTATGTCTATGAGGGTCCATATGTTTTTAATAAGATTTGATTCTCAAAACGGCCCAAACTTAGCACACATTTGCAATTCCTTAAAATATATATACTTGATTAAAACCTCTGCCGAATTTTTGGCAAATACGTATTCTACAGAAGAAAGTAGGTTTTTCAAGTGCTTCGTCTCTCTGATACGGCCATCTTAGAAATGACTTCTGCTATAAAAGAATTAGAGGGACACATTTAAAGGCTACATTAACCTTTCAAACCTGAAAGTGAGATTTGCACCCAGGAGAAAGATAGAGGATAAGGATATAACTCCACTTTTAGTGCTAGGGAGAAATGCGATGCCCAAAATAATTTTAAGCAGCAGGAAGTACATTAGTTTCCCAAGGTTTCCAGGTAGTCCCGATCATCTGCTGGTCATTGTGTCAAAGTAATAGAGATAGAAAGCCATATTATTCATAGAGATAGAGCTACATGTGCCAATATTTGATCTGGATTCCACACAGCAAATGCCTAGGTACAGTAGTATGTGGGAAAGTACTAGGGAGAAATGAACCTAAAGCAGTAACCCTAGAAATAGGGAGAAAAGCTAAGCCAGTACAAACAATGGCTCACAAATGGCAATTTCTTAGAAAGCTGGCATTGTGGAGACCTGCAGCTCCTCACAGAGAGCCACAGTGATGGGGATAGGTGTGCACTGGCCCTGGTGGTGACTCACAGGGTCCGTGAGGCTGAGAAGATGTCATAATAATGATAATTCAGTGATTAAAATTCATCAGGCGTTTACTACCTTCCAGGCTAAGGGTTTGACATTCATCATCTCATATAATCCACGTAACATCTCATATAATCCATGCCATTTTACAGATTAAGAAACAAGGCTTTGTGTGGTAAAGAAAGTTGCTCAAGGACACACAACTGGTTAGTAACACATAACGTTCCTGGTAGAACTTTCTGGAACTTCCTGATGTTACAGAGTATCAGAGCTCTACCATTTCAAACTTTATGTTGCAGTCAAGCAGGAATATTGCCCCCTTGCTCAGAAAAAAAACTTGCCCCATCTACCTTTGCTAGCTCACTTCTATTTACCTCTCCATTTCAGTTCAAATGCAAGGTCTTCTGGAAACCTTCTGCTCCTTGATATTCCCTTGGTCCCTTCCACTTCCCTGATAGAGAACTTAACTCTCAATACTGTGAATTCTTGATGACTTAGGATCCCCCCCAGAAGACTACCCTCTTGGAAGGCATAAATCTTATCTATGCTCCCTACTGTTGTACCATGGTGTTAAACACGGTGTCTGGAATGGATAAGCCCTCTAACTGCTCCATTTACTGTTGAGGCAATGAAAATTCAGGAAGGTGATGGAGCTTGCCGTGTGCCACACAGGAAGCTGGAGCCCAGATACAGAGAAAACCCAGGTCTCCTAACTCTTGGGTGGGGCACTTTCCACTTTGCTGCTACCACTTCCTTCTTCTTCTTTTTTTTTTTTTTAAGATTTTATTTATTTATTTTTGTGAGAGAACAGAGAAAGAGGGAGGGAGAAAGCAAAAGAGGGGGGAGGGGCAGAGGGAGAAGCAGACTCCCCGCTGAGCAGGGAGCCCTATGCAGGACTCGATCCCAGGAGCCTCGGATCATGAGCTGAACCAAAGGCAGACGCTTAACCAACTGAGCCACCCAGGTGCCACTGCGGCTCCTCACCATCTAAATCCTCCCGGCATTAGAGTCCCAGCTCCTGCCCTGTCCTTGCTCACCCTGACTCAGAGGGTCTATCAAGATCTAAAGCATTCACCAGATCATTGATCACAGGCCACCTTGTGCTTGAAATTCCACTGTGGTTTCCACTTGCTTTTTAAAGCTCTCCTACCCATAGCAAATGCTCTTCAGCACCCCCAGCTACACCTCCATTTCACTTGTGGTCTGGAGTACGGGTCAAGCCAATATTGATCTGATTTTGTTGCACCAGGCAAAGCACAGACTGTCCTTCCTTTTTCCGAGGGTCGTAACAGCAAAACAGTCAACTGAGATCTCCCCTCCTTAAGATTGCCAGAGAGCGCAAAGTGGATTTCCATTCCTCATTCTTGCCGCAGTTCTAAAAATGCTAATACTTAGTACCCAGCAATTCTAGTCCTAGTGGCCCAGTGTTTTCTGACACCTGTCTCCTCCCCTACTATATGTATTGATTTAATGAGGCGCCACAACCATCTCCCCGAGAGCTAGTCACACCAATTCAGCAGATTACCTCCGGAAACACTGCAGCCCGGTCAACTGGTCAACGAATGAGAACAGGCTAAAGGAAGGAAATAGAACAGAAAGGAGAGGAAGAGCTTCAAGGAAGCCGCTGAGCTGTCTGCAAATACCGGAACACAGGAGCCAGCAGACAGGCAAGGGCACAGAGAGCAAAGTAGGCAGGGCTCGCCACCCTGCTTGTGTCCAGCTGTCGTTCTGACCCTCAGGCAAGAGAAATAAGGGGAAAACACAGCCTGTTCCACATACACTGTCCCAAAGAGGAGACAATATTAAAATATATTATCGAAGTGTAAAAAAAAAAAAATCTCGTTGCAGGAGAAAAATCATGGCCCATTTGATTGCTCTTTTATGCAGTAAATACATTCATTCATCACTTAGCCAGCGTATCTCTTTGAAATTCTATAAAATGCTGTCTACTTCATCTTGAAATATCTGTGCTTGGAGAAGAATGTGCAGTTTAAGCACAAAAGCTTTAAAATGCCACAGGAGTAATATCAAAAATCAGCTTAAGAACTTAATGCAACAAGACAAAAGACCAATAAATCCCAAGTATGAGTGCGTGTGTGCATTTTAATAAGAGAATTCTTGAGGACAGTATTACAGTTTTGCTTGCCAAATATAAGATACTTTCCAGTGTCCTATGTTCATAATTGTAATAAAAGGTCTTATTGTAAATTCTACAGTCAGGGGCAGAGGGGAGGGCATTTTGGATTAAAGAGTTTTATTGAGGAGGTTGATTTAAGATTCCTGGAAAAATTTACCATTGACTTTTCCAGCTCAAATGTAGGATTTGAAGTAAGGCAGTTGAGTCTTGCCTTTTAAATTTTTTTTTCCAAACAGCTTTTGGGTTTTAAAATTGGTGATTACGTGGGAAGCTCCCACAACTTTTCTTCCCTTGCCCTTATTTGTTTAATTGATCAAAGACACAGTATTTCCATTAATATTCATCCACACATTTACTTCTAAGTGTTTAGGAATACTCAGATGTATTTTTTGGTGTTAGGGAAAATAACATTCCCTTCCAAACCTTCACTTCAAACACACAAGTTCCCATTCAACATTGCAGCAGGTGATGAGTAAAGATTGCGGCATCTCAGCTCCTAGAGATATTGCAGGGAGACTATCATCAGGCTCACATGGTCAAAAGGCAGACTGAAAGCAGGGCATTGGGCCAGGTTGGCTCTCAAGGGATATGAGTTTGCCTTCCTGCATCCCCAAGTGGATGGGACAGAGTTAGAGCAAAAGCTATTTAGACACCATGACAACTGAAATGTCCTATCAGATGGCAACGTTGTCCATGGACAGAGGAGAAAAATAGACAAAGCGTTTATTGCTTCCTGAAATCATGAGTAAATCGCCTTCCCCCTAGGATGAAATCAAGGTGAGTTATTTACTCTCCACTTACTGTTATTGGAAACACAAACACATACACTCTTAACTGTTAAAACAATTGAATTATACTTGTAATGCTTGCCTTCCATCCCTAGGAAGGCCAGGCAGGGGCAACTCAGCCACTGTAGGCACTGAGGACAAAGTACTGGAAAGGTCACCCTATTGAAGTTTTACATAAGCCCCTGGGGTGTCACTAAAGACAAAAACTTTGAAATAGAATTTGAATGTTAATCAGGAAAGAGGCGTAAGTTACAGCGTCTCATGTGGTCACTCTGCAACTCATCTTCTTTCTTGGGACTCAAAGTGTATCATCACTCTGTGTGTGTCTGTGTGTGTGTGTGTCTGTGTGTGTTGACAGAGAACACATTGCTTTCTGCAGTCCCCTTTGGGCTCATAAGCAAGCGCTTGTTTACAGGAAAAGGAAAAGTGGCTCTTTAGCACCTTATATTGACAAAACAAGCCATCCAAAGTGTATCATTGATCAGCTTCCTGACAGCTCAATATCAAAAGGTCAAAACCAGAGAGGGGAAGAAAACAGGCTGGGGAAAAGCCAGCCGCATTGGCCAAAGTGCTAAGTGCTAAGTCTTTATCTCTGCTCATCCCCAAAGGTGAGGAAGCAGGATCCCATTTGTTATCTCCTGACATTTATTTCTAGACTCAAACAAAGTTGTATCCAAAAGGACCATGAACCGTCTCCAGTTCTTTCCCTTCATTTTAGTATTGACAAAGCTGAGCCCCAAGTAGGTTTGGGGGTTCCCCGACCTTCTCACAGTCTTAACTGGTGGTAACTAAGTAAGAGGGCCCAGCTTGCCTGGCTTTCTCTCAGTTTGGGCAATACGAGGCAGCAATGAGAGCTGCAGGGTGGGGGCAAGAACCTATTCCCAGCCTTGTCCTGTGGTGGTGATGACCATGTGCTCGTGTCGATGTGTTAATGGTGATCAACACTGTCGTAGAAGTTTGACATTTTAATCCTCCTGATAACCTGCATCCCTATTCTTTTTGTTTTTTTAAGATTCACTTATTTATTTGAGAGAGACAGTGTGCAGGAAGGGCAGAAGGAGGGGGAGAGAACCAGATTCTGCTAAGGGCAGGGCCCAATGCAGGGCTCGATCTCATGACCCTGAGATCATGACCTGAGCTGAAATCAAGAGTCGGACGCCCAACCGACTGAGTCACCCAGGTGCCCCCACATCCCTATCGAGAAACTGAGGCTCTGAGAACTGAGGCAACTTACCAAATTACCTAGCTCATAAGAGATTCTAAATTTTACTCCCCTGCTTCCCTTTCTGCTATGTCCAATATTTCAAACAGGTCCACTTATTACACAGACGTGCAACTCTTACAAGGTAAAGGAAAAGAAAAAGAAAACAAACAGAAAGCTCCATATACCTACTCCTGACAAGCTCCAGTGAGGCTGACCCATGACACATACACACACACACACCACACACACATACACTTATCTGTTAAAACAATTGAACAGTACTTAGAATGCTTCTCTTATATCAGTTTTCTACACGAAGGCCAACATTTATTATTACAGTGCAAATTGAATTGAAATTCAAGTGCGATCCTTCAAAGAACTACATGATTCCACCCTGATTCACGGACTATCATTACTGTCATGTGTTTCTTTAACTTTTAGGAATGTCTAAAACTCACACTCCTTAGTGGAAAAATAAGATGAAGTTGCTATTGTTACTGCAGACTACTGGCAAGTATCCATACTTTAACCTTTCTATTAAGTCATGGTTCATCTGTATTTCCCTAGCATTTCTTGGTTGAAAATGAAAATCTGATATATTGTGCACCTGAAACTAATATAATAGTATATGTTAACTATACTGGAATTAAAGAGAAAGAAAAAAGACAATGAAAATCTGACCCTAAGCAAGCACCAAGCACTGGTCTTCACATTTGCAGCCTCTCTGTCCAAAGCAGAGGATTAAAATAGTCAGATGCAGCCCCTTTGAGACCTGCTCCCAGATGTTGTTTTGGACAACAGCAGTAATTCCAAACCAGGGTGTCTGGTCTCTGAGCTGTGCTCAGAGCAGATTTATATCATGTAAATGGATGTTCTCATAAACATACTGGTACATTAGCCAAAACTCAGGGACATGCAAAATGTATTAGGTAATTTATAGTCCAACATGTTTCCTGTGGCAGAGGCAGAGAAACATTTCCAAAATAAATGTCATTTTAATTCTTAATCTAAAAAGAATCTCCATAACCCCCACTAGTTTTCCCCTTTATAATTCTGCATTACCCCCTCTAATGGAGCAGGACATTATAAAACTATGACAACCTTCTGCCCCTGCTGATATCACTTTGGGAAAGGTTCAACACTGCTCAGCATGACAATCACATCTCTCAAATGCACAGAAGTCCTTTGAATTCCCTGGAATTACATAAACCTAAAAATTTGGCATTATTGTGTGGACTATGTTAGTATACTTACAATCAGTAATAATTGCCATTGCTAAGAATGATTTTTAATGGTTGTATGTATTTACCACATTTAAAATACTCATGATATTGCATTGTGGAAATAAAAGTGAAATGGAAAAACTCTCATTACCTGCAGAACTATGATTCTGAGTAACTATAACTATGTTTAAAAAAATGATGCAGAGGAATTAGTAGTAAAAAAAAAAAAACAAATGATCAAAATCAGACAGACACCCCCAAAAAAGAAAATTACAAGACAATATCCCTGATGAACATAGACGAAAAAATCCTCAATGAAATATCAGCAAATCAAATTCAACAATACGTAAAAAGGACAATATACCATTATCAAGAGGGCTTTATTCTAGGACTAAGAATTCATGGATGGCTCAAAATCTACAAATAATCAACATGAAACATCACATTATCAAAACAAAGGCTAAAAATCATATGATTATCTCAATGGATGCAGAAAAAGCATTTGGTAAAATTTAATTATCCATTTATGATAAAAACTCTCAACAGGGTGGGTATACAAGAAACATATCTCAACATAATAAAGGCCATATATGACAAACTTACAGCTAACATCACATTCAATGGTGTTAGGATCAGGAATAAGACAAGGGTGCCCACTCTCACCACTTTTATTCAACATAGTATTGGCAGTCCTAGCCACTGCAATTAGGCAAGAAAAAGAAATAAAGGGCACCTAAGTTAAAAGGGAAGAAGTAAAACTGTCACTATTGCAGATGACATAATACTATATATAAAAAAGACTACACACACACACACACACACACAAAAAAACTATCAGAACTAACAAATTAATTCAGTAAATTTGCAGGATACAAAATTAACATACAGAAATTTGTTGTGTTCAGGCTCCCTGCTCAGCGGGGAGCCTGCTTCTCCCTCTGACCCTATCCCCTCTCATGCTGTTTTTCTCTCTCTCTCTCAAATAAATAAATAAATAAAATCTTAAAAAAAGAGTCAGAAATTTGTTGTGTTTCTATACACTAATAATGAACTATCAGAAAGAGAAACTAAGAAAACAATCCCATTTACAATTGCATCGAAAAGAATAAAACACCTAGAAATAAATTTAACCAAAGAGGTAAAAGAACTATACTTTGAAAACTAAAAAGACATTGATGAAAGAAATTGAAGATGACATAAATAAATGGAAAAATATATCATGCTCATGGATTGGAAGAATTAATATTGTTAAAATGTCCACACTACTCAAAATGATCTACAGATTCAATGCAATCCCCATCAAAATACCAATGGCATTTTTCAAAGAATTAGAATAAAGAATCCTAAAATTTGCATGGAGCCATAAATGACCCGAAATAGCCAAAGCCATGTTGAGAAAAATGAACAAAGCTGGAGGTACTACAAAGTGATAGTAATCAAAACAGGATGGCATTGACATAAAAGCAGACACATAGATTGACAGAACAAAATAGAGGGCCAAGAAATAAACCCATGTGTATATTGTCAATTAATCTATGACAAAGGATGAAAAAATATACAATGGGGGAAAAGACAGACTCTTCAATAAATGGTGTTGAGAATACTAGACAGCCACATGCAAAAGAATGAAAGTAGACCTGGGGCACCTGGGTGGCTCAGTTGGTTAAGCGTCCAACTCTTGATTTCTGCTCAGGTCATGATCTCAGGGTCATAAGATTGAGCCCCACATTGGGATCTGCTGGGTGTGCAGCCTGCTTAAGATTCTCTCTATCCCCCTCTGCCCCTCCCCTCATGCTCTCTCTCTCTCTAAAAAAAAAAAAAAATTTAAAAGAATGACAGATGCCTGGGTGGTTCAGTCGGTTGGGCGTCTGCCTTCAGCAGACAGGGTCCTGGGATTGAGCCCTGAGTCAGGCTCCCTGCTCAACTTGAGAGTCTGTTTCTTCCTTTCCCTCTGCCCCTACCCTCGCTCATGCTGTCTCTCTCTTGCTCACTCTCTCAAATAAATAAATAAAAATTTTCTTTAAAAAAAGAATGAAACTGGACCACTATCTTATATCATATACAAAATTAATCTCAAAATAGATCAAAGACTTGAATGTAAGACCTGAAACTACAAAACTCCTAGAAGAAAACATAGGCAGTAAGCTCCTAGCAATATTTTTATGGACCAGTTTCTTCAGGCCAGGCCAACAAAAACTAAAATAAACAAAGGGAATTACATCAAACTAAAAAGCTTCTGCACAGGGCGCCTGGGTGGCTCAGTTGGTTAAGTGACTGCCTTCGGCTCAGGTCATGATCCTGGAGTCCCTGGATCGAGTCCCGCATCAGGCTCCCTGCTCGGCAGGGAGTCTGCTTCTCCCTCTGACCCTCCCCCCTCTCATGTACTCGCTCTCTCTCATTCTCTCTCTCTCAAATAAATAAATAAAAAATAAAAATAAAAAATAAAAAGCTTCTGCACGGTGAAGGAAAAAACCAACAAAACGAATAGGCAACCTACTGAATGGAAGATGATATTTGCAAATCATACAATCAATAGGAGGTTAATAACCAAAATGTATGAAGAACTTACACAAGTTAATATAAAAAAGAAAACCTAATTGAAAAACGGGCCGAGGACTTGAATAGACAGTCTTCCAAAGAGGACATCCAGATGACAAAGAGACACATGAAAAGAGGCTCAACATCACTCATCATCAGGGACATGCAAATCAAAACAACGAGATGTCACCTCACACCTGTCAGATAGGAATTATCAAAAAGACAAAAAATAACAAGCATTGGCAAAGATGCAGAGAAAAGGGAACTTTCATAAACTGTTGGTAGGAAGGCAAACTGGGGCAGCCACTATGGAAAACAGTATGGAGGTTTCTCAAAAGACTAAAAATAGAACTAACATATAATGCAACAATTGCATTTCTGGATATTTATCCAAAGACAATGAAAACATCAATTTGAAGAGATATGTGCACCTCTATGTTCATTGCAGCAATATTTATAATAACCAGGATATGGAAGTAAAGCAACCTAAATGTACATCGATGGATGAATGGATAAAGAAGATATTATATATACATATATATAGCGGAATATTACCATAATATATAAGATAAAATAAGATCTTGCCATTTGCAACAACATTGGTGGACCTAGAGGGTATATATGCTAAGTGAAATAAGTCAGACAAAGATAAATACACTATTTTTTCCCTTATATGTGGAATTAAAAAAAAAAAAAAGAAAATGAAAACAGGAACAGACTCACAGATATGGAGAACAAACTGATGGTTGCCACAGGGGAGTGGTGTGGGGGTGATGGACAAAATAGGCAAAGGGGATTAAAAGATACAAATTGTCAGTTTTAAAATAAATAAATCATGAGAATGTAATGTACAGCATAAGAAATATAGTCAATAAAATTGCAATAGCTTTGTATGGGGACAGATGGTGACTAGACTTATGGGGATCATTTCATAATGAATAAAAATAAGGAATTTTTTTCATTTGACAAAAGAGGCACAGAATTTAATGCAGGTGACTGCAGTTTCTGCTGGTAGAAATTGCCAATAGCAGATAATATTTAAGACTTTTCTGTGTTCAATTCAGCAAAGTATTATCTATCATCAAGGTTGCCCCTGGCCTCTAGGGCCTTTGCGCTAATTAGAAAAAACGTTCTTTGGCCTGCACCCTTCCCCCATCCCCACTCTGTAGCCTATGGATGTGTGTGTGTCCTAGGAAGGAGGGTGTCAGCTTGATTTCAGCCTTCCTTCCACCAAACTGACAGGTGCCCTTTTGCAACACACAAAATGCACACTGCTTTACAAAGACCTTGTCTCCAGAAGTAAGGAAATTAAGGAACAAATCAATAAATTATGGTCTATCCGCATGATGGAATATTAGGAAGTCATCAGAATTGTGTTTTACAGAATATTTATTCAAACTATTCTTTAACTATTTCAAGGGAATAGTCATGATATAATGTTAAGTTAGAGAAGTAGATCATAAAGCCAAAAATGTAATAGGATTCCGATTTTATGAACAAATAATCAGATGTAAATAAAACAAGGAGGTGTACACCAAAATGTTCACAATTGCTATCTCTGGACAATACCATTATGGCTAACTAATTATTTTTATATGAATAAACTTCTTCATTCAAAAGATTTTCTTCAATAAGCACAAACTACTTGTATAATAAAAATGAATTCCAAATAGCAAAGAAATATCTATAATCCCATCTGCTTTTCAATCCAGGAAATAATACCATCTAGTTACTCATTTTGATTCAAAATCTATCCAATTAAGGACACATAGAGATGCTGAAGTAACAAGACAGCAATTCATTGTTTCTCCAAAACTATGATCTCCTTAAGGACAGGAAAGGACTCTCGAGTGGTTTTAAAAAGAAGAAAGGTACAGTTTAAAGCAGGGGAGGAGGGTATGAATTCCATCTCCAATAGCCATTAGAATATGACCTTGGAAAAATTATTTAACCTTTTTCATTGTGTTTCTCCTTTTTATGATAGGGTTAAGCATTTCTACCTTAAAGACTACTCTGAGCATAAAATGAGCCCATAGGGCGCCTGGGTGGCTCAGTCGGTTAAGCGACTGCCTTCGGCTCAGGTCATGATCCCAGGGTCCTGGGATCGAGTCCCACATCGGGCTCCCTGCTCTGCGGGGAGCCTGCTTCTCCCTTTCCCACTCCCCTTGCTTGTGTTCCCTCTCTCGCTGTGTCTCTCTCTGTCAAATAAATAAATAAAATCTTTAAAAAAAATAAAAAATAAAATAAAAATAAAATAAAAAATAAATAAATAAAATAAAATGAGCCCATAAAGCACATCATGTGGTGCCTGGGACTTAATACGTATACAATAATTTAGGTCTTGTTATAGTGATCTCATATACCTTACCTGTCCCTAGCCCACAGCCTTGCACATAGTAGTAGCTCAATAAATGTCACAATCAATATGTTGAGTTAGATTTAGAAGATGCCTGACAGTCTCAGAGAGGAAATCTCAAATGTTATATGGTGAGGTAAACCCTGTAGGAATTGCCTTGTTAGAACGGACCCTAGATTGTGTAGGCAAGCACAGAGCCTCTCCAAAAGATCACCACCACCACTCCTGACCATATATTTGATGACTTGTTATGTGTGTTAATATATGGTGCCAGCCCCTGGGCTCTGCACCCTCTGTGGATGGCCATTTAAAAGCACAATGCTCACTGTGTGGGAAAGGGAACTCGGAGCTGGTGGATGAATCTGGACTTCCTTCGAAAGCCCTTTTTATTAATCACCGAGGTCAGCCACCCTTGGACTATTAATAATAATGACAAACACACAGCACTAAGGAGGTGCTGGGCACCATTATAAACACCTTACTTATGCCCCTCCCCCCCATTTAATACATGAGGATCTCAGCAGGAAACCCCCTGCAGGGGACAGAACCTCTCTGAGGTTTGACTCCCTGAATGTTCTGATCTCTGTCAGGACAGGAATTTGTAGTGATATCAGGAGAGGGCAAGACCAGTCCAGCCCCTCCTGAGACCAGGGACACAGAGGATACTCATCATGTGGGAGCAGGAAGACCAGGAGACGAGACTCACAAAAAGTTGGATGAGTTCTCTGGGGCCATAATGTAGCTCTTGCCATTTAAGAGGTTTCAGGGCTAGTATGGAAATTCCACTCCTCTCTGCGGACTCAGACACTTCATCGTGGAATCCTGACAATTTTTACATCATCTTTATTTTCTCTAACTCCTCCTGGCATTTTGCTTATGTTCATTTTGAAAATACCAGCCAACCTGGGGAGAAAGTATTCCCTGCTCCGCCCTGACCCCTCTGACTTGGGAACACTTGGAGACCTGGAGGCCACCTCCCCCAGGGCAGGACTGCACAGGTGACAGCCACGAGTAGGTTCGTGTGAATTTAAGAAAGTCAAGAGAAGAGGCCTCTCACTTGCCTGGGACCCTTCCAAAATCTTGCACCAAGCTCTGTATTATTCATTTCTTTGCTTCCTATATAGAGGGCTCCCAGAATGCACAAGCCCCAAGCTCTGCATACCTGGTGCCCAGGTAGATCAAATGAGAATTATAGAGGAAGACCAACTCCAGGCGGACGCATCGGGGGGCGTCTCCTCACAGGTTCTGAACTCTGCTGCAAGTTGGCGTTGTTTTAAGGGTTTGGACTGGGTCCCCTACCACCCACCGGCAAGGAGTTATTTGTAAGCTTTTATTATTTTATGTACTGACAACTGATATCTGAACAGAGTGGAAAGGGCTTCTTTAGCATCTGATGCAACAATCCATCAGGCAACCCTGAATGAGCAGGACTAGAGCCTCAAATAATCACCACTCCCTGGGCAGCACTAGAAGCTTTAAAAAGAAAAAAAAGAGAGAGAGAGAGAGAAAGGTAGCACTTCCAATGGTGGGGGGCTCTTTGCCTGTAACCCAGCCATACCACCTGTGTCCTCAGGAGGAGGTGGAGAGCTGGCCTCGCAGCTGACTCCTTAGAAACTGTGTCTAAGCGGGTGGTGTCAGACTGAATTGTTAGCATATCCTTAGCTCATGGCTCCCTGGAAAATACTCCGGTGGGTTTGTGTTGTGGGGAATGGGGGGGGGGTGAACATCTTAGAATAACAAACAAACAAAACCCTTAAGGTGATTTCTCAAAACACTCAAGGCCCTCATTTGCCCTGATTTATCAACCTGCTCCGGACTTTGGAAAGTTCCGAGAAACTCTTCCCTCTGCCTTGCTGCATCCTAGCCGCTAGCGTTAATAAAATGACCTCATTCAGAAAAAGCAGAATAAGATGTTCTATATTCAGCATTATTACAACCACATACATATTATATGTCCCCAGGAAGAAAATACATCAAAATGCTACCAGCTGTTATATTAGATCTTTCCCCCCCCAAATTTTCTTTAATATACATGTATTACTTTAAGGGACACAATAAATTTGGCGGGGGGAGAACATTTTATTAGTGGCTGTGTCCCCAGTACAGGACCTACTGGAAAGCACACAATATATGTTATTTGAAATGAATAATCCATAGGGAGATATGGGGATGCCAGGCTTGTCACGGTACTGAGCAGAATCCACAGAAGCTGCAAGGCTGTCTTGGTAGAAACTGCTGTCACTCTTCTCGAACTATTGTCATTAGACCCTTTCTCTATACAATTATTTACCTGGCTATTTGTATGGGTCCAGCAAGAAGGTAAAGACCTGTAGAACACACTATGCTTCTGCTTTAAGTGACAGTGAACAAACTACTTCTTTTCCCTAAAATTCTTAACCACCTAAGTTCTTATGCAATGTTGATGTTGACTTGTTCAGCTTTATTATTAGTATTCATTTGCACAACAGAAAAATATGCCTCTCGTTTCAGCCAGATGGGCAAGTATCAACTCAAGCCAAGTCCGTAACAAAAATTCTGATTTAATTCCAACCACCCGAGGGTCTCCTCCGTGGGATAAATTGGCCTAGCAAATCTTGTGTATTTATGTTAAATATTGTAACCTAGAAGTGGTGAAACAGCTGTTGTGGGGGGTGGCAAAGCAGAGAGAGAGAGACGCAAGCTAAAGCAAGGTTTATTAAAGTTTCTGTATCTTTACCAGGGAGACCAGCCGAGGTCACCAGCCCTGGTCACGCTGAGCCAATGCCAACTTCAACAACCTTTTAATCAGTCTGCCTTTTCTCTGTCTATTCTCTGTTTCTTCTCTCTCCATACTCTTCTCCTTCCAGTGGCTCCTCAGCCTTGGGATGATTTCTCTCCACTTTTGCCTAGACCAGGTGTCTATGGTTGGTAGACTTGTGGTCCCTTTGGTTCCCACCAAGAGGAGATGGCCACAAACAATCCAGGTTAAGAGCCACATAGCGGAAAACATCTCTATGGTAACCGTTGGGACTTGGCAGAATCAGGTTTATACCAGTCCAACCACAGAATGGCTCCATGCAGGATTTAGGTCAGCCCCTGATTTTTATATGAAGATCCAGTGACCCACAGGTTGCCTAAGGCCACAAAGCTAGTTTGTGGCCGAACAGACTGGAAGCCCAAATGCCTCCCCAATTCCTTTAGTTCCTAGTGGAGAGCAACTGAGTATCATCCATGGGTGACTCTGAAAAATCTCAGGCATTCTGGTGGTTCAGCAGATGCTTGGGTGCCTCATGGTGACTCTGGATGGCCTTTTCCATCATCGAAGTCCATCTGTCACAGATATGTCAAGGTATTATTTACTAGGGCGCTTGTTGAGTGGAATGATGATAACCAAGAACTCACAGTAAGATGAAACCTTGTTAATGAAGAAAATGTGGCAGATGGTATTTTCCAAAAATGCTCACAATAATATTTCCAGACCCTCATGCTCTTCCAGAACATTGCCACTCTCCCATTAAGAGGTAGAGTCTATGTCCTCTCCTCTGTACCTGGGCAGGCCTTTGTAATGGCCTGGACCAATACAGCATCACAAGACTTCTGAGGGTGGGTCATAAAAGGCTAAATGGCTCCTGGTTGTCTCTCTCCCTCCCTCCCTCCATGCACCTTTGGATCTCTGAGCTGCCATATAAGAAGTCAGGCTATTCTGACATTGAGAGGCATAAAAAGAAAGAGTTGCCTCTTGAGCAGCCCCAGCTGTTACAGACTTCCCAGCCCAGATGGCAGACATGTGAGTGAGTCTTCAGAGGATCGCAGTCCCAGCTTCTGTCTGCCCTGCAACCACACCCAACCAAAGGCCAGTAAGTGCTGGAGGCAAGAACAAGGCATAGTATGTCCTGTAGAGAAGAGGGTGGTGGGCTGGGGTCAAGGTTGTCTTCACAGAGAGGGTACAACTCGACTTGGGTCTTGAAGCATGAAGAAGAGCCCACCAGACAGAAAAAGGAAGAGGCTATCCAGGCAGGGGCAGAAGCAGAGGAGGTGGAGAGGCTTGAAACTGCCACAGGAAGACACAAGAAGTTCCGGGGGGTAGAAATAAAGGACTGAGTTTATAGAGCCAAGGAAGGACATGGCAAAAAGAAACCATGATCTGCTTTTCACTCGACAAAGATCATTCTGGCTGCAGTGGAGGGGGCAAGGTGGGGGTGGCGACATCAGTTATCACTATGGAAATAGTTCAGGTGAGAGACGATCAAAGTCCCAAGTGAAGGCAGCAGCAGTTAAGATGGAGAGAAGGTGACAGCAAGGAAAAGGAAAGTCAGAAAAGATCTGATCACCTGTTAGGGGTAAGAGGGAAGAAGTCTGAAGTGCATCCAGGTTTCGAGCTCAGAGAATGGGTTGGCTGATGGTGCCCCTCACGGAGCTTTAGATCACAAGTGGCTGGAGGGCAGGTGGACTCATGCTTCCCCCCCACCCCCATCTCTGTGCTCCCAGGGGGAATGCTCAGGGACCAGGAGGATGTGCAGGTCTCATCAGCAACAGGAGCATTTTTTTAAAGATTTTTATTTATTTGACAGAGAGAGAGAGAGGGAGAAGCAGACTCCCCACTCGATCCCAGGATCCCAGCATCATGACCCGAGCCAAAGGCAGACGCCCAACTGACTGAACCTCCCAGGCACCCCAACAGAGGCATTTTTAAGTCCAGAAAAATGAGCGAGCCTTGGAAGGGTAAATACTCTATGTATAAAGGAAGAGCAAGGACAGAATCCTGAGGAATACCGGCCTTTGATGGATGGACAGAGGAAGCAGACCCTGGAGACGACAATGGAAAGAAAGCAGAGACGCAGAAGACAAGTCCAGGGACCAAAGAGCTGAGAGCTCACCCATCCCTCATGCAAAAATATCAGCTCTGAGGGATGCTTGTCTCTGGATGGAGTCCAGATGTTTCCCCCTTTCCCTTCTCTGTGTCCCTTCACATCTCCTCACTGTACAACATTCAAAGAAATGCATGGGCCAGCGTGAAACCCTGATGGTTGATTTATCACTTAGGGTTAATAATGACAATGCAATACTGTGTTACCTTTTTTCCAGTTTACCCAATGACTGTAATGGTTTTGGCTAGGAGCTCACTTAATTCTTTAGGTATTCATCAGAATGTTCAGTAAGAACACACTTGAAATTCAGGAAGCAGAGTGTTGTGGCCTTTGGATGTGGCCCATCTGATACAGTAACCAAATCTGCAGGTATATCCAAATTCCTCATGGGCACACACGATGAGTGAGCTCGCACATTTTTTAGAATAACTGAGGAATCCTGAGATCTGCCAGCACTTAGTTAATATTGATAGGTCCCTTCCTGGAAATGTTGGACTTTGAAAGCACCTTGGATGTCATCAACTCTTACCTCTACAGACTTTGGGTATATCATTAGATGGCAGGGGACAGGGAGTTTTAATTCCACTGGAAGCAGACAAATAGGGGAAACTTGATTCTTCACAGAGCCGACCTGCAGGTGTATATAAATTATTCATGAGGACTCACCTGGGGGGTAAAGGTGGGTTGGCCACTGATGAATCATAGACTTTCTCTCAACTAGAATACCTGTGGCCAGGAATCTCATTTTCCAGATGAAGAAATAAAGGACTACAGAAGTTAACCAACTCTCCCAAGGTCAAACCCAAGATAGAGCTGGAGACGGGATGATTCCTGGGATCGAATCCCTCACAGTGTCCATTTCCGGGCCATCCCAGGTTTTGTCTTACGTGTTTTATGTCAAATGTTATAGATACAGAAAGCAGAAGATGTTGACATATGCTTTTCCACCATCAGCAGCCACTTGCGTTTGGGGATTTTCTTTAAAGCTTTTCCAATGTCCCCTGAATGCAACTGTGGAATATGAAAACAAAATGCATACATGCATATGGCCAATCTAATACAACTTAGAGATAAGGTGCTTATTGTACTCTTAAGATGGGGTTGGGAAATTAAGTGAAATTTTAACCACAGAGAGCAAATGTAATTGTTAACTGCTTCTCAAAATCTATTTTTATTTCTTGAGATAAAGCATCACTGTCGGTTATTAGGAACTTGTCGATTACAGTCTAAACTTGCTGGCTCCAAGCACAGTGCTCCCTTGAGCAGGCAGCAGACAGGAATGCCAACATCTGCTTGAATCCTGCACTCTGACCACAGACCGGCTGCTCTCCTACGGGTCCATGAGACCTATTCATTTAGCCCAGCTGGCTTTTTTCACGCTTTGTTCTCTTCTACATCTCCAGTATAAAAAATGGCTCCCACCTACCCTCTCCTCTGTACAGGCCTTTCTTCTCTTGGCTTCCATGGCACCAAAGATAGCAAAGAGTTTTTCTCTCAAGAGCCAAATCTGATAATTAGTGTTGCTTCCTGGAGCATGGTATTGGGAAGGATTCTGAGAAAATTGTCACGATCGACTAGTGATGTCTGCAGTGGGTAGAGTGAGGAAGAGTGGTGGTAATTGGTAGATCTGCTATCTGCCATTGCTGAATGCGGTTTTCCACTGTCTGCCTCCTCGTTTACTCTTGTAAATACTGGTGTTTTCTAGGCCCTCAGACTAGCAAAGTGTCTGGTACATTACAGTGCACAATGTCCACGCTCAGAGATTGTTAGTTGATTTCTGCATTTCAGTGCTCTCTCTCCCTTAACACTCTCTTCCACTGTTTCAACTACAACTGCCATATACCCAGCTCTTCAATCTGTACCTCCTGACCTGAATATCCACCTGCCTAATGGACAACTCCACCCGGATGGCACACCAGCCTCTCAAGTGCAAAATTTCTATAACCAAATTTGTCGGTACCTACTTACTGGACCAGGAGTGGAAACTTCAACCTGGCTCCTTCAGAAACAGGCCGGGTATCCAGCTCCCACAACACGTCCATGGCAGCACCACTGAGAGGCGACCTTCGAATCTGGGATTTTAGGGGGTGCTGGTGACTGGACAGTGAGGTGCCTTTGGTGACTCTCAGGCTGCTTCTTGTTTGTGAGTGTCTCTAGGTCAATATGCACAGTTTGAGAGTTTTATGGTTTAGGAATATCTTCTTTTATTTTTTTTAAGTTTTTGTTTATTTATTTGAAAGAGAGAGAGCTTGAGAGAGAGAGAGCACGAGCAAGGGAGCAAGGAGGGAAGGGCAGAGGGAGTGGTGGAAGCAGGCTCCCCAGTGAGCAGAGAGCTCAATGCGGGGCTTGATCCCAGGATCCCGAGATCGTGACCTGAGCCGAAGGCAGACTCTTAAGGGACTGAGCCACCCAGGCGCCCCAGGAATAGCTTATTTTAGAGGATTAGGCCAAGTGGTGTGGATGTGATTACTAAAGACCTAAGTGCCCTGCCCATGACCGCAATTATCCCTTTATTAAAACGGATGGTGTTTGTATCAGAGACAGAAGCTTCATAGACTAAAATGCAGGCAACATTAAAATGTGGCCAGGAACAAGGAGACTACACATTCTCTTGGCGAAGGGGGCCAAATTCTACAAACACATCTTTGGCCAACATGTAACTTGATAGAAACCCTTCATCTCCAGAAAGAGGTTTTGTGAGTAGCCTTCTATTTTACCATTTATAGAAGGAGCAGTTGAAAGGCCCTCGTCATTCTGTCCAATGCTCCCATGAAACCCTTGAGCGATCTCCATGTTGCGCTGTGACAGAAGATACATAGCGGGACAGCACCAGAGCCGGAGTCCGAGTTTCCGCATTTCATCTTTTAATGTTTTCAGCATCTTCCAGAGTGTTGTCTGATAGCTGCTTCCAGAGCCTTCAGAAGAGAGAGATTGCCAAGTCCAGTAGTTAATGTTTGGTTTTATAAACATACAGCCATCTGCTGGTTTGCTTCAGCGACTGAGAAAGCACCATTTAGTTGCTGTTGGGATCGAAACAGAGAAGCTACATGGGCGATTCCATCCTGGGTTCAGTCCAGCGGCCCCAGTCATCCCATTATGAAAGATCCCAACGTGGTGGCCTGTGGCTCTATGCTTCCATCACTGTGTCCAGCGTCAGAGCCGACACGACAAGGATCCTGGCTTGCCCTCTCGGCAGCCTCAGCTCTGACTGGCACGTATAGGCATTCAACCAATTGTACTGAATGAATGAATGAGTGAGTGAATGAATGAGTTTTGATTCTACAAAGACAAAAACTTCTCAATTATATATATATGTATATATATTTTGGCTTAAAGCAATAGAAATTTATTCTCTCACAGTTCTGGAAGCCGGAAATCCAAAATCTAGGTGTCAGCAGGGACAGACTTGCTTCGAAGGCTCTAGGGGAGGAGTCTTCTTTGCCTCTTCCAGCCCCTGGTGGCTCTAGGTGTCCCTTAACTTGTGGCTGCGTCACTCCCATTTCGGCCTCCATCTTTATATGGCTTTCTCCTCTGTGTTTCTGTTTCCAAAAGAAGTAAGAGTTTTCCCCTTTCAGGGACCCCTGGGTGGCTCAGTCGGTTAAGCATCTGCCTTCGGCTCAGGTCATGATCCTGGGGTCCTGGGATCGAGTCCTCCATTGGGCTCCCTGCTCCGCGGGAAGCCTGCCTCTCCCTCTGCCTCTCTCCCTGTTCGTGCTTTCTCTCTCTTTCTCTCTCTCAAATAAATAAACAAAATCTTTAAAAAAATAATTTAAAAAAAAAGAGCTGTCCCTTTCAAACGTGTACAAAATGTTAATGTGGGTGGGTTTGTGTCTAGTACTAGAGCTGTATCGAGTGAAGCATTTGAGTGTTGCACAAGAACAGCTGTTCTGGTATGCTTTCATTCCTTACTGATAAGCCTTGAACTCTTTGATTTCATCTCTTCCATTTGGTTCCACTTCTTCCATTGCAGCTTGCTTCTAGCCTTGCATGGAAGAAGCCACCCTTCTGACTGTCCAGTCCTAGGAAAATGTTTCTGTCCTTGCTCTCTATGGAGGCCAAACATTACACAGAATTAAACCATGCATAACAAAGGTCCCAATGCTGCTAGACTTTATTTTCTAAAATTTCAGTCATGCTCGGGGCGCCTGGGTGGCTCAGTCGTTAAGCGTCTGCCTTCGGCTCAGGTCATGATCCCAGGGTCCTGGGATCGAGCCCCACATCTGGCTCCCTGCTCTTCGGGAAGCCTGCTTCTCCCTCTCCCTCTCCCCCTGCTTGTGTTCCTTCTCTCACTATCTCTCTCTGTCAAATAAATAAATAAAATCTTTAAAAAAAAAAGAGTTTTAAAAAATAAAATAAAATAAAATTTCAGTCATGCTCACCTATTATGTTCTTTTTTTTTCACCTTTACTCCTTGCCATATAGTAAAATGCAATTTTGCAGCAAACACTAGTTCTCAGGTCAGTATGGGAAATGCCAGGTTAAATATACATAGCCAGCTCTCCTCACTGCAGGATTTGTCAGAGCCTTTAGAATGCTCCCAAGCACTGGGACTTGCCAATGTTTGTCAGAGTCTCCAGATTTGTCACCAGTTTGTCAGAGTCTCCAGATGTATTTGATCCCAGAAACCTTCCCTCCGGACTAGCATTTTGGCCAAGGCACTTTGGAGAGCCATAACATACAAGCTTCTTCATTGTTTTTCCTTGTTTCTTTATCACCTCTTTTCTCCAACGTTTCTTTAGATGTAAAAATGATCTTCCTTTATCCAGTTTTGGTTGTCTTTTAATCAAAAGGTCTGATTTAAACAAATGGATATTAAATATTTGAAATTTGAAATATTTGAAATAATTTGAAATTAAAATTAAGTAAAATACATTTCAGCGTTTGGCAGATAGAGCGAGGCTGGAAATCTGGGGCCCCCGAGGACCCCGGGAGGGCAGTCACATCCCACGTTCCACCTGCCCTGGGAGAGGAGGAGGAGAACTTCGCTGGCAGCTGGTGGCATGACCCAGGGTCTGGAGGTGCTTCTTTTCTGCCTCATTGTTCCATAACTAGCAGTGATCAGAAAAACACTAGAAACACATATCCCAGTAAAAAATTTTCCAGAATCCTTATAACCCTAAACTCGTGCCTTCCCAGAGTTCTTGGAAGCCTTGGAATTTTCAGTACTTGCTTCTGCAACATTTCCTCTCGTTTATAAAAATGCCAGATGGCACATATTCATGTTTTAAATTGAAGTGAATTAAAATTAAATTTAATTTTTGTTTGGGTAGGATGTCTTTGAGGTTGGTGTGACCCCCTTGAGAAAATCATCTCTCTGGAGATCCCAGGAGCCCTCAAGGCACAAAGGTCCGTGGAATATAAAATTCATGTCCAGGATGACCCACTGGCCAACTGTGCTTCCCCCCCGCCCCCTCCCCAGTCACTACCTCTGTCCTGATGCCTTGCAACGGTCACTGCTTCACACACTGTATGACAAGGGCCAGCCTTGGCTGGGGGCTGTGGAGGGGTTGCCCAAAGATGAGAGGACGAGCGTCAGTCACCAGGAACCTCCCCTCCCTTACACAAACCACAGACCCAAGTGTGACATCCCTTTTGCCCATTGCAGCTCTGCGCCCCCAGGTCGTGACAAAGCCAGAGAAGCCAGCAGATTGGTAGCTGCCCTGTCCCCGAGGTATTCACCCATCCTAAAGCAGTTTTGAGTAAATGAATTCCTCTGAGCTTACTGTGGAGTTTTGAGTAAAAGAATTCCTCGGGGTTTACTATGAAATTTCCTACCTTCGCTGTGTATATAGCAGGTTGTTTCGCTTATTTATTTTTTAGGCTGTCTCGGGATGTAGGGTGTACTTAAGAATTGTTTGGGGTCAGGGGACTTCTTTCTATGTCTGCCTTCCTCCTGAAAACAGAGATGTTTGGCATCTGTTCATCCATTGTGTGGCCTTTCCCTCTTACCCTGCACAAGCCTCAGAAACCTTCCTCCCCACGTGTCCCCTTCCTCCCTTTTCTCCAGCCCTGTGGTTTCCTTCTCCACCTCCCCAGATTTCCTTCCGGCCCACTCTGCTGCAGCCATCCAAGGAGGTTACAAACCTCTCTCCCTCCAGCCTGAGCCACAGCAACCATGAACCTAATTATCCTTCCGTTACTGCCCGCCTGTGAATGAGGCGGTTGTCCTGGCAGTCCAACCATATTGAAGGCTATGCTTGCAAACTCCACAATTTATTCTGCTGCGGCGCCAGGTAAGGCCCTGAAGTTTAATTTAGCAAACCGAGGAAGCAAGACCAGAAGTCCTTGAGGTGGGACTATCAGCCTTTTTCATCTGGTTGCTGTGAGCTGTAGCATGGCCTTTGGGGACAGATTTAACTTTGAATCAAGATTCTGCATTCTGCTGCTGTGTGATCTCGGGAGAGTTAGCTAACTTCACTGGGCCTTGGTTTTCTTACCTCTGAAGGGGAGTTAATAGAAATAGCTACCTTCCAGGCTCCTGGTATAAAGTAGGCAGAGTGCCTGGTACTGAGCTCAAGAACTGAAAGCCCCAGGGAATGCCTGGGTAGCTCAGTCGGTTAAGCGTCTGTCTTCGGCTCAGGTCATGGTCCCAGGGTCCGGGGATCGAGTCCTGCATCAGGATCTCTGCTCAGCAGGGGCCTGCTTCTCCCTCTCCCACTCCCCCTCCTTGTGTTCCCTCTCTCTCTGTCTGACAAATAAAGTCTTTAAAAAAAAAAACCTGAAAGCCCTGACCATTTAGATTGGGCCCACAAAGTATAAAGACAGAAATGAAGCTGAAGAGCTGGCAAGAGGGGTCTCCCCCATGGAAGTTCCGGCTCTCGATCTGCATGAGTTGCACCCATGACGGAGCCAAGGGCCAACCAGAGTGGCCGGCACTGCTCACCTGATCAGGCATGGGCGCATCGTCTTGGAGACTCCAGCTCGGGTGGTTCCTCCTCATCTGAAATGAAACCATGATGAATTTGTTTCTGGCCTGGCACCAAGTGAGCCTATTCCTCTGCCCTCCCTGCTGGTGACTGTCATATGTGAGGGAGGGGAGAGAGCACCACCAAGATCCCTGGAGGGGCTCTGGGCTGTCCTTCCTGGCCAGGAGACGGCATCTTATTAGCTTCCAGAAGTGGGGTTGGTGACGGTGGTGAAGGGGAAGGCAAAGGAGAGGAAATACTAATTTCTTTCCTCCTGGTTTGGAAATGCAAGATAGCATGCTGTCTTCCACACGAGGTATGAAACCTGCTACAGATAATAATCAAAACATTGCCTATCGTGATCTCTGCCCTGTACCCATTTCCTGTGACAAAAAAATGCTCCTCAACAGAGAAGTGAGCATGGAACCAGGCTGGCCCATCTCTCTGGCCACAGTGAACAGTCTATCAGTGTCCCCCATGGAATTTTGTTTACCAACGTCAGGGGGAGAGATGCCTTCTCTCCTCTCTGCACTTGAAGTGGGGCGGGTATTGGCCCACAGAGTGAGTAGCAGTGTTCCCCACAGTGTGGAGAACTTAATCCTAGGACCAACCCCACCCCTGCCTTCCTGGTATGTGGTTGTATGAACCAACTTATTTTTTTTTCTTTTTATTTGTTTGATTAAGCTCTTTTGCAACTTAACGAGTTGCTGACTTACCCAAGTACAAGTAAAAGAGCTATGGAATCTCCAAATGCAGGCTGTGACCTTGACCCCTGTTTGATGACAGGATGCCAGGTATCATGAGCCAAGTCTGCTTGTTTAGAAGGAAAATGTTCTTCGTACTAGAGCCCTTAAAGGTTAAATCTCTGAAGAATTCTGAAGAAGAACTGGCTGGAGGCACATCACCTGTGTCCTCAGACTCTTCTACGCTGATTACCTTTGGTTGTCAGCAGCTTTGAGGCGCCATGTTGAAGGTGCATCTCCACATATTGGAAATTCACTAGCCTTTTTTTTTTTTTTTAAGATTTTTTAAATTTATTTATTTAACAGAGAGAGAGATAGCGAGAGAGGGAACACAAGCCGGGGGAGTGGGAGAGGGAGAAGCAGGCTTCCCGCGGAGCAGGGAGCCCGATGCGGGCCTCGATCCCAGGACCCCGGGATCATGACCTGAGCCGAAGGCAGACGCTTAACGACAGCCACCCAGGCGCCCTCACTAGCCTTTTGATTAGTGGGTATTAGCTTTGCATTTGGCCATTCCATGGGCTCTGGGCACTGGCCTACATAAGCCTCTCCCTCACTGTGAACCCTGGCTTGCGTGGGCCTGTCGATAGATCTTGCCCATCAGAGCCTGCCTGGTGGTGAATGCAGAAAATTCAGGAGCCTCATTAGTCCCAACTCAAATAGTACCTGAATCTATGGCTCTAAACAAGTGATGGCAACCTTCTGGGTCTCTGTTTCTTCACCTAGAAACAGGGGGTGCTGGACTAAAGAACACAAAGTCCTTTTAACTCTCCGAGCCTATTATTTTTCAATATGATTTGTAAACTGAAGTCTCGGCATTTGGAGTGAAGTCACAGAGCAGAAACTTGGTATGTTGAGCTCTTCCACCTGAGCAAACACTACATCCACAAGATGTAAATTCCCACCAGCAAGGAAACAATAGGACCACCCTTGGAGTGAGAGAGGTGAAGTTCAAATGTCATGGGCCTCGGGCAGCAGACCTTTCTCAGCAGCAAATAAGACTAGCACTGCCAGATGTCAGGATCGCTGAAACCAAAGAGAAACGGGACTTTTACATGTAACATTAGCACCTCATCAGGGAACTAAGTTAGCATAGTGGATTAGCTATAACTACTTTTTTTTTTTTTTTGAGTACTAGTCAGTCTCATTGCTGTATTTTGTGATGTGAGGGAAAATTGGGAAGTGTTAGGAAAAGGGGTCATGTACACATGAAAGTCAACTGGGCTGAGTACAAAATTCTTTTAGATGCTTCTCCCAAGTATTCTGACAGTGGTACAAAGAGGTCAGAAGTCAGGCTGCTATTTTTCTCCCATCAGTAACTTGTTTGGGGGGTTAATCATTTCCTACCTGGATACTTGCAGCACTTCTGGGTTTTGTCCTTGTAATAAAAAAAAAAAAAATGTCATTAGTATGTGTCTAGGTGTGGGTCTTTTAAGATTGATTTTCTCTGAAATATGTGAGCCTTTTCAGTCTATTTACTCTGGTCTCTTTCCAGCTTGGAAATGTTTTCTTCAGTAAAGTTATCACTTCTGTTTCTATTCTGGGTTTTTATTTTCCTTAGTAATACTGTAATTCTTAAATTGAATTCCCAATTGGATTCAGTAGCTCTTTTTTCAGTAATTCTTTGCTCGTTTCATTTCTAATTCAGTGTTCTTCTCCCAAACATCCCAGTAGACCTTGCAGGATTAACCTCCAAATCATTGATTCCATTGTCTACGCGGTCAGTTTTGCTGATTTCCACATCCACGATGATGGCATTTAATTCTTCTACTGCATTTTTGGCCATACATTCTTATCTATCTCATCTCACTTCATAGCTCATTTTTTTAAGAATTTATTTATTTATTAGAGAGAGAGAGCACAAGCACGGGGAGCAGCAGGAGAGGGAGAAGCAGGCTCCCCACTGAGCAGGGAGCCCGTTGCAGGGCTCGATCCCAGGACCCTGGGATCATGACCCAAGCCGAAGGCAGATGCTCAACCAACTTAGCCACCCAGGTGCCCCCTTCATAGCTCCTCTTGCTGATTTCTTTTAAGACCTGTTTTTTTTTTTTAGAGAAGTTTCAGGTTTACAATAAAATTGAGAAGATGCAGAGATTTCCTAAATACCCCTGCCTCCACACCCGCACAGCCTCCCTCATGAACTATACTGCTCACCAGAATGGTACATTTTTCCCGAGGACGAAACATTGACACATCATAATCCCCCGGGGTCCATTGAATGTTTACCTTGAGTTCACTCTTAGTGTTGTACGTTCTACAGGGTTAGAACAAATGTATAGTGACCTATATCCATCATTAGAAAACCATACAGAGTATTTTCACTACCCTAAAAATCCTCTGTGCTCTGTCTCTGCATCTCCCACCCACCTCGTTCTGGCAAACGTTGACCCTTTTACTGCCTCCAGAACTGTGCCTTTTCCAGACTGTCATTCAGTATGTGGCCCTTTCAGATGGGCTTCTTTCACATAGTAACGTGCATTTAAGTTTCTGACGTGTCTTTTCGTGGCTCGATAGCTCATTTCTTTTTAGTGCTGAATAATATTCCGTTTTCTGTATGCACCACAGCTTATTTATCCATTCATCTACAGAAGGACATGCTGGTTGCTTCCAAGCTTTGGTAATTGTAAATAAAGCTGTCGTTAAAATCCACGTGCAGACTTTTGTGTGGATCTAAGTGTTTAACTCCTTTGGGTAGAGACCAAGAAGTGTATTGTAAGAGTATGTTCAGTTTTGCAAGAAAACATCTTGCTCTGGTGTTAGAAATCGGTGGGTAATTCCCTATCTCTGGTAGGCAGTTGGGAATGGAAGGGGCTTCTGTAACACTAGTGGATAAACTCTATGGCAATTTATTAAACTATGCACTTAAAAGTTGCTCACTTTTCAAAATGTGTGCTATACTTTACTAAACGTTTACTACAAAAAAATTATTATATGGCAGAACTACCTAAGAAAGCAATGAACTGTATAGGATAAATTCACGTGTTTCTAAATAAATTTTTCTTAATTAAAAAAGAAAAGGAATCATCTCCCTAACTTTTCAACTGCATCTTTTCTCTGTGTGTGGTTTTCTGTAATTCATAAAGACTGTGTCTTCTAGTGATCAAAGATCTCTTAAATCTCTCTTTTGTTTCCTATGGTAACCCATTTCAGAGGTCGGCTCCTTTTCAGCCTTCAGAAATATCCGTTTCTCTTTTTCATAAGCTACATTTTTGTTGTTGTTCCTGTTCACCAACCCTTAAATAAGGGGTATTTGGCAAACTAGTGATGCTCTTGGAATATTTACCATATGCCTGGTTGTTTATAAATATGTCAGCATATAAATTTGGGCTTTATTCTCATACATCCCAACACCTTACACTCTAGCAAAAGGTAGGTCTTTTTTTTTTTTTTTTTTTTCCTAAAGTCCTGGTTCTATTTACCCTAAGGAGATGCCAACATCTCCTTCACATTTCTGGAGTCCCTGAAGAAATTGCCCCTGTACAAGGCGTTGTTTGGGAATTCTGGGTCCATGCAGAAAGTGTCCAGAACTACTCAAGAGTGGGAGAGTTTTAGAACCTGGTGCTTGAATGGGTTTGCAGAAAGTTCCAGCCCAGAGAGGGGGTGAATCTCCTGTGAGCTGAGAGATCTGAAGTTTCTGCAGGTGATAGAAACTGATTCCCTGCTTACATGAAAGAGGCTTAGATCTGGGGGCGCATGAGCCTCACAGCAGGCCTGCTAAGTGGGCAGTAGCTCTGGTGGGTGGTGAAGACTGAGCCCCTACAGAGGATCGGCTGCAGAAGGAGCAGCATCAAGGGCAGTAACCACAGAGTTTAAGAACAAAGGACTTGTTCCCAATTTGAGGATCTACATAAGCCAACAGATATTAAGTTTCTCACTGGCTTTGGTAAGGGGAGTGTTCGGATCCAGATTTTATTGCATTGAGAATAATCAAGAGGGGCGCCTGGGTGGCTCAGTCATTAAGCATCTGCCTTCGGCTCAGGTCATGATCTCGGGGTCCTGGGATCAAGCCCCGCATCGGGCTCCCTGCTCAGTGGGGAGCCTGCTTCTCCCTCTCCCACTCCCCCTGCTTGTGTTCCCTCTCTCGCTGTGTCTCTCTCTGTCAAATAAATAAAATCTTTAAAAAAAAAAAGAATAATCAAGAAATGTGACTTCCCTTGCACGTGGGTTCTGTGAAGGAAGTCATCCTGATTACACGTACAGTGTTCCCGGAAATCTTCAGAGTCATACTGCCAGGCAGTATTCCCATGTTTCAGCAATGGAAACAGAGGTACAAAGTCGGGAATAATTTTCCCAAGGTCCACAGCCCATGGTGCAGAATCAGTATTCAAATCCAGGACCACCAGATGGTCAAGCTCTTAGCCACTGTATGTCATTACTCCAGGCTTTGAGGGTTATGTGAGTCTTCATCTTTTTATGTGTCTTCCAGCAGGAAGTTAAACTAGAAACTTCCTTGTATATTTTGGTAATATACTTCTTATAACATTTGGACTTTGGATTGTCCCTGAAAGTTGATGGAAAATGTTGATTTATAAGAAAGAGAAATGCTTACTTACTAATCTTAGGAGAGAGAAATTTCTAGGTTTTACAAATTGTCCCTGAAAGTTGATGGAAAATGTTGATTTATAAGAAAAAGAAATGCTTACTTACTAATCTTAGGAGAGAGAAATTTCTAGATTTTACAAATTAAGGAGCAATGCCAAAAAAAAAAAAAAAAAAAAAGAAAGAAGAAGGAAAAAGAAGCAAAGTCAAAAACAGGGAAGAAAGGAGAAGTTACTGCACTGTTTGGAGCAATGAACCTTGAGGAAGATAGGAGGCAACAAACCCTACATTTAGAGGGACTTTGCATTTGAAGATGACTGAGGAGTTAACAGAAGAAAATAGGAATAATGCCAAATATCTTTGCTAAGGTTTAATACATAGCTATATCAATTTCCCCGGCTTAGATGGAAGCAATGTCAAAGTTGGGCTTTGTATATTTTATAGTCCTGGCTATTCACCAAGTAAGACTCATACTAATAGTTAGTTATCAGGTTGTTGTTTTTAGTGAAGTGTAATTTTATAACAAACCTGAGTAGCCTTTATAACAAATGCTCTATTGTCCTCTGCATTGTGTTCTGCAGTAGGTGAAATAACCACATTGGATGATGGGTCCCCCTCTGCCCTCCGAAATTTGTGCTCCTCGAGAGCACAGGCAGGGCAAGGGGCAGAGAAGGAATATTCCCCACGTGGCCCACATGGGGTGACTTCCTAGCTTTAAATGCTCAATTTCTAGCTCCCAAACAGCCTGTGGCTCCATGTGGAGAAATTGTTACCACGAGTTTCTCGAAGGAAAAATGCAGTCTTTAAGTCCCAATCCCCTAGAGGATATCGAATGATCCTAAGGAAAAACCATGAAGGCAGTTCAGCTTCTGACTCTAAATTTCAAAAAGAGGAGTGATGGAAAATTCAAGGTTGCTGGAGAACGTGGTGGTGTACATTCAGAAATCATTGTGCATAAATATTTAGTATTTTTCCTCATCCCTCAAGTGAGTCATTGTTTTCTTATTACAAATCCTATCGTTGCCCGTTTCTAAGAGTGCTGTCCAGGCAGTTTTGTAAATAGCAGGACGAAACTGGCTAACATACAGTTGCTTATACAAAACCCAAAGCATCTGACCCCAGAGGCTGGCGGCAGAAACATCCCGACCTACGGTACAAGGCATGCCACGGCCAAGTGGGCTGTCACAATCCTACAAACAGCATGACATACTGTTCTCCAAAAAATGCATGCCACTTGTCATGAAATTCTGGATGTTATACATTGGATCATATGTATATAGTTACATGTTTAAATATAATTTATGATCCCACCAGTCATGAACAGGCGACGAATGAGCAAAGAATATAAATATATACAGAGTTCTGCCTAATTTCTTTTAAGCCTGTGGCAAAGTTATTCCCTCCTTCCTAGCCTCTGCACCTTCTCTCTGACCAGCCACGACTTAATACCATTTAAGTCAATAATATGGGTTATGAAGTCCCCATTCATAACACAAATTGGTTGTGTACTTTGAGATTCAAAGCTAAAGCAAAAGATGAGGGAGGTAGCTATTTTCACCCTAGGCACTGAGCAGATGATTCATTAGTAAAAATTCTCATTTGGCTTTTTTTTTTTTTTTTGTAAGATGAGGTGTAATTTGCCCCAAATCCACAAACCAAGACTTAATTAGGATTATTTAATTCTTATTTTTCCCCGAAAGTGGGAATGAAAAATCAACACTGCTCTTTCTAAAAACAATTTGGCAATATAAATCAAGAGTCTAAAGAATGTCTGTACTCATGGTCTGTACTCTGGGAAATAGGGCTATAGGAAATAACCACGGATGTGGACAAAGATTTTAATATAAAGATGCTTATCAAAGTCTATTAAAAGTTGAGAAAATTGGGGGGGAATCTAAGTGTCCCACAATAAGAATATAGTTAAAGTATGATCTTTGTATGAAAGAATATTATGCAGCAATTAAGAAGCATGTCAGAAAAAATATGGCAATGTTAATATACTCAAAGTGAGAAGCAGTCATGAGTAAAAAATTAAGACATTATACTTTCTTATACTATGATCCTGATAATATAATGTTTATGCATAGAATCAATACTGAAAGAAAGATAGTGAATTATACTGGTCGTTATTTTTGGGTGGTGCTGATTCTGTTTTCCTCTTTATGTTTTTCTGTATTTTCCACAATGTCTACAGTGATCTTGTATTAGTTTTATAATCATAAAAAATAATAAGGTATTATATCGGGTTCATACAAAGCAGTGCAGGAGCTATGAAGCTGGGGAAACTTCTCTGCATATGCAGCTTTTAAAATAGTGGTACATTGTAAGAGACTCTTAACGATAGCGAACGAATTGAGGGTTGCTGGAGGGGCAGTGAGTGGGGGATGGGCTAAATGGGTGATGGGGATTAAGTAAGGCACCTGTAGTGATGAGCACTGGGTGTTATATGTAAGTGATGAATCACTAAATTCTACTCTTGAAATCAATATTGCACTATATGTTAACTCACTAGAATTTAAATAAAAATTTGGAAGAAAAACAAAATAATTAAATAATTAAATTAAATTAAATTAAATTAAATTAAAAAGTGGTACATTAACCTCACTCGGGAACTCAAAAGCCCTCAAAAGTGAGAAAAATGCCTTAATGGGCTCTAGGAGCTTTGATGTGTAAACTATTCAAGGTCTTCTCCCAAGCTAAGGACACATTCTGCGTAGACAAGAGGCTCATGGAATCCCTCAATTAGTATTCATCTGCCTATCCCATAAAACATGACCTAGCAAGTCATTTTCAGTCAAATCTGAAAGAGGGGCAGAGGGCCCCAGGTAACATAATGCGCCCAGAACATGTCTGAAGCTCTGACAGGTGCAAACAACTCCACTTGTCTAAATATAATTTCACTTAGGCAGTTTGGAAACAGTCTTTCCCACTTTCTATTCTGATCAGGCAAAAGAATGTTCTCTTCTTCAGTTCTGACTCTTGGTGCTGGTTATTTATATTTAGATGCACTGTGCAATAATTTTTATTCAAGGAGAAGGAAAGTTAGAACACTGCAAAGAAAAAAAAAAATTCTTCCAAAACCTGGGATGAAGTTAAGAGCTAGGTTTAGGCTATTTTTGAAATGTGTTCAGTTGAGAAGGAGATAAGATATTAATAGTATTTTTTTCAAACTTTCTGGATGAACAAAAAGCTGATGTTAACACATGCATAAAGAAACATTGTCTAATATTTAAGCCAGAAAGAAGACTTAATTCTTAATCAGTAGAGTGGAAATTCTTTTGAGGGACATATAGAACCCTGCTCCTTTGCCAATTGCCGCCATGCTTTCTCCCATTACCCCTAAACTCTGACTCCCCTTCAGGACCCTGCTCAATGCTCACTTCCCTAGAAGCCTCAGCTGACCTTCATTTCCCATCCCGCATCCATGGCCACACATGCGCAGTTTTCCTCTTGGCTCCCAAAATACAGAGAATTACCTTCTACACATTTATCCTACATCGTTATTTATTAACCTAAGAGCTTCTTGAGAGTAAGATTATATTTCACTGATTTTCCACCTCTAGGACCCCCGTTTACACTAGTTACTCAATAATGTGTTGTTAAATGAGCAAACAAATGTGTAAGAGAGGATTGAAGAAGTCACAGATGAGCCCAAGTGCAAGGAAGATAGCCACCATATAGCCACTAAAAGCCACCAAAAAGAAAGTTTATGGGAAAAATATAATTAGCTTTGCTTAGCTACTGCTAGGCTTTTGGTTTATTTCTATGGGGAGGGTTGGCTTACTAAATGAAATTAAGGCTAAAATTCAATGCCAGATATTATAAAAGGGACTTGGTATGCGTTGACTGAAAGGTTGACACTTTCCTTTTTTACATTTTTTTCTACTATAAAATGAAGGTGAGGCAAGATCTTACAGAACTAAGGGCCAGTCCAGCTCTCAGGTTCTGGGGTCCTGGACCTGCTGAGTTCGGCTGGAACAGTCCTCCAGAGCTTGCATCCCAGCTCTATTCTGACTGCTGAGGAGACTGTGCTCTCTTCAAACTCACAGAAGCCACACTCCCACCTACCAAGACTGTGGTGAGCCATAACTAAGTTTAGCCCCACTCTCCTGCTCTGAAATAGTCATCTAAACCACAGGGGAAATGATTACCCATGGTTTCCTAGATCTATGTAAGGAAGATGCTTCCAAACCTTAATGCTATAAGGTTGTATTTACTTGTCCCAACTCTTTCCCGGTTTGGTTCAGATCACCCTTTGCCTACATTCATTTTGCAATACCATTGGCTCTTCATCTTTGCCCACTCCTCTAGCATGCTCACTACGCTTGAGAAACGTAGCCAACACTTGGCTTCAAAAATCAACGCACTCATCAGCTAATAAAAGGGGTTTAGAGTTGGCAAAGGGAATATTGTATTTGCCAACCGCCTACCAATAGCTGATTTCAGAGGTGGTCCTTTATCAGATATGCCCATTAAAAAAGAAGGAAGAGGACTAATAATTGCCCTTCAGACAGGAAGACTGTGTCTTGAGCTCAAGGCCTGTATTGGATTAAGGCAACCTACCAGTGTTTTAGTTTTACGTTTCTAGTAAAATCAGAATTTTCTCTCATATCCCTTAAAAGCAGAAATTCTCAAATGCCATGTTCAACATAACGAATTGTCCTAAAGCTAAATATATCCAGTGTGAAGGAATGGTCTTTACTCTGATACTACATTTGTTAGTTTGTTTTTATTGTTAAGGGGTATTTTTTTTTTTTTTTTTTAAATAAAAGGTCGGTAACAGAAGATGGTAATTTTAATGTTTTGGCACTTTAATAAGCTGGCAACCCTCTGTCGATTTCCAAAATTCATTAAAACTAGAAAACTAGGATGCTCATCCCTAAAGTGGCTAGCTCAGAGCTGAGCACATATGATTATGTGAATATGTATTTAAACCGATCTCATCTGAGAGGGAGGGGCTGGTCTCTTCTGGGTGCATCATTCTCTACAGACGTCAAGGTGGATCATAGAGATCATGGGGGTCCTGCAGGTACAGGGAGTCGTAGCAGATTCAAGTCAGGTAATTGCCTCGGAAACATACCTCCCTGTATACCTATGTATGTGGCACTCTGTGAGACGGCCCCAGTAACAACTTTATTTTTTTTAAAGGTTTTATTTATTGATTGATCTGAGAGAAAGAGCGAGAGAGAGAGAGCACAAGCAGGGGGAGCAACAGGCAGAGGGAGAGGGAGAAGCAGGCTCCCCGCTGAGCAGGGAGCCCCATGGGGGACTAGATCCCAGGACCCTGGGGTCATGGCCTGAGCCGAAGGCAGACGCTAACCGACTGAACCACCCAGGCGCCCCCCACCCACCCACCCACCCACCCAGTAACAACTTTATAAGAGGATGTTACTGTATCCCTCTCACAGTAACACCTGGACCCCTGACGAGCACAAAGCCAGCGTCAGTAATTACGTGTTTTCAACACGATCCTTAGAGCTGGAGATCCCCATCCCAGAGAGCCTCCACCTAACACGGAGGCAAACAACACCTGGTACTCTCTTGGGGCTTCTCTGGGATTGGCATGTGATGGGGAAGTTACCGGTCATCGGTGAAGCCCTTGGCCAAAGCGTACCATGAAGGCGGGCGGCTGGACGGCGTGGATGCAACGCAACCACTACTGCGCCTGTAGGAAGGCTTTGCCCGGCCAGGACTTTGCCTAGGAAGAGGGAATTTGGCAAGCCGCCCGCGTGCCAGCCTTCTTGGTGTAACGCGACGCTCTTCTGTAGGAAAGTGCCTCTGCCCCCTGGCGCCGGTCCGCAGGCTCCTGATGAAACCGTGACCCCACTGCGCCCTGCCCAGCCCCTGGGCTGCAGCCCTAGCACTCCCGGCGCGCAGCCAATCACGCGGCGAAGCGGTGCTAGCCCGGACGGCGGCTCCACGGCCATTGGCCGACGGCTCGCGTCCCGAGCGCGCCCATTGGCCGTGGGGGGCGTTCACGTGGAGGGGTGCCGGGATGGCTTCCCAGGTGGGGAGAGGTGCCGGAAAGTTAAAGGGAGCCGCGCGTGGCGGTGGGTGACCGGCCACGGGGAGGAGGCGAGCGGGCTGCTCTCGCGCACGGACGGATGCGTCTGCCCGCCAAGCGCGCGGACCTGAGTCCCGGCCCCAGCTCCTGCCGTCGCCGCCGCTGCCCCTGCCACCCCCGCGCGGATGCTGCGGCGGGCTGGCGCATCTGGACATCGGGGCTTATGAGCTGTACCAGGTACGTCCGTCCCCAAGCCCTCGAGTCCCAGTGCAGGGCCGAGAAACGGCGGCGAGGGGCGCGCGCGCGGTGGAGACCTTCTTTGGTTCCTTCCACCTGCACTTCCGCCGTCCAACTTGCAGTTACACTCCGGGGGTGGAACACTCTAGACGGGGTCGAGGCGGCTATTGCTTTCAGGTGGAAAGAGTAATCCAGGGACCAGAGGTGGGATGGAGCCTGGCCGGATCCACATGTTCCGCTGAAGTGCGGGTCTGGCCGCCAGGGGTAGTTGAGGGTGGCTGGGGCTGGGACTGCTGTGCCGAGTTCGAACCTGAGACAAGGCGCTTCCAGCCTGGGGCCCGACTCTTCCGGAGGGTGTCCCCGAAGTTGGGCGGTGGGGACTGGAGTACAAGGAAAAGGCTTCCCCGTAATACGCGAGGAAGCACACTTGGGAGTCTCTCAGGCCGCCGAGGGCGATGGGACCCAGAGCCAGCCCCGGTGCACGGTCCCGGGTCCCCAGGCAGGGGCTGTCGCGGGCCGGCGGGGGCGTAGCTGCCGCGCGGGGACGCTCGCGCGGCGCGGCTCCGACCGGGGTTGCCCGGCCGCCCCGCCCGGGTGTGATAACTTGGGCTCCTCCTCCTCGTCGTCCTCCTCCCCCTGCCGGTCATAGCTCCGGGAACGGAGCGCCAGCCCTGCCTCCCGGACACACGACGCTCACGTAGTCCGGTGGCGGCCGCCTCCCCTGCCACCTCCCTCCAGGCTCTCCGATGCAGCGAGCCAGCTGGAGAGGGGGCTTCCCCACGGCCCAAAAGGTGGGTGCGGGACAAGGCGAAGGAGGCTCACGGAGTGCTTGGGGGCGGGGTGCAGGCCGGTTGGGCCGAGGGGGGCAGGGTCGCACTGACCTGTGGGATCTTCCAAGTCTGGAAGCTCTGGCCTTACCCCTGCCCCCTGCCCTGTTCATGGTACCCTTTTGAACCAGAGAAAGGGGTGTGAGGGGACTTGCTAGCCAAGGAGCGGGTATAGGGCCCGGAAGGACATACCAGAAGAGTTGGGGCCCCTCTGGGTATTGTTTACTGCAGAGAAGGAGAAAACCAAGGACAGACTGGACTTGAAGACTTGGAGAGTTGCTAAAAGGTGTTGGAGCCTGTGGTCTGTGTGGCCAGGCCTCCCTGGGAGACCCAGGGTCCGGGAGAAGAGCGGTTAGGGCTTTGAGCAGGGGTGGGGAGAAGAGGAAATGGTTCATATGGTAGGGTTGTCCAGCAGCCAAGACTAAAGTTGAAGACAGCCAGTGGACTCACCACAAAAGCAAAGTAGAGGTATTTAGGGGAAAGTGAGAGGGAAGAGAACAGAAGTTAGTGGGCATCTAATATTAGCAACCAGGATTCAGAGCTAGAAGGGACCTCCGAGGAGAAGCCTAAGCTCCGAAAGATTCAGTGACTTGCTCCAAGTGGCACAGCTAGGGGGAGGCCTTCCTAGGCTAGTGCTCTGTGTTTCATGTTGGGCATTTTTAGATGGCAAGTGCTGTAGCATTTTCACTTAACCTCCTTCCTGTAATAGTCTGTGTGTGTATGTGCGCGCGTGTGTATCTCAAAGATGCTTTAGATGACGGTAGCAGGATAGAAGAGCGCAAGTGGCTTTTAAGGCTGTGAATAAGGGCCCCATGATCGGAGTAAAAAGGATAATATGTCAACTTTATTTATACTGTGTCAGCCAAACCTGTTGGGAGGGAGTAAAGTAATGCCAAAGGGTAGATGGACATGTCTTTTTAAAAAGTACAACCTGGTAACCTGGTTGTGGATGCTTACCTAGTACAGTTTCAGTGTTCCTGGTGGGTTCTTGGTCTGATTTTTCTGTCTTGTCCTATCAGAGTATGAGAATGGAGGGGAAATGTCTTGGCCTCAATCCTGAAAAAAGATTTACTTCCTATAAAAGGCACAGCCAAAAAGCCAGTAGCTCAGCTGCCTGAAACTGTGAAGGTCATACGGTTATTTTCTGTACAGGTCTATAGTTTCCTCAAGAAACACCACCGTAACCTGATGAGCTGTCCTGAGAGCTGCGTTCTTTGTCACTAGTGGAACAGGGAAAGTATTTATGCAAAACTATCCCTGTTCGCTTCAATTTTCATGGAGTGTTGGGGTTTGCCCTCTTTTGACCAGGAACACTGAAATCCACCCTTGGGCATGGTCCATTCCCTCATGGAGCAAAAATGGTCTCTTAGGGGCACCTGGGTGGCTCAGTCGGTTAAGCTGCTGCCTTCGGCTCAGGTCATGATCCCAGGGTCCTGGGATCGAGCCCCACATCGGGCTCCCTGCTCAGCGGGGAGCCAGCTTCTCCCTCTCCCTCTGCCTGCCTCTCTGCCTACTTGTTCTCTTTCTCTCTGTCAAATAAATAAATAAATAAAATAAAAAAAAAATAAATGATCTCTTAGGCATCTATTTGGAAGTCAAGTTTTTGAGAATCTGAGTAACAGCCACTCATACTCTCATGATCTTGTCCTGCAGCAAACTGATAGCGAATCCTATGTCATACTCTGCTGGTTCAAATGTGTGTCTCTGTCTTCTCCTTCTGGCTTTTTCTCTGGCCAACCTTGGTGACTCATGTTCCCCGGCCTGGGAAAGGGCTGAGCAGCCAGGAGAACGTGTCAGGAGAGGAGGCCTGGGGTACATCCCGTGCGTACGGTGTTGGAACTCATCCTTTTTATGCCGTTTGTGGATAAAACACCTGCCCGGCTGCCTTCCTTTCAGATACTTAGGAAACTTACCTTGTCCATCGCCATTGCTAGGAGTACTTCTGGGTGATGATCATCCCTGTCACAGCCCCCTGGGGAATTCCTGAGCAGAGGGTCAGGAAGGCCTACATCAAATCAGCATTTGGTACACTGATTCTCAAAGAACGATCCGGTTCATAAAAGCTGGAATCTACCTGTGAGGATAGGCAAATGGCCAACAGTCAGATCGTACCGTGTTTGAGGCCACAAGGGTTAATGTCCTCACCTCCAGTGATCGTGTCACTTAAATAGTGAAGGGATGCTGGGCAGTGGTTGCTTAGCAGTGCCCCTGAGTCCGTAGCCCTGTTAGGAACCCTCGGGCCACCAGGTAGTTAACTTCATTTTTGCCTTTCGTGGAAGAAGGTTGCAAAACCAATGAGGCTCTAGAGTGTGCCGGTGGAATTGTTTAATGAGCTGGCTCTGAGCAGAACCTCACCCTCCGACCCCCAGTTCCAATAGTTCTTAACAGTTCGGTATAAAAGGGATCTCAGGAAGGGCACCTGGGTGGCTCAGTTGGTAAGTGACTGCCTTCAGCTCAGGTCATGATCCCGGAGTCCCGGGATCGAGTCCCGCATCAGGCTCCCTGCTTGGTGGGGAGTCGGCTTCTCCCTCTGACCCTCCCCCTCTCATGCTCAGTCTCTCAGTCTTTCTCAAATAAATAAATAAAATCTTAAAAAAAAAAAAGGGGGGGGATCTCAGGGGCAAATGTACACCCGCTGGGTCCAAACAGTGAAACTTTACCAAGGTCTTCAACTAAGTCTTTTTCATCCATAAGATTAAAAGCTGAGAGTGACTTTAGTCAACTGCAAAGCAAGTGAGCAGATTCTTTCACTGATCCACTTGTTTTAGAATTCTGTTTCCACAGTATCTTGAGAGTTTCCCAACCTTTTTCTAATGAGCTGTTTTAACATTGTGTGGGGAAGCACGTATGAGGTGCAGGAAAGCACGTATCGAGGCTGGTTTGCAGGCTTGAAGGGACAGAGAAGAGGATGGAGAACTTAAAATTGACCTTGTGCTGACTCAGGCAAGGAGGAAGGGCTGTAGGGTCAGAGGAGGAACCCAGCCTCCCTCAGTTCATGCCCAGGTTGTCAAGGGTGGGCAGAGTGGGAGGGGCTGGGATGCAAGGTTTTGCCTACTTTGGGGGTATTTTTAATCCACATTTAATTAAAAAAAAAAAAAAACTACCTGTGTTCACATTAGAGCTGAAAGTGAACGGTGCATTCTAAGGAAGTTTTCAGTGGACAGGGGAAAAGTAAAATTCATGTACTTTGTAAATACAGGGTTGTTTTGTTTTGTTTTGTTTTCACATTGAACCTATTTGCCAACCCACTGACCCTCTGTAAAGCTATCTTGCGCATTTCAGTGAGAACTTTTCTTTTCCAGAACAATTGCATGGGTACAAAAACAGATAATAGAAAGCAAATTTGCTCCTAAAATTTTCACTTGTTGATTTTATTAGAGGGGAAACAGTAAGATAAATATCCTTTAAAATATAAGTTTAGATAAGTACATTGTGCCTATAAATTATTGTTTTGTGTCTCTGAATGTGTGTGTTTTTCTCATCATGCATCACCAAATGGTTCCTGCATCCTAGGGAATGGCTGTATTTCTTTTGGAAAATGGGATCAAACCCAATGTGTCTTTGTTCTTATTTTTCTTTATATATTTGATGAATCAAAATCAGAAGTTGAAAATGAGATGTTTATTGGACTGAACCAGTGGTCTCAGCTCCTGTCAGAAGATGAGCAACATTTTGCCTATTGCTTCTCCTTAACTATCACCGTCACCCTGAAGCCCCCCACCAGTGGGCAGGACTAGGGGAGGCCTGAGAGCAAGCACCCCAAAAAACCACCACATACCTACACCTTTCCCATAGTAAGGGGGGAGAGGTTTGGGACCTAGTCCAGATCCTGTGTTCTGCGGTTCACAGACTACGGATTTTAAGCCTGGTTTCGTCACTGACTTCTTCAGGTAGCCCGTTGTAACTATCAAATCAGAATATAAATTTGCTATGGTAATTAGATGATAAAAATTGCTTGGTTTTGTGAGGCAATAGTGTCGGATGGGATAGGTTTTTGGCCAATCTTAAATATTTGAGGTATTTTATTAGATTCATTTTTTTCTCCCTGATTACAGAAGTGATGTTATTTTTAAAAATACAACACAGGAAAACAAATTTCCTGAAATCACATCACCTGGATATTCTGACAATTTCAAGTATATCTCTAGTCTTTTTTCTGTACATATGCCTAATATTTTTCCCCCCAAGTCTAGTCTCTATGTACAATTTTATCTTCTCTATTTTTTACATTAAAAATATATCATAAATTTTTTCCATGCCACTTAAACCTTTTTCCAAAAATTTTTTTTGGTTTTAATAATGATTAAAATTTTTTTTCTGGTTTTAATAATGATACAAAATTTTATCACTGGATGTTGTATACCTAATTTAACCAGATACCTGTTATTGGTCCTTTAGGTTTTCTCACCTTTTCCTCCCTATAATGTTGCATTGAACATTTTAGTACTTTAACCCCCATGCATTAACTCCTTAAGATTAATACCTGTATCTGATATTAGAACTAAAAATGATAATATTTAGAAAGGGTTTGCTGATTTAGACTAATCCATGTATACATATTATTTTTAAAAAGTCTTTACTAAGTCAGGAGGTAAAAACAGGCATTGTTTCCTAATCTAAATTCTCTAATTATAAGGTTGGACATTTTGCATATTTCTAGGGCATTTTTAAGTTTTTTTCATGAATTTTCCATTCATGCTCTTTGCTCATTTTTTTATGTGGACTATTTGATTTTGTTATTGTTTTGTAAGAACTCTTTGTATACGAAGGTATTAACTCTTTGCTGCCATACTTTTTGTAAAATGTTTTCCCAGTTTGTCTTTAAGCTTTTGGTTTTACTTTTTTTTTCACTTAGAGAAAAATACTGTTTTTATGAAGTCAGATTTAACCTGATCTTGAGCACAGTTCTCTTTGCCTTTTATTCTTATAGAGGTTATCTTCACTATAGAAAAAAACAAATATCCACCTATATGAAAGGTTTAAAAAAACTAAATTATTGGCATTTTGTAAAAGGTACACTGGCATATAAAAATCTAGTGTACAGGTTTGTGTCTGTCTTCACATTTGAATTCCAGTGTCTAGCATACTACCTGGCGTATAGTAAATACCAATCGATATTTATGGGATGAATTCATTTCTTTTGGGGCTCCTGGGTGGCTCAGTCAGTTAAGCATCTGCCTTCAGCTCAGATCATGATCCCAGGGTCCTGGGATCGAGCCCCACATTGGGCTCCCTGCCCAGTGGGGAGTCTGCTTCTCTCTTCTCTCTTGCCCTCTGTCCTTCTCCCCGCTTATGCTCTCTCTCAAATAAATAAATAAAATCTTAAAAAAAAAGAATTCATTTCTTTTTATCATATTAGAGCATTATCTACCAAAGTATGTTTCGCAGAACATGTGTCCTGCAAGATGCTCCACAAAAAAAGCATTCCTTGGTCAGATCAGTTTGGGAGCTCCTGCGGACAGCACGGTTTTGTCATTCCCCAAGGCGCTCTAGCAGACTGAGGGCCCCAAGAAATCCTGATGGAAATACCTGTGAATTTAGTTTTAAAACCAGCAGCTCCCTACTTGTTTGTTTGTTTTAACCTTTGCCCTCTTCCCCCACACACACACTTTACACGCTTAATCTCCCCTGAAACCAAGGTCACACTGGCCCACACTTGAGTTAATGCCGCCGTGTGGGCCAAGACGAAGGCAGACACTGTTTGCCAGCCCCCGTTGGCATGTTGCCTTGAACGCCCGTCTGATCTGGTTGCCGTTTCTTTCTCTTCCCCTTCGGCCAGGGTTCTAGCCTATTCGTCTAACCCCATGATGGCAGTGGACATAGCGTGCAGATACAGCTGCATGGCCCCTGCCCTGCGCCAAGAGAGGTTCGCCTTCAAGACCTCACCGAAGCCAAGCGAACCACTGAGGCCGTGCATCCAGCTGAGCAGCAAGAATGCAGCCAGCGGGCTGGTGGCCCCCACCGTCCAGGAGAAAAAGGTGAAAAAGCGGGTGTCCTTCGCAGACAACCAAGGGCTGGCCCTGACAATGGTCAAAGTGTTCTCAGAATTCGATGACCCGTTAGATATTCCGCTGAACATCACCGAGCTCCTAGACAACATTGTGAGCTTGACGACAGCAGAGAGCGAGAGCTTTGTTTTGGATTTCATGCAGCCTTCCGCTGATTACTTAGACTTTAGAAACCGGCTTCAGACCGACCACGTATGCCTTGAAAACTGTGTCCTGAAGGACAAAGCTGTCACAGGCACGGTGAAGGTGCAGAACCTGGCATTTGAGAAGATGGTGAAAATAAGAATGACATTCGACACCTGGAAAAGCTTCACAGACTTTCCCTGTCGCTATGTGAAGGACACTTACGCCGGCTCGGACAGGGACACGTTCTCCTTTGACATTAGCTTGCCTGAGAAAATTCAGTCGTATGAGAGGATGGAGTTTGCTGTGTGCTTTGAGTGCAGTGGGCAGACATACTGGGACAGCAACAAAGGCAAAAACTATAGGATCATCCGAGCCGAACTACAATCCACACAGGGCACCGCCGAGCCACCAAACGGGCCCGATTTCGGAATATCCTTTGACCAGTTTGGGAGCCCTCGGTGTTCCTACGGTCTGTTTCCGGAGTGGCCGAGTTATTTAGGATACGAGAAGCTGGGGCCCTACTATTAGTGACTGCGTGTGTTGGAGCTCGGCTGAGCAGGTGCGGAGAAGCCTCGCTGCGGTCACGGGCGCGTGGAGACGGAGGCCAGGAGGAGCGCTCAACTGCCATTCGGCACAGTCTTCGAAAAGAAAGGATCCTATTCACTTGTTTTCTTAAGCCAGCAAAGCCAGCCAGGTTTTAGATCACAGGACTGGTTTCACACTCAGAGTAGATGTGGGGTGCTGGTCGGCTGGGCACCCAGGGCGGCCACGGGGGTCGGAGCAGGACCCAGGCCCGTGGGCATTGCCGGGGATGCTGGAGGACGGTGGCTTCGTAACGAGGCCACCGGGGCATGCCCCGGCTGCCTGGAGGAGCGGCTCCTGCCCCCTGGGATGTGGACAGTCACCTGGAAGTCACTCCATCCCCAGCCAACTCCCATGGGACCCTTGCCGTTCATCTCTGGGTGCTCCCCACCCAGCCGGGTCCTTCCTGCCTGTCACTGCTGTTCCTTGTGTCCACATACTCTACTTCACACTTTAGCTCTGTGGTTTTTGTTGGGTTTTTTTTTTTTTTTTTTTGCATTTTTGTTTTCTTCACTGTTCATCTGATGTTCAGGAAAAGATAAGGCAAATTAGCCTGTGATGGAAACAGGCGCTTCCTCTTTCTGACCCCACATATATGTGTTCCAGCAGAGAAGGACATACCAGTTATCCAAAGTAACTTGGCTCCTATGCGGGGTTCCAGACTGCAGGCTTCTGACAGGCAGGACCGCGAGGAGACACCTGTGGCTTTTCCTCTTGGCTTTTGGGGGAGCTTTCGAAGTACTCACTCCTATCCTGAGTCACCAGACAGCCTAATTACAAGATTTGCTGGAACTTGCTCGGCTGGTTTGCAGGCATCTCATTCTTCCCAGAGGGATTTTAGACTCTCCTTTCCTAGAGAGCCCTCCTCCATGCTGTGTCCGGGACATCTTGATTTGCAGATCTGATGGATCCTCAAAACATCTACTTTGACTATGATCTGCGCTATCCAGGACCCTTTGCAAGCACCCAGGGACTTTGATTTGGGTGTTCTTATTTATGGTGTGTGAGTATATATAAAAGGGATAGAGGAGAAAACCCTCACCAAGTTCTCATATTTTATTTTCAAAGTGTGGCAACTCTGAAATATCAGAGAAGAATTGTTCTTACCCATATTGGACCATGAATTAAAAGTCTCTTGGTTCATACTGTCGTGAGACTCCTGGGACATTCACTGACAGATGGATCCCCAAACCCTGTAATTCTTCTGGGGTGAGATTGGTTTGTACTTGGGGGTGTTTAAAAAATATTTTTACATATGTATTGGGAGAAGGTTGGGGTTTTGTTTTTTTTTTCTCTTTTGTTTTTGGAGCTGAATTAAATGACTATCTCGTTTTCCATTTGCCTGATTTTAGTAAAGTGAGATCTTCCTAAGCGAGGCAGGAAGAGGGATCCACAGCTGCCTGGATTTGGAGGCCCAGCCACTGGACTCTGAAAGCAGAGAGTCATCTTTTGCTTGCATGTTCCAGATCAATTGGAAAAGGCCTCCTGGCTTCTGCGGCTTTGTCAGTTACTGTCAGGCAGGGATGGAGTGTCTTGGCTCCTAGAGTTTTGTGGTTGGTTTTTTGTTCCCTTTCTTTTTTGAACTTTACAATGTTTTGACTTTTTAAGTGTTCTTAAGTGATGTTTGATGTAATTCTTGTTCCTAAAACTGGCTGTTACTCGTCTGTGATCTAGTGCTTTATTTTTTACGCCTCTCCCAGAAGGGTAGGACTCGGGGATCACATAATATAATTTATGGGAAAATCGCATTTTTATCTTATGCTGAAATTGGGCAGAATTGTGTTTTATCTAGACATATCTACATCAGATACACAAACGGTACTTTCAGTGTCACAATCTGGTGATCAGAACTATCGATAGTGCAAATCAAAACCGAACGGAAGCAAACCATTTTATATAGGTCATGAATTTATTTTGTTTTGAGAAGTCCAGTCCCTCCTCCTCCAAGTCAAGAAAGGTACCAGGTGCCCTGTCATTTATGTGTTACCAGACTGCAAGTAACAAGATCATTCTGTATCCAAAAGAAAAATGCCTCAAGAGACGCCTGTTTGGTTTTCAGTAATGGTGATCTTAAGACATTCCCGTGTCAAAATTTGAAATATGGTAATTCAGCAATAAGGAGCTCTTAAGAACAGCTATAAGCCCTCCCCTCCCCCATTCTTTACTCCCAGCTCACCCCAGCTTTTTTGCTGGGGGCACTGGTTGCAAATCCCCCGCCGGTGCACCTGGGACGCTCGCCCTACCAGGCAAGTCGTCACCCGCCTCAAAGACCCTTCTCTGACTAGAGAATGTGGTTGCGAGACTTTCCTGTCAGCCTCGTCATTCAGGGAGGCAGGGGCCTCTGGAGAATACTGTCTTATTCATCAGTCTCTCTCCCTTGGGCCCAGTTCTGTCCCAGGATATCAACAGATGGTCCCAGGATCTGCAGAACCCCTCCTTATTTCGGAGCTCACCATCAGTAAGTAGGTCTACACACTTCAGACAGTGACAGATTTCTTAGTTGGAGACGTCACTGCAGCCTGACTTGGGGGTTTGCCCCTCACACAGCTGTTGGTGATGGTGACCAATGTCCCCCAGCCCCAGTGCCCTTTCCAAGTTGCCCCCCGAAGGACGGGCCTCCCACTACTAGTACCCTTGTCCAGAAATGGGGAAGCAGCTCCATTTTGTTTCATATTTATTTCCCCCAAATGCCCTGGGGAGCATTTGCAAATTAGGTGCAATAAATAAGCTGGACTATAGAAAGATACATAATAAATAAGCTTTCAGTGTTTCGTGGAAGATAGGAAGCATTTGAATGGGTTTCTTTTTATTTTTGGAAGTATTCTGATGAAAGGGGAAGTGGTGAGAAATAATGGGAGTTCTGTAGTTCTCCAGAAATTAAAGCAATTTCAGAGTCAAGGTAGAATTTATTTTTTCTCTAAGGTTTCATTTTAATGGTGGAAACCATTACTCTTTCAGTGTTTTTTAAAGATGTAGATTTCAAATGGCTAAAAGAATGTTTCGTGGTTTTGATCTTTGCGTATAATTTGCTTTTTAAAAAGAAGCATTATTTGTAGTCACTTGGATGTTCAATGGGTTATAGATATGTTTAGAAACCAAAAAAGAGTTGGCTCATTTTTTAGAAGGGCCCGTTTTCCGGGTCTTCCCCCTCAGTGGACAGTGAATGAAAACCTTGATTGTTTTTCATTTGTTTCCTCATCGAATATTCTTCCTCTGGGTGCGGTTTGCCAGAGCAGGCCCCATGGCCCTCTGCTCTGGGGGGGTTCCGATCACTGAAACCGGGGAGGAAGAGTCATAAGCCTAATATGATCTTACCGGGTCTCGAAGACATTCTGGTGGCTTCTCTGCGCTTCCCAAAGTGGACACGTGGGACTGGGAAGGGTGTCTGTGGTTTGGGGCGGCTTTTCCTCGGCATGGTTGGAAAGCCGGGAATGTTTTTGGCAGTTTCGGTGCTCAGTTCCTAGAGCCTGCTGGACCTGGGAGGACTCCCAAGAAGGCAGCTGTGAAGACGATGTTTCACTTTTACTTCAGTGTGAATGGAGAACCGAAGGCTCGTCTACACCCAATGCCTCAAAGTGCCTTGTCAAGAAACGTCCGCATGTTTAAAAAATAAATAAATATTTTTGTACACAGCGTTTAAAGGGAAATGCACTTTAAAATCACAAGAATGGATGTCTTTTGTGTGGTATAAGAGAGTGGTTGGTTTGTATCTCAAAACGCAAAAATGTAATAAACGTAGAAAGCACAAGACTGAAACTGTTCTATTTTAAAACGGACTCTCTTCTGGGAGTCAGAGGCTGGTGAGAATTTTTTTTTTATCATTTTCTTTTTTTTTTTTTAATTTTAAGTAATCTCTACCCCCAACACGGGGCTTGAACTCACGAACCCAAGATCAAGAGTCGCATGCTCCACTGACTGAGCCAGCCAGGTCCCTGGGGAGAGAATTATTTTCAATTAGTGTGTTTCCACATATGGAATGTAGGTTTTCAAAGGGCTAGATCTCAATCAGGGGCTGAGTTAGAAAGCTGAGACACACAGGGAGGTGGTCATTACGGTTTAGCTGTCCCAGCGGTGAAGGCCGGTCACAGCTAAGGGCTAGAGAAACACGGGGCCAGTGTTGTTCCGAATCCATTTTCACTGATCTGAGGGCACGTCTCCTACCCTCTCACTTGCTCGTGAAGCATATTTTGGACTGACTGTTTTTACAGGTGGGAAAACTGTAAACATGGTCGTGGTGGCTTTTACCTGCTTGTTCCGACAGACTGTAACCAGCAAAGCCAACCAGCTCCTGGTGGGGCCTCTGTTCCTTTGGATGTTAGCACTCATCCTAAGTAAGATTTCCAGAGATGTTTTATTTCAGAGTTAGATGGGATGGAGGGAGAGGCAAATTGCTGCCAGACGTTTCCAGTAACTCAGTGTGCGTCACGCTGCAAAGGCCCGTGGGAAAGAAGAGCACAGCAAACCTCAGCACCTAGTGAGTAAATGCAGAAAAGGAGTACGCACATACCTGCCTTTCTCAAGACGGTCAAACACGGCCCACAGTTCGCCTTCGCAGAAACGGGACGGGGGAAGAGTCAACAGTGGTTTTTTTATGAATGTCTATTTGAGATTCAGTATGGTTTTCATAATCATTCCATAATTCTAGCTTGTGAGACAGATATCTCAGAGATTCTAGAGGGGCAAAAAACAACAACAATAACAACACAAAGCACTTTCCTAGGGCAACGTCCCCAGACTAGCAAATACCCAGCTCTGAATTATTCAGTTGAACGTTTACGGCTTATCTACCTACCGCGTGCAAGGCGGTGCAGTCCCTCTAAGAGATATTCCTGTTTTAGATGAATCCCCTGACAGCCAGGAAAAGCAGTGTGTCCTGCTGACTCTCCGTATTAGGAGTCAGGAGGCCTGGGTCCTGGCCTTGACTCTGCCGTCCCCTATCAAGTCTCTTACCAAAGGGGCTCTGAGTGTTTGTAGCAGGGATAAGACAACCAGGGGATCTAGTGGTGCCCCAAGTACTTAAGAGTCAGCCAACATGTTCATTTTAAAAATGCTTCTAAATATAAACTTGTAAGAAATACCATGTACACCACTTCCATTCTTCACAAGAATCACAGGAATGAATAGCATTCCAGACAACAGCTTGGACTACCTAAAATCAGTGTTCAAGCTGAAGAGACAGCAGCTCGTGTTCATGGGTAAAGACCCGAAGGCCCTCTGTGTGTGTCCTAAAGTCACAGAGCCAGTCCGTGACAAGGCCAGGAGGACCACGTGGGTCCTTTATTCTTTTTCCAAGAACTCTCCCCCCGACACTGGAGTCACGCTCGCAGAACTGACGCTGAAGTGGTCAATTCTGAAAAGTCAGTCCCTCCCTCTGGAGAGATGCAGTCCCCGGGGGAGGAGTGAACACGTTCGTCTCCATTTTTTTTTTTTAAAGATCTTATTTATGTATTTGACAGAGAGCGAGAGAGAGCACAAGCAGGGGGAGCGGCAGAGGGAGAGGGAGAAGCAGGACCCTGGGATCGTGAGCTGAGCCAAAGGCAGCCACCCAGACGCCCCAACACACTCGTTTTTAGATGCAAATGGCACATCCCTCCCAAAGGCTTCCTCAGCATCTGTGAGGCCCACAGGCCACGTGAAAGCATAAATGCAAACAGACGTGATCTGGGTATCCAAGGGCCCAGCTGGATGTGATGGGTGGCAGGAAACCGCCAAAGGGGCCTGTGGCTACAGAGGCATTCCAGCCTCTAGGCAGGACTCGTGGCCTCGGCGTCATCTTCCACCAGAAGGGAAGGCCTTTGTCATGGCGCAGGAAGGCTCTAATCCTCCCTCTCCCTTCCCCATGAAGAGCCCTTGGTGAGGAGATGGAGAGGGAATCTCAGCAGAGATCTGTGTCCGTGAGGGATTCTCCGGTAGGTGACATGTTTAGTCAGCATCATTCATCTCACAAACACGGACGTCCCTCCATAACCTTGGGCCCTCGGCTGGACTTGAATTTGACAATGGTAAGATGAGGATGTATAATGCTCATTTTCCTCTGGGGTCAAAAACATTAATAATGATCTGGGATCCCGGCCCTCCACCCCAAAATGCAAGATCGGATGATTAGGTCAGGGGTTGGCAACCTTTGTCTAAAAAGGGCCAGATAATAACTATTTTAGGCTTTGCGGGCCACCTGCAGCCTCTGTCACATATTCTTCTGAAAACAAAACAAAACAAAAAAAACCTTTAAACATGTAAAAACTGTTCTTAGCTGTGGGCTGTACAAAAATATAAAATCGGGCCAAGGGCTAGACTTGAACTGTTGGCCGCAGCCCGCTGTCCGTGGTTGAAAAGTTGTCTAGGAAGAGAGACTTCAGAGCAGACTCGCAGACCCTCAGTGGAGACCCAGAGTCAACTCATCAGCTGGTTCATTTAGAGACCCTACAGTTGATGGTCCAAATGGGAATGCTTTCAAGAAGGAGCAAGGGTGCTATGTATTACCACGGAGCACTCCATATGAGCTACGAGCAACCCGAGCAAACCCTGCTGAGTGAGCCCTGCCCGTGCTCCCCCATCCTGGGCCTGTGGGATCCTCTCAGACCTTTGGGGGGCCCAGAGAGCCCAGGATGGTCATGGGCTGGGATCAGTTCTGGCTGGATAGTCCTTCTTTTTTTTGGATGAGTTATAACAGAGTGGTGATTTCGTCTGTGGTTTAGATGTGTTTATGTTGGTTAGGTTTTCTGTTTCCTAATTGTAGTGTGGATGGCCAAAGACCCTCTGGAAACTCCAGTCAATTCGAAGAGGAAAGGGGTTATTAATGGTTTGGACATAAGTCCTGCCACCTCTTTCCCCTCCTCCCCGTCCCTACCCAATAGAGCATGGCAGAGCTCCCTGAGAAACTGTTTACTGGGACAGAGGCTGAATCTAGCCGTACTGCAGGCCCCAGGCCTCAGGCCTCACAAAGTAACCCTGACGGGCTCCTGGGAACTTGGCCAACTACCCAGTCTCAGCTCATCTTTCTCTGGGCCAGCGAGCTCAAGAGGCCTTAAGAAGCACAGGAAATCAAGGAGGTGGGAATTCCTCTCCCTTCCTGCTGGCCGTCTCTGTGATGCAGACATACATGCTCTTCCTTTTAAATCTGTCGCCGCCTCCTCCTGGCCTTCACTGTCAGCTAGAACTGAAGGAAGGTCTGCAATGCTGAGGAAACCCTAATGTTCGTGCTGTGGGGACTTGGGGAGGTTGTTATGAAGCCCCAGTATACCCAAAGGGAACTCCACCACCAAAGGGGAGGTGAAGCTTTCTGAGAAAGTAGGAACACCACACATCACAACGTGCGCTGTTGACAGTTGATGAGAAAGAGAAATCACTCACTACTGCTGGGCCCACCCCCAGGGCCACCTAGTTAATTGTCCTTTGGTAGACACCTTGGTCCCATCTGAATGTGGAACTAGCTAGGTGACATTTCACGGATCTTATTATCACACCGTTTTATCAAAAATTATGTTATTCGTCATTTGCCATTAATCAATTACCTATCGAAACAAACACTGACACATTCCCCCAGATATTTTCGTAAATCCTGTTTGCACACTGTTTTGCACATTTGCTCATGCAATCCAGCATCTGTTCGTCTGAATTCTCCGGTCTCCGGTAGCTTTGCCGTCAGCTGATCAATCACCTCACCACCTTGAATCCTCATGCCTTGTATTACTCATGCATTATCATTACACACACACACACACACACGCTGAAAAGAAAAATCAAAGACAAATCATTTTCTTTCCAAAAATCCCTTTCACACCGGTTCATTTTTCTGCTCTCAAAAGGGCAGTTTCTGCCCCAGGCCTTCAGGCCAGGCGTGCTCTGTTCTAGCCAGGACTAAGGGCAGCACCGAATGAGCCCCACGGCCTGCAGGAGCTAGAGTAGGAAAGGAAGAGTGGCACAAGGCATTTGTCCTCCTTCCCAGCGTCTCTCACTCCTTCTCGGCGTCCCTGCTGTCTCCCCAGACAGGGAGTATAGAGATACAGGGGACAAGCCACCTCAGACAGGAATAGCTGGTGGTTTTCACATTTTTACGAAGCATTGGAATCTGCTCCTAAACTAAATCTGATGTGAACCTAATTAATGAGTTAAGTAGAAAAGGTGCTGGCCAAGGTGGAAATTGCAGGAAGCAGGGGACCACACCCATTTCCCCCTCCCTGGACTCCTGAGGCACTTCCTAAGAGCCCTGGGACCCAGAAACGGGTGAGAACCTTTTCCTTAGAGCGCAGAAGTTACAAGTCTCCTGCCTCCTACACTAGTGAATGTAGTTCAAGGATATCCTGTAAAATAAAACAAAAGCAAGCTGACAAACAAAACAAAGCAAAACTTCTATGGGAGCGAAACACAGTTTAACCCCATATGATGCAAAAGGACTTGGTTATGTTTTGGTTCTATTATCGAAGATAATTATTATCCTCTTTCACAAAAAAATCATTGGCTTGTTCACAAGGACCGCATTGCAGTTGCCTATTACCGTTCCTAAGTGTCTCGCATTTACACACAAAAATCGAACTTCCGGACAAGGCAACTTCTATTCTATACTAACAGTAATACACAGAACAAAACCGAGTGCTTCTATGGGCAAGGTGGCAGTTGGGGCCAAGTGCTTCGGGGAATATAGAAAGAAAAAGATCATTGTCACCAAGCTATATACAATCTCTGGTGGTCATGTTAGCCTTTTCTTCTCCTGAACTGCACATGTTTTCACTCCATTTACTTGCACCAGACTAAGCCCAGGGGCACCTGGGTGGCCCAGGGGTTAAGCAGCTGACTCTTGGTTTCAGCTCAGGTCGTGATCTCAGGGTCAGAGTCTGCTTGTGGATTCTCTTTCTCCCTCTCCCACTGCCCCTCCCGCTCATGCTGTCACGCAAAAATAAATAAATAAATCTTTAAAAAAAAAAAAAAAGAAAAGAAAACTAAGCCCAGACAGACAGCACTCAGGTTTCCTTTTTTAAAAAAATTAAACTTATGGGGTGCCTGCGTGGTTCAGTCAGTTAAGTGTCTGCCTTCAGCTCAGGTCATGATCCCCAGGGTCCTGGGATCGAGCCCTACGTCAGGCTCTCTGCTTAGCAGGGTGTCTGCTTCTCCCTCTCCCTCTGCTGCTCCCCCTGCTTGTGCTCTCTCTCTCTCTCTCCCTCTGTCAAATATATAAATTTTTTTTAAATCTTTAAAAAAATCAAACTTGTTATTTTGAGGTAATTGTAGTTCAGGTCATGCAATTTTAAGAAATAATGAGAACCAGGGTACTGTTTACCAAGATTTCCCCAATGGTAACATCTGGTGAAAGTATAATACAACGTCACAATCAGGATGCTGACATTGATGTGGTCAAGACATGACAAAGGCCTCCCATGTTGTCCTTTTATAGGCACACTGCCTCGCTCCCTCTGCCCCTCCTCCCCTCCCCTACCACCATTCCACCCTGGGCCTTGACCCCTGGTAACCACGAATCTGGTGTCCCTCATGTATAATTTTGTACTTTTGAGAATGTTATATAAATGGAATCATATGGTATGTAACCTTTGGGGATTGGCTTTTTCCACCCAGCATACTTCCCAGAAGATCCATCCAAGTCGTTTCATGTATCAATTTTTTCCTTTTTATTGCTGAGTATATTCCATGGTATAGACATTCCAGTTTGCTTAGCAATTACTATCTTGAAGAGCACTTGAGTTGCTTCTAGTTTAGGACGATTACAAATAAAACTGTTATGAACGCTCACTTACAGGTTTTTACGTGAACGTAAGTTTCCATTTATCTGTGGCCAATGCCCAAGAGTAATATTGCAGGGTCATGTGGTAGAGCCATGTTTAGTTTTGTAATAAACTGCCAAACTGTTTTCCAGAGGGGCTGTACCATTTTACAACACCACCCGCCATGGACGCAATTTCTTCGCATCCTAACCAGCTTTAGGGGGTGTCACAATTTTTTATTTTAGCCATTTTGAGAGGTGTATAGTGCTATCTCATTGTGCTTTTAATCTGCATTGACCTAATGGCAGATTAAGCTGAATACTCTTTCATAGACGGTTTGGTTGCTATCTATATACCTTCCGTGGTGAAAAAGCCATTCATGTCTTTTGCCCATTTTCTAATTGGATTGTTTGGAGATTTTTTTGTTCTTTAACAGTTGAGTTTTGAGAACTCTTTAGATATTTTAGATACCAACCCTTTGTCCGATGTAGTTTGAACGTATTTTCTCTTAATCTTTAGCTTCCCTTTGCATCGTCTTCACATGGGCTTTCTCGGAGCAAAAAAATTTTACTTTTTATCAATTTACCATTGTTTCCCTTTATGGGATGTTTTTATTTGGTCAAGTCTAAGAATTCTTTGCCTAGCCCAAGATCCCAAAGAGTTTTCCCCTATGTTCTCTTCTAAAAGTCTTAGTTTTGCACTTTAAATTTATTTTTTTAAAAGATTTATTTATTTATTTATTTGTCAGAAAGAGAGAGAGCACAAGCAGGGGGAGGGGCAGAGGCAGAGGGAGAAGCAGACTCCCCGCTGAGCAGGGAGCCCGATGCAGGACTTGATCCCAGGACCCTGGGACCATGACCTGAACTGAAGGCAGACGCTTACCCTACTGAGCCACCCAGGAGTCCCTGCATTTTAAATTTAAATATATGATTCATTTTGAGTTCAATTTTTATAAGGTGAGAGGCTTAGGTGCAGGCTCTTTCCTTTTGTCTATAGAAACCCACCTGCTTCAACACCACTCGTTGAAAAGGCTGTCCTCCTTCCGTGGAATTGCTTTTGTACCTTTGTCGAAAAGCAGCTGGGCCTATTTGTGTGGGTCTCTACTCTGTTCCATCGGGGTATGTGTCTATCCCTCTGCCATTACCACACAGCCTTGACTACTGCAGCTTTATAGTAAGACCTGATGTCCGAAGAGTGATTCTTCCCACTTTATTCTTTTTCACAACTGTTTTAGCAATTCTAAGGCTTGTTTTTTCGTACAAATTCTAGAACAACCTTTAGCAGTAGCTGTTATGTAAGGGGCTTTGTGCTGTTCTTCCTGTAATTGCACGCACACACACACACACACACACACACCCTGAGAAAGTGAGGTTTGGAGCTTAGTATCCAGAGAGAGGTCTTTCTGGTGTTATCATGGACTATACTTTCACTCTCTGTTTTCCTTGTCGCTTTGCCATCTTTGTGCTGTGGTTCAGGATGTGGCCATGAATCATAATATTTCATAAGGACCGAGTAAAAAAACTCGAGAACCACAGACTAAGAGATCATGGCGTCCAACCCCCAATCTGACAGCCACGCATGAGGCTGGAGAGATTCGGAGAGTTGCTGAAAGTTGATCAGGGTTTCTGGCAGAAGCCAGCCTCCTACCAGGGCCCTGACTACAGTCCCGAGCCTGGATGTCCTGCTACTCGGCTCTGAACTTGAAGTAGCACAATCCACAGCCGGGCCATTTGCCCACCTAGGTCATTCTTGCATCAGTTCTATTAGCCTATGTATCAGAGGCAGGGAGGGAGGGGAGGTGAAATAGAAAAGGGCTTTATTTCTGTCTCTGACTCTTTTAACCAGTTTAGTACTTTACAGATTCCAGTCCTATCTAAAATGTAAACGATGGAGGTGACCAGTAGACTATAGAAAAATAGACATGAGTCCTAACTCAGTGTTATGGCAATGGTCTAGCTGAAGGAAAAAAAAAACTTGAGCCACCAGCTACTAATGGGCCACTAATTGCAAGTCACTGTGGGTGATTGCCTAAGTGTGCCATCCTGCCCCTTGCCCTCAGGGAGCTTACAATCAGCTTGGAAGGGCTAGCAAATACTTATTGCCCAAGTGACGGGAAATGTGAGTTCATCATTAAGTAACCGTCATCCTGACTATAGGAACACATTTATTTTTCCGGGGCTCATTTCAACAGAAGTCAATACCGCCTTGAGGATGAATAGTATAACCTCTTGGTGAGAACCACTGAAAAATCAATTGTTTGTTTTTGTTCTTCTTTCATTAGGCATGATGCATGTCTAGACCAGTTGACAAGCATTCTGCTGATTTAGCAACGTAAAAACCAGTGCTGACAGCCCTATTCCTGCCGCTATGGCCGAGGTCAAAAGGCACTGCAGAATGCACAAGCACACCCCACTCCCACACTCCTGGCGATAATTATAGTCCTCATGTAGACTTAGAGACACAGAAGACCCCTTGATGTCAGTAGTCCTACCGTATCGGTAGATGGGCTGTCTCGCGGTGCATCCTCGAACCAAGAAGTAACTATGGCAGATCATTGCAATTTAGCCTTTGCTACTTCTTCTTCTCATTAAGAAACACAAATCGGACTTTCTTCCTCTTCTTTCTAATTTACTTCCAGCAGTCATTGGGCAGGTGCAAGCAGGGGATAACAGGGCCTGGGCCAGGATAGTCTTGGAATGAGGTGGCAGGGGCAGCTGGTGACAGCTAGTAATGACAACATTTACAAGGACAGTGTCAGAGCATGGCAGAGAGGCAGCCTCCTATAGTTGGGGGAATGGCGGCATACAGGGAATTGAGCAAGTGAACCTGCTAAGGATAGTGGGAGCAGAGAAACAGAAGGAAGAACAGATGAAAAGGTACGTGTGCGTGCATACATACATATATGGGTATGTGTGTGTGTATAAAAGTACATGCACTTCTGAGCTCTGTCCACTGAGAGGGCCTGTGAGAAGCAACACTCCAGGAACAAAGGGCACACTCAGCACCCCGATCTTGGCTTCTCAATATCACCCCTCATGAAAAGGAATCAAGGTCTCTTAGAGAACTCGCGGGTCCAGAGCTGGGGCAGGGAAACTACAAGGTAGGCCAGGAGCAGCTTGTTGTAGAGAAAGTGCTCGAGAATGATGGGCACAAGTCAAAAGGACACAGAAGCCGGGCTCAAGGGCTTCTGGTGTCAAAATCTAGGTCAATTTGAACATCAAAATAATTAGCGATAATAATGCATTATAACCCTTTGAAGAATAACTCGTTTATAAGCAAACGAACGAAACTTAAGAATGGGAGATGAGAAAGTTCCTCCTTGCAATAGAGTGCCAACTAATAAATATGTAAGGAATGATACAATTAGAAATGGTCCCAGTTGGCAAACATCATAGTGATAATAAACTCAGGCAAGGAACCTCAATGGATGCTAATGCAAGTAAGTGAAAGTCGAATGAGTAATGGATATTTACTTGGTACTTATTAATTATAAAAGAAAAAAGTAACTTGACAGTGGAGAAACGGGGCAGACACTATCTTAATCAAGTGATCAAAGTGACCGCTGGGACACAAAGTTAATGGGACAAGGTGACAGCAGGGGCCACCTGCTAGGGAGCAATAGGAACACAGTATCACTTTTGTGACAGTCCTACTCAAAGTGCATAACGTGGGGCTAGCCATAAGGAAGCACGGGGCAAACCCACGTGAAGGGTCATAGAGGTCAAGGACCTGAAACCCATTCCAGGATGAGAGAGACTAGATCACGTGATCCAGACTTGGCCTCCGCTAGCAAGCACATCATGGGTGAAAGGGGGCTTGGGTGAAAGGTGTAGAGTTCTTTGTTCCATTCCTGCAGCTTTTCTGCAAGTTTGAAATTGGTCCCAAAGTCACTGTTTTTAAGTGAAGCCAGCTTAACGACTATAAATTGTGACGAGGACATGAGTGACAGTAACGTGTATATCAGTCTGCAGACAGTCGCGAGTCGGCAAAGCTCCCATTCTCCATCAGGAGGAGGAGATGGAGTCGTATGTCAGCCGCCTCCCCACGCACGCGGCGCGTCCCCTGGTGGGTCTGTGCAAGCCTGGCTTGCTCCTTGAAGGAAGGAGGCCATTGATTTACATTCTCCACCAAGCCCCCCCACTGTCACCAGGGACAGACACTTAGAGCAGCACTGGTATAAACAACAGTGAAACACGGATTGAAACTTCATAAAGGAGGTGGCGAAATTGGAGTTGTCTCCTGTGAGAGAGTCAGAGGTAAAAATAATCATATTTGTATGATCTTAGGTGTCCAGTTCAGGGCTTACTCGTCAAGGCGTTTTGGACGAAGTGATCAGCACCGGCCTGAGCCGGCGTGGGCCACGAGGATCAGCCCAGGAACCTCATGGACTTATTCTGGGTTCCATCTCTTGGCATCCCCATAATCCTCAAAGGAGGGAAATGCTTCTCCACACTCCCTTAGTTCATCATTGATTCTTCACCAAATGAGCACTGGTTAGACACTTGTCGTGGAGAAGGAAAAATACCAATCAAAGAAGCATGTTTAAATGAATTAGTGAAGGGAAAATGTTTCACCCAACTTGAAGAAAACCTACCTTGTACCTAAAAGAGATGTCGCTTGAAGATATCATGCTTAGAGTTTATGTCTAGCAAACCGAAAAACGAGCATCTGCCCTTCTTTTTAAAAGTTCGTGGCTGAGGGGCCTCTGGGTGGTTCAGTCAGTTAAGTATCTGTCTTCGGCTAAGGTCATGATCCCGGGGTCCTGGGATGGAGCCCCACATCGGGCTCCCCACTCAGTGGGGAGCCTGCTTCTCCCTCTCCCTCTGCCCCTCGCCCTGCATGCTCGTGCTATCTCAAATAAATAAATAAAATCTTTAAAAAAAATAAAAAATAAAAGTTCTTGGCCATCTATTTCCTTTTTTTTTAAGATTTATTTATTTATTTGAGAGAGAGAGAGAGTGTGCGAGCAGGGGGGAAGGGCAGAGGGAGAGGGAGAATCTCAAGCAGACTCCCTGCTGAGTGCGGATGTGGGGCTCAACATGGGGCTTGATCTCACAACCCCAAGATCATGACCTGAACCGAAATCAAGAGCCAGACACTTAACCAACTGAGCCGCTCAAGTGCTCCTTTGGTCATCTACTTCTTAATAATTGTCTTATTTGAACAAAATCCTTGTTGGCATGTCCCTCTCACAGTTCTTCATGCTAGTTATACATTTTGCCTTTTTGGTGGGTTCTACTTGCTCCTTCCAAAATGGTATGAGCCTTTTTTTCTTTTTTTTTTTTATTTTCTTGTATTTATACACCAACCCATACTGTTCTGCTTCTGTTGCCAAGAACGTACATTGCCAGGGTAAATAAGATCACCTGATTTGCCCACTGCAGTTCAGAGGTGCAGGAACTTCAGGATCCAGCAGCTTGGGGGTGGCACACCAAGCTGGTCACATGGCCTTTGGGGCCATCCAAGTCCACCGGTGGGAGGAATGATCAGAGGAACCAGCGGGATCTTCAGTGCCCAGCATTGTCAGCAACTGCCATGCACTCGGGAAGAACATAAACACCACCACTACTCTGACCCAGTGAATCAATTGTCCTTGCTGCGTTAGTTCATCTGTCGCATCTGGAGGTGACACCAAACATGGGGATGTCTGCCCAGGGCTGGGTGTTCCCTCCTTGCTAGCATTGTTTGTCCTGGATCTGCAGAAAGTGTTTCATCAGTCCTGCCAAGGGCTACAGCATGTGCGTGCAGCATGCATGTGAAACAGAGCCCTGGAGAGGACAGAGAGGGTTTTCAGAGATCAGCGGGAACCCTGAAGAAGAGATCATGTTGCTGGACATGTGGTGACAGCTAGGGAAGTCAGGGCCCTAGGGACGGAGCTATATCCGAGGTCCAGTTTCATTTGGAAACTTGAAAAAAACACTACGCTTCTTGATGTGGGTTCTCCATCATCTGGCTGCCGCCTCCCTCCATAGCCTCCATTAGCCAGATCCACTGCCACTCACTGACTCACCGTCCACCAATGCCAAGTTGCTTGGCGGTCCCCACATAACCCACGCTCCTTCCTACCTCTGGGCATTGCTCATAAAATTCCTTCTGCCCTGTTGACTAAAGGCCCAGTCCTTGGCTTGTAGAGACACTCAGGCATAGTTGTTGAGCTAAGCCAGTGAGACCCCAGGCCCCTTTTCTTGATGTGAACTGCACAGGCTACTAGCGTTTACTTGTTGCCCATTCTTTAAGGCTTCTTCTTGATCTCTTTCCCATAAATGAGAGACCTGACATGTCTCAGCAATAGGTTAATTCCATCTCAGAGACATAGATGCTGGTCAGAATTTTAACCTGGAGGAAATAACCCTTTGTATTAGATTTAGCCAACAACACAACATAGCCCATACAAATATCTCAGCTAACGAAAGGAATTGCCTCATCAGAACTGAAGAATACCCAGGGTGTGACGATGTCTATGGCCGTGTTAACAAAGCACTAATCAACATGGTCCTTAGCTGCTATGGTAATTTTCTCTATTGACTTGATTCCCATGGATGAGGATATCACGGCTCTGTCCTTCCCCCCTCATTAAGGTAACCTTATAAATTATCATCCAAACTAGGACACTCTTTTTTTTTTTTTAAAGTTTATTTATTTATTCATGAGAGACAGAAAGAGAGAGAGAGAGAAGCAGAGGGAGAAGCAGGCTCCCAAGGAGCAGGGAGCCCGATGCAGGACTCGATCCCAGGACCCTGGGATCATGACCTGAGCCGAAGGCAGATGCTCAACCGTCTGAGCCACCCAGGCGCCCCAAACTAGGACACTCTTAAAGGTCAGCAGGATTGATATTAATAATTACTCCAATACAACATGTATAAAAGGACAGTTTCTGGACTGGCCACACTACCCCTCAGGCTTTATGGTGTCCCACACAAATAGGCCCTCAACAAGTGATTCCCAACTGAATGTACTTGGGTTTTTTTCGCCCCAGTTTCAACTTATGGTCCTTGAGAGATGGGCTGATGTCTAATGCTTCTTGCAGATTGCTCATAATGTTAGGTATATAATAGTTGCTCAAAAAATACCTGTTGATTGACTTAAGATGAGATGTTCTTCCCAAGTGAAAACTTCCCCTGAGTAGCTGTAAAGATAACAATAGAACTTTGCTGAGAAGTTAGGGCTAGAATATTTGGGTGGGTCTTTAGCATAGAGAAAATAGTGTTAACTATGAACTAAAACTCTCCCAAAATAATGTATCGAGGAAAACTCAAGTCAATGTTGAGACCTGAAATATTTCCTTAAGACGGTGAAATCCTCCTCTCTCTTGCTGAGCTGGAACAAGATAAAGGTCATGGGCTTTTACTAATCTTAGTACTTTGTAAAGTGTGAGAGGATGTAGGAGAGGAGCTTGGAGATTACTTTGTTTAGGAAAAAAAAGTAATAAAATGAATAATTTTAGGCAACGCCGGCTTTGGTAATGATTATTGGACATAATAATAGTAAAAAGACAAACGCAGACCGTAAACACAAGACAGAACCTTGGACCACCTGTGACTCCCATTGCCTGACCTTACAGATGAGAAAATGACCCAGAGCAGTTAAATGACATCCAGCTACCTGTTGCCATTCTGGGGAAACTCTTGCTGTGAGAATTTAACAGCATTTAACTATCCATCAGTGATTACTGCCACAGTCCTGGGAAACTTAAATCTTCGTTCTAAGGCATGAATTGTCACCTTTTAGATAGAGAAGTGGAAACTTCTCAAAAGTTTTGCCAAGATGAGGGCTTTCCTTATTCTTTGCTGACTCTACCCCCAACCAGGTCCAAGTTAGCAAATGTGGATCAGCTCTTGGAAGCAACAGAAGTGTGAAGAAGGCAAATAGAAGTTGTAAGCAAAAGTGGTGACATCTGGCCCCCCAGGAGTGAAAGTCTGCCCTTTCCATCTTTGGCATGTAGATGGTAAAATGTCAACATCTGATGTAGATATCCCCAGAATGAACTGGAGAGTTCAGTCTCCGAGTACATTGAGGACATAAGTTTATGACAAGTCAGAAAGCTCCATTTAAATACCGTTATAGTTTTATCAGTGACCAGAAACGTCACCTTCGTAAGGTCACTTTATTTTTCCAAACTTCTTCTAATATTTCAAGGGTCTTTGCTGACACGAAGTTACGAGAGGCAACAGCTTGGCGTCTATCATTCGAATGGCCCATAGAAAGGTTCAATTATTTTCCCAAAGTTACACAGTGAGTCAAAAAGACAGTACAGTTTATGCTCCTAACCTCCTACTAGAGCCATTTCTAGGAAGATGAAGAATGTGAAGGCCTCTCCTGGCTGTGTCCCAAACTGCCATTCTCAAAAAAAACAGCTCCAACACTATGAGTCTGCACCATATACTCTTTCTACACCACTTTCCCCCCCCCCCATACAGGATGCTTTTTCCAGCATGATTATTAAAAATAGGGGGAGAAAATGGGGGGGGGGGGCCCTGGGTGGTTCAGTTGGTTAAGCGTCTGCCTTTGGCTTGGGTCATGATCCCAGAGTCCTGGGATCAAGTCTTGCATTGGGCTCCCTGCTCAGCGGGGAGTCTGCTCCCCCCTCTGCCCCTCATCCCGCTCTTGTGCTCTCTCTCTCTCTCAAATAAATAAATAAAATCTTTAAAAAAAAATAAGAAAAAAAGAACCAGGTAGGGTTGAGGGAGGAGAGAGGCAGACCTTGGAGATTCCAGAAACTGACAAGATTCTGGTGCTAAGAAGGCATTTTAGTCAGGACTTTAATTCTTCAATTTATTTGATAATAAAAACTTGTAGACTGATGAATTCCTCAGAGAACAGGTCCCACATCCAACCTACTGTGATGTGAGTCTAGGGTTAAGCATAGTGACTGAAAGGCAGGCATGGAAACTGAGTCCCACAAGGGAATTAAAAATGTAAACAATCTTTTCCTCCCACCCTGAACAGGTTAAGCAGGTAGATTCTTTCTGTGGGTGGGAAAGTTTAACCACCCAACCCCAGAGCACAAGCCACCAAGAGAGATGCCTATTGTACTTTTGAGCTTGGTCCCTCTGTAGGAATTAGAGCCCTAGAAGCAAAAGGTGGCCTAGCTAGATCAAGGTACCCCTAAGTAATGACGGATAGGCCAACAGCACTGATCGGGCAGAGTGGCTTTAGCTGGAGTGAGAGAATGAAGAGCACCATGTTAAAATCCTGGTTTTCTTATTTGCATTTAGTTTTTGGAAGATATCTGGGGCGTAAAGATATCAATGACACTTACTCTGGATACTATTAAATTCATGGTTCACAAGCAAGATTTGGGCAAGAGGCTTCTTTCTAGCTCCTGGCCACCAAAAACAAACCTTAGAATTAGGCTGTTAACAGCTTTGGGAAAGATCTCAGAGTTTATCCCAACTTACTGATGAGGAAGTAAAGAAAGGCACAGTGACTTGCCCAGCATCACACCAGGACGTTGGCAACAATGAGGTCTACAGTCAAAATCCTTGACTTTCAGATGAAAACATGTCTTCTACAACTACGGGGATTCCCTGCCTTTGGGGTTCCCAGCACTGCAGGGGCCAAGGGACCTAGATATTCTCCTTATTGAGGCAGGAGACAAGGGAATCAGAAAGGTAAATATTTACGTATTTATATGAGAATGAATTATATTACCACGTTTTGTCTTCAGGGAAGGAGAGGTAAAACCTATAACTACTTTATGCTTATAAGAAAAGAGGCCTTAAAGTCAGGCAGATCCAGATTTTAGTCCTTCTTCCACACTCATTCAACTGTGTGACTGAGAGAAAAATCACTTGATCTCTTTAGGTCTCACTAATGCATTTGCATAATGAGGATAATAATTATACCTAATTTAAAGGTTCTGGGGAGGGCGCCTAGGTGGCTCAGTCGTTGGGCATCTGCCTTCAGCTCAGGTCATGATCCCAGGGTCCTGGGATCGAGCCCCACATCGGGCTCCCTGCTCAGCGGGAAGCCTGCTTCTCCCTCTCACATTCCCTCTGCTTGTGTTCCCTCTCTCTGTCAAATAAATAAAATCTTTAAAAAAAAGAAAAGAAAAGAAAGAAAGTAGAAGAGCCAATACTTGGAAGAAGGCAAAGGCACTTGGGGAGTTCCTGCCTATTCCAAGACTTTTTTTTCAAGCTCCTACTCCTGACCCACAGGATACCTGCAACTCAGACAGAAGCTGACAGTTTTAATAGTGTGATGCACACTCTGTAGCTGGAAAATGAAGAGGGGACGGATAGTTCCAGAAAGAAGGCATCTAGAAAGGGGAGACCCAAATTCTGCATTGAAATTTTCCGCAAATCTCTGACTGACCCTTAAACTATGCAAATGTGGGGTAAACTCCAAAGAACCCATGGCTAAAAGAACTGAGCACAGATTTCAGCCTCTGCTCACTACAAGGGTTACAGATTTTTGGAGTTTTGAGGCCAGCCAAGTTACTAGCTTAACAACAACGACGACAACAAAAATCTCTCTCTTTGGAGGAATATATGAGATTCCAGACTTTCTCTAATGCATTATTATAATGGCTGCCATATAACCTAAAATTACATGATATATAAAGAATCAGAAAGATGTGACACTTTTCTAAAAAAAAAAAAAAGTAATCAATGAACAACAACCCTGAGAGGACAGAGATGTTAGAATGAGCAGAAATGGGTTTGAAAGCATCTATTATAACTATGCTGAAAGGCATAAAAAAATATACTCATAATAAATGAACAAAGAGGAGATCTTAGCAGAAAAAAAGAAACTAAAAAATAACTAAGAAATCTTAGAACTAAAATACCCAATATTTGACTAAAAAATTCTTTGGATGTACTTGGCATATTAGACAAAAGAGAATATTGAGTCAGTGAACTTGAAAATGGATCAGTAGAAATTATCCAATTTTTTTTAAAAAGAGGAAAATTTTGGGAAAAAAAAAATGAACAGAGCTTCAGTGACTTGTGGCATAATATCAAAAGGTCTAATATGAGTAATTAGAGTCCCAGAAGGAAAGACGAATGAGAATGGGCCAGAAAATAAATGGTTGAAGAAATAATGACTGAAGGTTTCCCAAGTTCAGTGAAAGACAATAACTTATAAATTTCAAAAAAAATCAGCAAATTCCCAAATATGATGTATACAAAGAAAATCACATCTAGGCACACCATAGTCAAAGTACTAAAAACCAAAGACAAACAGAAAATCTTTCAAGCAGCTAGCAGAACAACATCTTATAAAGGAGAGCATCAATGTCAATTTTCACTGACTTCTCACCAGAAACAATGGAGGACAGAAGACAGTAGAATAATACCTTTTATAAGTGTAAAAAAAAAACAACTGCCAACTATGGATTCTATATCCAGTAAAAAATATTCTTCAAGAATGAAGGAAATAAATGTATTTAGTGAAATAAAGACATTTCCAGACAAAGAAAAACTAAGATAATTCTTCACCTGCAGATCTGAACTATAAGAAATACTATAGTGTAAGTTCTTTAGGATAATGAAAAAGCTATAACAACTTGGATTTTCAAAGAGGTATGAAAAGCATGAAAAATAGTAAACATAAGATATCTTCCAATTGAATTTCATAAATGGTGTATATATAATTTCATAAACTCATAAATGGGTATATAGGGACATGTGTAATGTGTATAGATACATGACAACTGTATCATAAAGAAGAGATGAGGTAAAGGGACCCGCCAGGTATAAAGTTTTTATATTTTATGTGACGCGGTATAAAAGTAGACAATGAAAGTTAAAATTATGCATTTTGATCCTTAGAATAACCACCGAAAGCTAATTCAAAGAGGCATAACTAAAAAGTCAATTGTCAATAGACAATTTTAATTTGTCTATTAAAATAAACTTCTAAAATGTTCAATTAACTCGGGATGCCTGGGTGGCTCAGTCAGTTGCATCCAGCTTTGGCTCAGGTCATGATCTCAGGGTCCTGGGATTGAGCCCAATGGACTCCGTGCTCAGCGAGGAGTCTGCTTGTCCCTTTACCCCTCTCCCTGCTTGTACTCTCTCTCTCTCTCAAATAAATAAATAAAATCTTTTAAAAATAAATAAATAAATAAATAAATAAATGAAATGTTCAATTAACTCAAAAGAATGAAGGAAAGGAGAAGCAGAGGAACAAGAAGTAGATGAGACCAATCGAAAACAAATAGAAAAACAATAGACCTAAATCCAACCAAAATAATAATTGTATTAAATATTAATAAACTAAACATTCCAATTAAAAGGCAGAGATTGTGTCAATAGATGAAAGAGCAAGACCTAAATACATAGTGTCTACAAGAGATGCACAGAAAATATCAAGACATGGGGCACTGGCTGGCTCAGTTGGTAGAGCATATGACTCTTGATCTCAGGGTCGTGAGTTCAAGCCCCACATTGGGTGTAGAGCTAGCTTTAAAAGATGATAGATAGATGATAGATAGATAGATGATAGATAGATAGATAGATAGATAGATAGATAGATAGATAGATGATAGATAGATAGAAAGTAAAAGTAAAGTAAAAGAATGGGAACAGACCTACCATGCAAATCGTAATCATAATAAGACTGAGTAGCAGTAACATCAGATGAAGTTGACTTCATAATGATTAAAGTATCAGTTTATTAGGAAGACATAACAATTGTATGTGTGTATATAATTGAAAGTATATATAACACATATCTATTCCAAATACATAAATATATATATACGTAAACAAATATATAAAATGAGGACAATGCGTGTGACATTTTATTACCCTACAGGAGAAGGTGGTGGCGGTAGGAGGTCCTGGTAGCAGGTGGAGGTGGAGGGAGGCACTGTATTCCAGTAAGAACTAGTGAGGCATTCTACCTCCCCACACGGGACAAAACCCAGCTCATTTTCCATAACTTTATGAACAAGACAGCAATATGTTCTTAGCCACTCTTTGGTATAATTTCCACCACAACCTGTTTGGAAACGCTTCACTGGAGCATGTGAGTAATTGTATATATTGATAACTAATAGTAATATCCATTTGAAATCAACAGACTTTCTTGAAACCTTTGAGAACTTGCCCTCTGCCTGCCATGGTGCTGCATGCCAGAAGCTTTCTGCCTTCAAAGGGCTTAAAATATATTTGGGGCGATAAGTCAGAAAGACAAAAACAATCCTTCACAGTACAAAATGAACTGAAGGTTCAAATAATCAGTGCAGATACAAAGTCACTCAGGTAGGTGGGCATTTAAAATGGGTAGGATTTGGTAAGGGATTCCAGGGGTGGGTGTGCTGTGAGCAAAGTTTCAAAGGCAATGATCTGGCTTCCTAGGAAACAAAGAGCATGGCAGACTGGCTGGCAGAGGGGCTTCATATAACAACCCTGCCCTTCAGATGAATGGAGCTGATGGAGACCTAAGGTTATTGTTGGCTCAGTCTTTCACCATTTAAAAAACAAGGTACACGTTTGGATTAAAGCTATGCAAACAATGATCAGGGACTGCAGGCCAGATGTACCCTACAGGAGGTGGGAAGAAAGCAGAAATCCCTCTTCACTTCATGCAGGGAAGATGTTTTTTATGCCAAGCAGAGCCCCCAAAATGGTGTAAAAAGCCAAGGTCTCTGTGGTTGGTGTGATAGATTTCGCAGGCAGGGGATGGCAGAGGGGCTCTTTCTCTTTGAAACAAAAGAGAATGATTTGCCCGTGAGCAGAAGCAAGGGATAGGCAGGGGATAAGGATTGAGTGGTGACCTAAGGAAATGAAGGAATAATGTCACCCTGCCCCATTTTATGAAGTTCCTTCCTCTTTCCTTGATGTTCCCTCACCATTTTTGTAAAGTGTCTACCTCTCGGAGGCACTTGCTTATCTAACATCTTGGATTTTTCTTCTCACTCTCTTGCATATGGGTGTCTCACTACCACTTGACAAGAAGTTCCCCCAAAGTCAGGAGCTGCTTTCTTCTACCCTTTCAGGTACCCCTAAGGTCCAGGCCACTGCAATGCTCTGAATGGGGTGTAGGGTTAACCTCCATGGAAACAGTCTGGATCGAGCTGGATTTGAGTAACGCAGTTGCTGGAGCATAAGGTAATAGTATTTTTAACTTTTTGAGGAACCTCCATACTGTTGTCCCGAGTGGCTGCACCAGCTTGCATTCCCACCAACAGTGCATGAGTGTTCCTTTTTCTCCACATCCTCCCCAACACCTGTTGTTTCTTGTGTTGTTGATTATGCAACTTTCAAAAGAACATTTCTAATCGGTCACTGAAACACACAAGCTACAAATAGTTACTGAGTGTCTGCATACACAAAGCACCCAACCACAGACTAGCATGGGAAGCTAACTACTTAAAGCAGGCCTTGGTGATACGGCGGACTAAGAAGATTCTAAGGAAAGTTGTTTGGTTTTTTTTTGGTTTTTTTTTTTTAATTTTTTTATTGTTATGTTAATCCCCATACATTACATCATTAGTTTTAGATATAGTGTTCCATGATTCATTGTTTGTGCATAACACCCAGTGCTCCATGCAGAACGTGCCCTCCTCAATACCCATCACCAGGCTAACCCATCCTCCCACCCCCCTCCCCTCTAGAACCCTCAGTTTGTTTTTCAGAGTCCATCGTCTCTCATGGTTCTTCTCCCCCTCCGATTTCCCCCCCTTCATTCTTCCCCTCCTGCTACATTCTTCTTCTTCTTTTTTTCTTTCTTAACATATATTGCATTATTTGTTTCAGAGGTATAAGGAAAGTTGTTTTTAAACACAAAGATGAGCTCCCAAGAAAGAAAGTGAAATACTCATTCACCAAAAACGCAGAGGTTTTAAAAAGTTTTAAAAACAAAAACAAGAACAAAACCCGGAATCCACACTAGCTAATATTGTGCCTTCTCCAAGCGACAGGTTGGAAGAATGAGCGTTGTCTAACAAGATGATCAGGACAGTGCTTCTCAGCCTCTAACGTGCTCATGGATCACCTGGGATCTCCTTAAGATGAAAGTTCTGATTCTATAGGTCTGAGAGGGATTGAAGTTCTGCGTTTCTAACCACCTTCAAGATGCTGCTGATGCTGCTGGATCTTGGCAGTGTTGGGTTTTAAAGTAAATAGCTTGTGTATTCAACCTCAACAAGGCCTGATAAGAGATATGAAGCTGGGAACTGAAATGCCTGCATTAAGTTAGAACCCTAATAGAGTGGTATCCTCGGGTAAATGATAGCCTAGAAAAATCTACCCATTTGACTGAAGATATCATGAGGAAGCTTTTTTTGTTTCGGGCTGGACTCTGGGTAGGGAAATATAGTCTCCCCTGAAAAAATAGAAACTCCAACCTAAATCTAGCATGCATGAAGGATTCAAATTTACCCAGGTGTTCTAGAAAAGGCTAAGTTCGGGGTTAAGGTAAAAGCCTGGTCCTGAGCCAGTGATACCCAGAGTCCTTGGGAGAAACAGAGGCAACCATTAGAAGTTGCCTCAAAACTTGCGCCATGAGAGCTTTTCACACACACCCAATCTCTACTGGAGCACAAATAAATAATTACAAAATACATGAGGAGACAACCCACCATTTGCAAGAATGAGAAGGCAAAACAAAATCAAGAATAGACTTTATTCAATAGAATGGCAATCTGAAATAGAATATAAAAGGAATAGTAAAAATGATTGAATACATAGCCCCAAAGGCAAAAACCTCAACTAAAGACAAGGTATTATAAAAAAAAAAAAAGAGAGATTTGAAAATTTTTTTCTAAAAATGAACAAATGTCATCATAAGATTAAAATGCATATACAGGGGCGCCTGGGTGACTCAGTCGGTTAAGTGTCGGGCTCTTGATTTCAGCTCAGGTCATGATCTCAGGATCATGAGATCGAGCCCAAGCCCTGAGTGGGGCTCCGGACCCAGCGTGGAGTCGGCCTGTCCCTCTCCCTCCCTCTCTGCCCCACTTTCCGTGCACGAGCACGTGCTCTCTCTCTCTCAAATAAATAAAATTCTTTAAATTTTTAAAAAATAAAATGCAATGTGCAGTTTAACTGCAGATGAGCAAAACTGAAGAGAGAATATGTGAATTGTAAAATAGATCCTTGTAATTTGTAATTGTGAAATAGCTATGCACAGGTTACCCATTATGAAACCAGAGAGAAAAAGAGATAGGAAATAATAAGAAGCATCAAGAGCAATAGAAGATGGAAAAGAAGGACCAACATTTAGCTGGGTTTAAGTTTTGAGAAAATGAGTGAGAATTCATATTTGAAGATAGGGAGGCATTAGTCCCAGACAGAAGAGAGAAAAATAAATGTAAACCAACGCAACCCTAGCAAAGCTACAGAACACACTTAAAACAAAACAAAACAAAACAAATAACTTAAAAGCAGCCACAGGAAAAATTAAGAAAGAGAGGAAAAATGGAGAGAGAGGAGGAGGGCGGAGTGGGGGAGGAAAAAGGGGAAGGGAAGGGTCAGGAGGGAAAAACACCAATGAGAGAAAAAGACATACTATGCAAAGGACACCCAATAGCCCGATAAAAGGCTTCTCAACAGCTGCAAGAGGCACTAGAAGACAATGGAATAATATTTCCAAATGCTGAGGGGAAAATAATTTTAATCTGGAATCTATGCAAGGCTGAACTACTAAACACAAAGTAGAGATGAAATAAGCTACATTCAGGCAAAGAGAATATACCATTCACAGACCCTCAATGAAAAGGGTGGACTTTAAGAACGAAACTGAACCCAAATGGAAGAAGTAAGGTGCAAACAGCCCCCAGATCTGAATCAATGACAGCAAAACAGTAGATGGGCAAGACAAGAGGAAGGGGAGTCGGAAGGCATCACCCGTGGAAGAAATTGTTGAAATGCACCCAATAAAGACATAAAAGCAAGTACTCTCTCCCCTTACCCTGCTCTATTTTTTTTTCACAGTACTTTCCACTACCTGACATTATACACTTTCTTTTAGTCATTTCTTGACTTTCCTACTAGAATCTAAATTGCATGAGGGCGGGAACCCTATCCATTGTACTCCCCAGCCGGGCACATGATTGGTGCTCCTGTATTTATTGAACGCAAGAAAGGGAACCAGGTGGTGCAGAAAGGCCTCCAAGTGTGTGGAGTTTAGACTTCCTTCTCTGGGGAACAGGTGACCTGAGGTAGAGAAGTAACTAACATTTATGAACATCCACTAGGTCCTGGGCTACACACAAGTCTCATTTTACGTAGGCTGTGCAGTAACAAAACCCATATGCTGGGGAGCAAAATGAATTGGGTCTTTCAATCTGGCTTAAAACACAAGCTGAGGGGGCGCCTGGGTGGCTCAGTTGGTTAAGCGACTGCCTTCAGCTCAGGTCATGATCCTGGAGCCCCAGGATCGAGTCCCACATCGGGCTCCCTGCTCAGCGGGGGGTCTGCTTCTCCCTCTGATTCTCTTCCCTCTCGTGCTCTCTGTCTCTCATTCTTTCTCTCTCAAATAAATAAATAAAATCTTTAAAAAAAAAAAAAAACACAAGCTGAGCATTTTTTCATCTCGGTTTATTGTTTAGAGACATTACTGCCTGTTCCCAAGGGAGATGCGGGCTGTGATCATATGTCCAACGTAATGTCATATCCAACTGAGGCAGGAGAGGGATCGTGCTCCGTGTGCCTGGGTGACGCTTCCACACTTGGGACACATTTACAGTCAATACCACTTAACGACCTAGTAATTCCAGTTTCCACACACCCACCTGTGTAGGCCCCAGGCCACGGAAACCCTGAAATTCCGGTTCTAACAATGAATTACTGAAAATCAGAAGGTCCCACTCCTTGTCAGCAAGGTCCCTCCTCGTCTGTGTTCTCAGCTGTAGAGTGTAGACACCCTCCTTCGGCCCCCTCAGGTCCACTAGCTGCCGCGGAGAGGTCAAAGCCAGAGACGCTCCGGTTCCCATCATCAGCACCCACCCCACTCCCACCAGCCCCCCTGCAGCTGGTTCTAGATACACACTGTTCTTATGAATGGTGTCGGCCACTGTGTTCTCATTCAAGCCCTGATAGCATGAGGGGGACCCAGTAAACACAGAAGTGAGGGCAAAGAGCAAGAGCCATCTCCCTTCCTCGCCTGCAGCTAACGCAAAAACGGAGAAGGCATTTTTTGAGAACTGGCTCAGGAGCTGGCGAGCCGTGCAGAAAATTCCCTGGTTGTACATCGGTAGCGTGAGAAGACAATGAGAAGTCATCCTGAGTGAGAAGCACACGCAGGGCAGCATCCCCCCTCCCCCCCCACTGGCGGCCCCACCGCCCGTGTTCTCGCCTTTTCCGACGGAGCCACATTGGCTGCTCTTTGCACGCCTTCTGCAGTGTCCGCAACCCTATCTTCCCCGCTCACATCCTTCCCGGGCTTGAAATAAGCTCGGAACCAGACAAACAAACTAAACCTTCCTCTCATCTTCTCTTTCCCTCTCCCTGAACCCTTGCCAAAACGAATTGCGAAGCTCCGGGTAAGGCTTCCCTCCTAGATAGTAAGCTCCATGAGTACAAGGGGTGCATGTTGGTCTTTCTTGCTAATAATCCAAAGCTTCACACATAAAACAAACCTCAATAATGGCTAGAAGGAAGGGAGAGAAAGAGGGACCGGTTTGGGAAATGATGTCAACACATACTGTATTCTTTCCAAAGAGTCACTCTCAGAGCCTAGGGACCCCGGAGAAATTTGAAAGGATCCTGATTTCAGACCCACTTTGCAGTAAGCCAACAATGGGGTTTTAAGTTCTGTTCTCCCACGGCTCCTGGGTGGGTTCAGCTGGCTGAGCAAGTACCCTCTTTCCTCTCTCGCTAAGTAGATTTGTGTAAGAGCTCCTGCTGTCCCTCTCGGCTGCCCCTTCTTGTCTATAATTCACCAGCCCTGTCACGGAGGTCGTAGCAGATTCTACCACATTCAGAGAGCAGTGGGGGAAGGGCTAGCTTGAACTTCTTCCATGTTCTCCAGAAAGTGGCAAATTGGCCACCATTTTGTCAAGACTGAGGAGAGTGGACGGGAAAAAGGAAGCAGAAGACACAGACTTGTATTCCGCATGAGCTTTTGCTCTCATTTGGACAAGATTAAAACCACAAAATAATTTATGAACCATACAGACAACGTTTAATTTGCACGATAATTACTTGAGCCGGGACAGAGCACTGTTGATAGGAGACGTAGAAAGAACTTCCTGGTGGGGGTGGGGTTGCAAGTTTGTCCTTGTGCGCTGTGGACTATGGCAGCAATTTTCTGAGAATCCGGAGTCTCGGGTCTGTGGCATTACATAAAACCACTAGCTGGGCTCTTCCAAGGATACCTTTGAAGGTTCTAAAGGAGAGGACAATATGATTTTCTATGTCCCTTCAAAGGACCCACAGGATGGGGATGGAGTCAGGGGGAGGTGTACCTGCCTTGTTGTTACGTGGAAAGCAAGGGCCCTAAGTATGCTCCTTCCTAGCCTTCCCACCTGTGATTGGAGCCCGGGGCTCTTTGCACACGAGAGATTTCTTCCTGAACCCAGCCATCCATGTTCTCGGTGATGGTTTCCACTTAAAAGTGAACACCCATGAAAGTAGCATGCGTGGCCGACCAGCGCTTGCAGCCTGGCGTGGGGTTTACACACGCACTGAGAAGGGGCTGACATGTCTGGACACCTCTGGTGATAGTGGTGGTTATATTTAGGCCCGAGCTCAAGGTAAACACGGAACTCGTGCAATATGCATGAAGAGAGCGCAAGAACAAACACAAGTGCAGGGCCAGTAAAAATAAAAGAGCAAAGTGCAAGACTCAAAAGAATAAATATGTACGGGCTTCACGATAGCGCACGTGGAGCTAGTCACCGTGGGCAAGGTCGGCAGAAGTGGGGTTGACTGCCAAGGGGCTTTTCCCATTGTTAAGTATCCACGGGGATGAGAATGAACCGTCCACACGGACCTGTACCCCTGAAACAAATAATACACTATATGTTAATAAATAAATAAATAAACAAATAAAATTAATTAAAAAAAAAGAATGAACCAACCAGAACGCGCCTTCATTAACCGTCCGCTCTCCCGCTGCTATACTTATTGACCGTAGCCTGTGCTCACGGAAAGGCCATGAAACCTTGGAGAAGTCACATAATTTCCCATGTTTTAGTTTCTTTATCTATAGAAAACCAGGGAATTGAGCCACATGATACCCAAACGCGCCTCCGGCTTTAGGATTTTTCCCAGCTCACCTTGCTAACTGCCCCGAAGACAAGGCTGAAAGATACCTTTGTTTTCAGAACACTGTTGACATAGTGATCTGTTATCTTTACCGTGTCCTTGAAGAGATCAACTGAGCAAAAAGCACACTTTGATTTCCCCCAGAACTAAAGATTATCTACTTTGTTTTTTTTTTAAAGATTTTATTTATTTATTTGACAGAGAGAGACACAGCGAGAGAGGGAACACAAGCAGGGGGAGTGGGAGAGGGAGAAGCAGGCTTCCCACTGAGCAGGGAGCCCGATGCGGGGCTCGATCCCAGGACCCCGGGATCATGACCCGAGCCGAAGTTAGTCACTTAACCAACTGAGCCACCCAGGCGCCCCAAGATGATCTACTTTAAAGTTGAGGAGCTAAAGGACAAAAGGAAAATTGTATACCATATAGCAGCAGCTCACTGGGCTGGGAGCCCACACGGCACCTCTGAGCAAGTGAGGAAGGGAGCCTCCTCCAGGCGATAGATGAGCTGGCTGCAAGAAACATGTGAAAGTCAGGGGGCTTGATGTCCTCGATGCTGCAGCCTTTTCCCTGCATATACAGCATCCTTTTCATCTACCCTCTAGCACTCTTCTGCTTTTTGAATCATGGACCAAGCTTTCTCTCTGATGTATGTAATTAGTGTGGTAACACACAAATTCACAAAATACTGCAGTTTTTTTTATTCACAACTCTAAACTGTTAACCCCATAAAGTCAGGGAGGGACAGAGTTGCTCTGTGCAAAATGCTTGACATCCGTCATGGGTATTCATTACATATTGTTGAATAAATGAATGAATAAATGGATGAAAACCAATCTCGCAGTGGTTCTGAGTTGGTTTTGAACCGTGGATTTCTCTGAAATCTGACGAAAGCCAGGGACATTTTCCCACAAAATGCATATGTACAAACATAGAAAATTTTGCATACATTTTGGGAGGGATCACCAACCTCAAGCAGAAAAAGCTTTAGATTTTAAGCCAGGATGAAACGATATGAGTCTTAAAGAAAGAAAGAAAGAAAGAAAGAAAGAAAGAAAGAAAGAAAGAAGGAAGGAAAGAAAGAAGAAAGAAAGAAAGAAAGGAGGAAGGAAAGAAGGAAGGAAAGAAGGAGGAGAAACAGAAGGAGGGGGAGGAGGAGGAGGAGAAATAGAAGGAAGGGAGGAGGAGGAGGAGAAGGAGGAAGAGAAAAAGGAACTAGGAACTGACACCAAGAACCTAAGGCTTTGACTTATAATCTTTTTTAATCCTTCAAACCCTTTAAATAGACATTACTGTCTCCATTCCATAGATGAGGAAAATAAAGTTTAAATAGCTTTTCCCCTGTGAAACATGAAAACAAGTTTTCAAGTCTCTTTCACTCCCAAACTCATATTCTTTCTGCTATATCATTCTACCTCCAAATATATACAGTTAATTTCATTTATTGTGTTTTGATGGAGAAGGCCCTCTAAAGAACTATGATCTAAACCTAGTAAAAAAGAACTAATTTAAATACAGCATATATTTGGATTAGACAACTTTATAAATGATTTCTACAGAGTTCTAGAGAAATATATAAAAATGATTTTTAAATGTATCTTGCCTATCACATTTTGCTTAGATTTTTAGACTAACAGTTAAAATGAAACCAACAGAGGGGTGCCTGGCTGGCTCAGTGCTGCTCCCACAATCTGAGGAAAAAGCAAAGCAAAAGACAACTGTCATGACTTTAGCGTCTACCAGTTCAGTCTCACACTGTGGTTATTAATACCTACTTGAAGGTCAGAAAAGCCAAGGTTTGAGTTCTGGCTTCTTTGTGAGTAGGTAAGAGAAATTTGGCAAGTTATTTAATTTCAAAGTCTCAATTGCCTCATCTATAAATAAGGAAAATCATAGCGCCTACCTCAGAGGGTGTGTTGGAGGGATCAAGGAATAATGCATTTAAAATACCTAGTGCAATGCCTGGCACGTGGGAAATGTATAATATACGTTAGCCATTCCTTTTCTTCACCATCTTTGACTGTGTCTACATTATTTTCCAATGAGCTGACATGAGCAGAATGATGGCCCTGCGGCCAAAGAGACCTGGCAGTTCCTTAGAAAATTAAACAGAAATTTACCACATGACTGAGAAATTCCACTCCTTGTTGTCTACCCAAAAGAAATGAACACATATGTCCACAAAAATAGCTGCACGCAGAGCTTCATAGCAACATGATTTATAACAGTTAAAAAAGCGGAAGCAACACGAAGGTCTGTCAACAGGATAAACAAACTGGTATATCAGACCACGGAATACCATGGAACACCATGGAACACCACGGAATACCACTCAGCATGAACTACTGATACATGTTGCAACACGGATGAATCTCTAAATATGCTGAGTGAAAGAAGCCAAGCACAAGAAAGTACATATTGTATGATTATTTATATAAAATCCTGAAAAATTCAAACTAATCGGTAAGTGTGGTCATGCAGTTGTTGCTTTGGGCAAGAGGCAGGGGAAGGGGGGAGTACAACAAACTTTGGGGGGTGATGAATATGCTACTATATTGTGATGATGGTTTTATGGGTATATACACATCAAAACTCATCAAGTTGTATATTTTAAATAGGTGCAGTTTATTATATGTTAGTTATACCTCAATAAAGCTGTATTTAGAATGTTTTAAAACCCTCTACCATGGCTTTCAATGCTTTCAGAAAAAAATCCACACTCTCTGCAATGTATTACGAATTGCTTATTTATTTTTCTTTTTTTGAAAGCTCCCTTCTTACTTACTAAACGGTAAATCTCTTCTGGGGAGAGGGCATGTTTGGTTCACCATTGGATCTTCCGTACCTAATACAGTGTCTGGTAAAAAGGCAATTTGTTAATGAATGAATAAGGAGCAGAAAATCATTACAGGTCAAAGAGCAGTATGGAAAATAAGATACAAAGTATACTAGACTACACCAGAGGAGGGAAAGAGAGCAGAAATTGAATTGTCACAAAAGGCTTCATGCGGAGGTAAACCACAAAGCGTCCTGAAGGCTGGTGTAAATAGGAAGAGAGAAAAAGAGAGGGCCTCCGAAGGGAACCACCGTGACAGCTCAGGCAAAGATGTGACGGGGCCTGGAGTCTGTTAGGGATTTAGGTGGGAAAACTAGGCTTGTCTTCAGAGCCTTAATTCCTGTAGCAAAGGCAGTATTTAGGACTGGCAGGATGGACCGCTGAGACTGAAGGCAAGAATGCTAGCAAGGAAGTTGGATGGAGAAAGGCAGCAGGAGGGAAGTGATGAGGATTTCCAAGACCAGATCACAGGACTCTGGAAGACCTGAGCACTCTTCTCCAGACCACCGAAGTCAAGCTGCTGGAGCATGCGTCCTGGCCAGCCCCACGCTGCTGTCCCTCCCCCCTCATCCTCATCCTAACGGGGACCCTTTCCACAATCCAGCAGTGACACCATCAGCGCTTCTCCTGGGACTACCCCCAGCAAGAAAAAGGCAATTGCCTTGGGGCCCTTAGATCTGGTTTGGGGCTGGTGAAGAGGCCGATTGCTTAGTTAAGAACCAAGTGTAGGTGTCTTTAGACATTCTTGTTCTGTTGCCTGATTTTTCCCCACCTTCTAAGGGCCTATGAACTGGGGCTGGTTTGCAATCCAACTCTCTTTCTAAACTCAGCAGGAAGCACTTAAAGGGCCTGGCTTTGTTTTGAACAGAGAAGAGAGGAAGCAAAGCAACTGAAAAGCTACTGTTTACTTTTCATTCAATGCTAAAGCCAAACAAAAAATGTTTGCTCTCCACTGAATGAATGCGGAGGAATGGAGAGTTGTATTTGAGCCTCATGAATGCGATGGTAAATGTCCTATCTGCCTCAGTTCACAGCACTCCATTTAGATAGTGCTCGAAGTTTACCAAGCACTTTCACACACGTTATCTCATTTGATCTCCAGGTCAACCCCATGATGAAAGTGGGGATTATTATGATTTCCATATCACGCATGACCCAGTGCCCTGGAGCTAGGAGGCAGGGGCCCAAATGGATGTTTCTTTAACGAGGTAACTAAGGCTAAGTGACTTGCCCAGGATCACAGAGCTGGGTTAATCAATGTTTTCTCCCTGCCCCCATAGATGATCCTTTAATGCAGAGCAAACTGTAACAACTATAAACATTTATACCATGGGTTGGGGTATCCCTTGGTCACAGGCCCCGTATTTACAATGCTGACTCCTTGCCATTACACAGGAAGATAATAAGGGGTACCAATTATGGAGCATCCATAATGTGCCAGGTGCTTTCATTCAGCATCTCATTTAGTCTTTATGATCCAAAGAGCAAGTGATATTATCCTCCTCTCTGCACATGATAAATTAAGGGTCAGCAAGGTGAATTAACTTTCTCAAAGTCACCAGCTGTTCCAACAGCCAGTAAAAAGGATTCAGGATTCAAGTCAGACCTTCTGGCTCCAAGGCCTGTTCTTTTCTCCACGGTGCTATGATGGCTTTTAATCCGGGAATTATTTTGGGGTCTTCTTACCACCCATCACCCTATTCCAGGTACAACCCCCTACCCCCACCACACACAACCACTCTCACAATATGTACACACACCAGCCGTAAGGGGATTACAAGGTTTTTTTAGACTAGGAAAAATCTCCTGAATCTTAGTATTTGGTGGAGCCTTTACATCTAGCAAAGCACTTCAGGGTTTCATGTCTTCTTCATAAAGACAGCCATTGTTAAACATGAGGGGAGGGCCAGGCTTGTAGGAGATGAAATAGCTAGTAATCCCAAAAGCAATGAACCCCAGCAGAAACTCACATTGTAAAACAGAGCAAATAATGAGAAACACATTTATGTTCCCCAACCAGCACAAAGAGAAAAGAGAAAAGGAGATGTGGTCTTTGTTCTGAGCAGTTGGGTTGCTGGAAACTCACCATCCATCAAAAACACTGGACAGAAAGAATGAGCAAAGGCAAGCTCTCCCTTGTGTTCAGAGCAAGAGCAAACAGGTAGGGCAGATGGTTGGAGGGTTTTTTGTCTCATCAAAGAGGTTCACAGATTGAAAAGTTTGAGACTCGGTGCTTGCAGGGACCTCAGAGAGAGGGAATGCTAGGTAAAACATCAATCTTTAACTCTTGAAGGGAGGCCTCTGGGATGTTGCTCAAGTCCGCACTGAGAATAGGAGTGAGATGATTTGCTGGCTGTCGGGAGTTATTGTGAGAGTCCACAATGATCCTCAATGTCCACAATGTAATAGGATATTATTTTAAAAATTAGAGCTTGTCAAGAAAAAACACAGCTAATTTTTCTACTTTCCTCAATGCTCTGTCTGCCATTTGTAAGATTTTCCACCAAAACTCTTAAGTTGCTGATAATTACTATTGTCATTGTCATTATTAAACAATTAATTTAGAACAATTATTAATTGTTGAAGCTAGCTGATGGACAGACATGTGGGGCGCGATAATTTAAAAAAAGGGTCTTTTTCTGCATTTGAATGATTAAAAAATATTTAAAACACATTAGTGTCATCTCTTAAAACTCAGAACTACCCCTCTCTCTCTTTGAAAAAATAATTATTTTTAAAGCCTTAAGCTGTTTTTACAAACATTATTTACATACCATACCCTACACTCAGCAAATGTCTTCTGTTAGATAAAGCTCTCTAGAACATTCAGGGATTTGTGTTCTGTTTCCTTAAATGTGTGCTTTGCTTTCTTGGACAGATGTGATCTTTTCTTGACCCTGGTGATTAATCCAGATTAACCCAGATCTGTTCTCTGAAGGACCAGTACTAGGAAAGTTATCATAGCTACTCAGTGCCCCTTGGTTTCTCTGTGAATGACTTCAAAGAAGAGACAAGACTCCGGATCTTCAGAACTCAGCAAGGTAATGTCATGGAGCTTCCACCATACTCATGCTGAGACTGAGGCAGGCCTGGAGTCCTGCAAAATGGCGTTTATTTAGTCACCACAAGGCTGTAGAACTTTCCAAGTTCTAGGTGATCCAGTCCTACCGTGCATCTGACCCAGGTCACAAGTGTCTGTTCTGACGATTGCACATCAGCCCAAATTGAAACTAAACGAGTGCGTAATAAGTAAGTTTCTAAACCAAAATGAAGAAGTAAATTATGCTAATGACCTTGAGAAATGGAAGAAATTTTGTGAAATCATAAACCACATCTCATGCTTTCCAAATGGCCCCACATGCTAGTTGCATGCACATGTAGCTATTATTCTTGCCAAAATATAACTGATACATGAAACATCACTGTACCATCAAATTCAGAGGTGACACCACAAATGTATACAATGCGTAACTGCTGTAATTGACAACATACACTCATCTCATAATAATGCTAGAGGATTCCAGTAAGACTCCACCATGCAATCAGTGTCCAGAGCAAACCAAATTGGCCTTCACTGTGTTTAACTCCCCTTAAAAAATATTATGTATACACACACAGGCACATTGTTTATGTATCTGTTGTGGGTAGAATTGTATCTCATAAAAATCCATATGCTGAACTCCTAACCCCCAGTACCTCATTTGTGACCCTATTTGGAAATGGGGCTGTTGCGGATGTAATTACTTAAGATGAGGTCATACTAGAATAGGGTGAGACCTAACCTGAGATGACCGGTATCCTCATAAAAAGGAGGAGACAGGCACACACACAGAGAAAACACCACAAGAACGTGAAGGAAGACATTGGGGGGAGGCATCTACAAGCCAAAAAAGACTACCAGCAAAACCCCAGAAGCTAGGAAGCAGGCATGGAACAGGTACGCCCATCACAGCCCTCAGAAAGAAGCAACCATGTTGACACCTTGAATTTGGACTTCTTGCCTCCAGAACTGTGAGAAAATAAATCTCTGTTGCTTCAGCCACCCAGTTTGTGTTACCTTGTTATGGTAGCCCTAGCCAACTAATACAAGATACATCTATAACCATATAAATCACCAGGTCTCAAGAATTCAAAATACGAATGAGGAAGTAAAAATTTGAATCTAGGGGCAGACCACTATCCACAGCCTGAGCTCACAGCTGCCATAGTTATCCTCATAAGTTGATAAATAGGGGAGACTGAAAGAAAAACTGCTCATTTGGTGCCAGTCTTCACTTAAGTCCCATATCTGTTTATCTATGGCAAGAGCAAATCTTAGTTCAAGTAGTTACTAACAGCATCACCTACTTGACCAATTAACCAGTTTCTGGATATAAATAAGATATTTTCTTGTTCCAGCCTGGACTCAGTGAACCTGACCACTGGTCCTAAGTACAGTGGTGTCAACAGGAACATTCTGAACAGAATGAGAGCCAATACCCTTCCAACTCTGCTCCTATAAGGGTTTTCATAGCATTGCAGGAATCTCATAATCAATACACAGACACGCACTGCAATATTTTAAGGGCAGAAAGCTCTTTCCAACATCAGAAATAATAACTTTTTCTACTGGGTCCTTTTAGGAGTCTTTAAGAATGTCTGTCTCAAACTACAGGGGACCCCTTGATAGGTCAGGATGAGAGGAACCCTGACTGCCACTCCATCCAACGCCCCTGACCAGCAGGAAGTAGCTACAACCGGTCGTCGCCTTTTTTCCCTAACAGCAGTTAGAGTTACCTCTTCAGAGAGGGGAATGATGAAGGTAGTTGGAAGGCAGGCAGGCAGGGACGAGGGGCCCCGCTCTGAGAGGAAACCACCCTTAAAAGGATTTTACACCGCCCTGGAAGGAGCCCTCCACCCTTTCCCATGTGATAGATGGATGACAAAAACCTGATTGGATGACAGGCGCAGGGAGGGTTCATCAGATGAAAACAGCCCTCCAACAAGCCCATAAAAACCCCTAGACTTAGAACCTCCGGGGGCAATCCCTTCGGGTCCCCACCCTCCTTGGAAGCATATTACTATCACTTTGCTATCACTCAATAAACCTTGCTTTGCTGCCCACCAAAAATAAAAAATATCTGTCTCTTGAGGCGCCTGGGTGGCTCAGTCAGTTGGGTGTCAGACTCTTGATTTTGGCTCAGGTCATGATCTTGGGGTCGTGGGACCGAGTCCTGTGTCAGGCTCCACGCTCAGTGTGGCATCTGCTTAAGATTTTCTCCCTCTCCCTCTGCATCCTTCCTCTCTCTCTCTCTCTCAAAAAAAAGAATGCCTGTCTCTTTAATTCTTGTGTATGGATTCTGAAACACCATTGTAAATCCGGTGATCTGCATTTGACTCTCCAACGTACATTTAACATTTTTGGGAACTGGAGAGTTTGTTCCTCAGTGCTGTCAGATACAAACCAGACACTTATTTTCCCTTGGGAGTCTTTTGAAAAAATCTCATAACATTAGACCTTGACCTAAGAACCAGTGTCAAACTTGTTTCCCTGATGGATTCATTTATAGAAAGGCAAAGTTCAAACTTGAGCATTTGGCACTCAAATGTAAAATAAGAGGAACTTTTTTTTATTTAAGCACAAGATCACCAAATAACAGCAAGAACTCTAAATCTCTTGTATGTGTTGATTTAGGGATGATGGACAAAGGTCAGTGGAAGGATAAAACTCATGTTCTGGATATTCTAGAACAAAAGCATATTGGCCTGCAGTGGTATTGTAAGCTTGCATATGAGGAGAATAGGGGAACATATTTCCGTAAATATAAACAGTTACTACTTAAAGATCACTTCTGCTCTTTGCTGAATTCTGAACTTCAATGCAGTCTTTAACTTCCTAAATGCTGAGTGTTAGAAAGCAAAATTACACATTATTTTTTAAAAAAATAGAAAAGGTACCCTTAATTGCACCACTCAGAAACAGTTTGGAATATCTATTTTCTGTAGTACTTTCATCCCACTCTCTCAAATTTCAATTATACTGCAAAGTTAGTTGTCTTATCTGGGTCTTTCCTGCACTTAGCATTACTTTGGAGTCCTTTTCTTATTTCACTCCTTTCTTTTCTAAAGCACAATCTATAACTAATGAGAGTAGTCCTATCTACAGGGAAGGACTGGGGTCTAAGGTGAGAGAGAGGCCTTCTTCTAATTTCTTCTCTTTTGCACTATTTAAACCTTTAAACATATGCATGGATTAATGAATACATCTGAAACATTATTTTCGGGGCACCCCGGTGGCTCAGTTGGTTAAGCGTCCAACTCTTGGTCTCGGCTCAGGTCAGGATCTCAGGGTCGTGGGACTGAGCCTCGTGTGGGGCCCTGCATTCAGCAGAGTCTGCTTGAGATTCTCTCTCTGCCCCTGCCTCCCCCTCTGCCCTTCCCCCTGTTCGCACACATGCATGTGGGTGTGCACTCTTGTTCTCAAATAAATAAATAAAATCTTTTAAAATAAATAAATATCATTTTCATTGGATGTGTAATTCCATCATACAGATGTACTTAAACACATTTAAATACTTCCCATCCTGGGCTATGTCAGTTTCTCCCAATATTTCACCATCATATATAGTGCTAGGGTGAGTCCCCTTAGCATACATGCTCATCGTCATCACTGATGATTTCTTTGGGCTGGATTTCTAGAACTAGAATTACTGGGCCAATGAATGAGAACTTCTAAAGGCTTTTATAAATCCATGCAAATTATTTTCTAAAATATGGCACCAGTGGGCCCTCCCACCAGCAAAACACCCAGGAGCTCACCTCCCCTCTTCCCCCCACTGCTCCAACACCCACCTGTTCTCCAAAATCTGAGAAGGAGGATGAAGCAGTTGGGTTTGTAGACAACTGGGTCAAGCGAGCGTCCTGGGCCCTTGGATTAGGTTTGCTGACTCCGGTGGGGTTGTCATGACTCACTCTTTAGGGCATGCGTGTGTCTGTGGCACGCACACACACACACACACACACGGGAATGTGATGTACAGTGGGACGGACGCCAGGTCAACAGCCCGCAAGCTGTGATCTCATCCTGCTGCCAGTCATCCTCTGTTTGAAAGCAGCACTCCCTCCTTTCTGTCAGTCGTGTCAGGAGATGTTCTCATGGGTAATTTCAAGGAACCTCTCTCATGGCTCACGTTCACATCACCCTCCTCTGGATCTTACTCCCATTCCCACCAGCGAAGCACACCTGAACCCATCTCACCACGCCTCTTAATTCTTCAGCAAAACGCGAAGCGGACTCTCCTACCTAATCCCCTTATTCTTCCTAACGGTGTAAAACAAACAACGAAAACCCAAGGGATTGCTGGCTACCCAAACCTTGTCATTTTGGGCTGCTAGTGAAGAGGAGGTGTTGAGAACAAGAAAGCAGTAGATGTGGGCTCTTGGGAAGACGGAGGTGAGTGGGAGAAGAAAAAAAGCGCATCTTCCCAGAGCTCCAAAGGAGAACCCAGAGCCCTCGCCAGAGTCCGTGGGACTCGTCTGTGTCCTCCGCAGAGGGCCCCGTTAGCACTCTCTCACCCTGAATCCTCTAACACCTGGGGGACCCCAGAAGCCCCAGTGGCGCATGGAACAAACCCCTGCCTCAGTCTTTGTCAGAAAAGCAAGATGAACCTATTGTTTCCCAGTGGATCCAGGCTCCAGGCTTGAGGACAGTGTGCACCAGACGAGGAGAATAATCTGGAAATCCCCTCGGTCGGCTTCACTCTCTTTCCGTGTGTTTTGCAGGCAGTGAGCGAGCACCAGTCGGAGAACCTCAGCAGAGAAGGAGAAAGAGGAGCAGGATGGAGGAATGATATTTATTCCCATTGTACATTTGAGGAAACTGCGACTCAGTAATGTCAAGTAACTTGCCTAACGTCACACAGTTAGAAAGTGGCTGAGAGACAGTTCAGCGGTCAGTCTGGCTCACTCCTCCTCCACGTGGCTGACCCCGCGGGCTAGCCCCTCAGCATGGGAGACAGAGGGAAGGCCTGGGAGCGCAGCTGCCTGACGGGGCCGGGGAAGGCGCTCGGGCTGCCGGTGGAAATGCTCACCCTCACACATCCCCAACGAGAGATCCAAAGGGAATGAGGTGAACAGGAGCCATGAGGCAGTTTCCCTGAAGCCACCCGTGAACACAGCTCTTGACTCAGCGGGGAGAAAAGAAGGTGTGCTACTTTCAAATAGAGGATGACAGGCAGCAAGATGAGACCACGACTTCCGTTTGTTGAAAGGGGCATCGGCCCGTCTCCCCCACCACCCACAAATGTGTGCATGGGCAACACAGGCAGAAGTATCTGACGCTGAGAGCCCGGCGGTTTGCACAGCCTTCCATTCCGTCACCTGTCAAACTTCCTTCCCACACCAGCTGTGGTTCGCTGGTCCCCCCCATCCTGATCCCTCTCTTCTTTCGCTTTTATAAAAAGGATGCCCCAGGAGCTTTAGCGGGAGGGGCCTAATTGCATCAGTTTGTTACAATAAATGCAACTTCAGCAACATTAATTAGCTCAATGTTTAATAACAATCAAAGTGAGACATTAAGTCATTGAATGGCTCTTTGGCCTTACTTTCAGATTACCGTTCTTTTCATTTTACTTACAGAGGTTCAAGGCACAGAACAAAGACTTGCACTGGGACAAATGCAGAGACAAGAAGGTGTCACCTGAAGTGAGCTTGGCTTTCTTCAGGTCAGAAAGTCTCTTCTGAGCACTGAGCCCACCCTGCTGAGCTCACAGCCTCTCCTGGCCAAGACAGCCAGGGGTCAGCAAGTTTCATAAGTAATCTCTTAAGACATCACATACCACGGAGTGAGTCAGAAACACCCCTCTCCATACCTGCGTCAGTCCTAGCCATTCTGCCCAAACCTGCCAGGAATACGGTGACCAGCCTGTCCCAGTTTCCCTGGGACTTTGCCGTTGTAGCACTGAAAATCTCATATCCTGTGATTCAGTCCCGGGCAAACTGGGATGGTTTGTCATCCTAGCCAGCAAATGAGGGAGAAACGAATGGTCCCTGGGTATCTCTCCTGCCTGCCTCAGCCTCTTTCCCTCTCTCTGAAAGTAGAGCCACCTGTCACCCTCATGGGGCCTGCCACCCAGCTAGCTGTATGGGGTGGTCACTTGTGTCCACTGGGACAGAGGGCAGGTATCTAAATGCAGCCATTTAAATTTCGCGTTACTTCTCTGAACCGAGATGTGTGTATGTATGAGTGTGTGCACATGGGTGCATTAACCCAGATGCAGAAGTAATACATCATCGCTGTAGAAAAATTAAAATAAAGAAAGACTGGAAGGGGATCAAAAGTATTCATAAACCTACCACCCAGCAGTAACCGTTTTGAGAATTTTTTTCTTTTTCTTTTTTTTTTATTACGTTATATTAGTCACATCATTAGTTTTTTATTAGCCCGGTGATGGGTATTAAGGAAGGTGCGTATTGCATGGAGCACTGGGTGTTATACACAAACAATGAATCATGGAACACCATTTTGAGAATCTTTATGTGTATCCTTGTAGATTATAACCTAGGTATATAGATAGGTATAAATAATAGGAAGCCCATTCCTAAAAAACATAATAACAAAAAATGATGCTCTGAAGCTCTTGTTCACTCAACAATATGGGTATTTATCCATGTTAATGAGTATACTTTTACAACATCATTTTAAATGGCCACATAATATTCTCATAACATGTACATACCACAGATTACTCAGTAAATGGGTTAGGTAGGACATTTAGGCTGTGTTCACTTTTTCATTGTTATAAACAGTACTGAAACCAATATGCTTGTTGCTATGTCATTGAATACATCTGATCTTATTTTCTTAGAATAAATTCTTAAAAGTGGAATTGCTGGGTCAAAGAGATTGTTTTTAAGTCTTCTGATGTATATTATAAACATGTATTCCAGGGAAGTTACCGAGCTAGCAGGGAACAAGAATGACTATTTCCTTCTTCTTTGAAGAGCCTAGGTTTGAAGTATCTTAGAGACTACAGTCAGTGCAAGAAGAAGCATAAGACCATTTACATAACAATTATTGCATTTTTCCGAACTAGAAAGGATCCTAGAGATCATCCAGTCCCACCCCATCATTTTCTAGGCAATAAAACTGACAACCAGGGAGGAAAAATGCTTGCCCAGGATCAATGGAACCCAGTGAATAGGCCCCTGAGCATTACCCTGGGGCTAACTGAGTGGGGGGCTAGTGGGTGGAGCCCTCACTGTGTGGCTTCCTCTTCTTCAAGCGGAAGGATCAGAATAGAGTAGACTGAAGCATGACCAAGTAACCGTCATCTCTACTCGCTTGAACAATTCTATTGCCCTATAGCAATCTCAAGTAACCTACCCCAGCCACCCTTTGTACCCTCTGCACCCTGTGAACTTATTTGCAAGCTATCCCTATTTTTCAGCATTTGTGAAAAATGCCCAACACCACAGATAAACAAATTTCAGATTTGGAAGGGGACTGGAGTTATTTCCCTAAAACTATAGGAATAGAGTTAGGCTTTGATCTGCTTTTCCTATGATTGCTCCTGGTTCTGTGAGAGATTATTTGTCTTCTGCATACACACACACACACACACACACACACACACACACACACACACACTTTTTTTTTTTTTTTTTAAGAATTTTGATCAGGGAGCACTTGGGTGGCTCAGTCAGTTAAGCATCTCCTTCGGCTTGGGTCATGATCCCAGGGTCCTTGGATCGAGCCCCGCATCAGGCTCCCTGCTCAGCAGGGAGTCTGCTTCTCCCTCTCCCTCCCCCTCTGCCCCTCCACCTCGCTCGTGCTCTCTCTCTCTCTCTCTCAAATAAATAAATAAAATCTGCTTAAAAAAAAGAATTTTGATCAAATAAGATTCTGTTAAATTTAAATCCTCAAAGGCAAAGATTGGCATTGATAGAAGTTAGAAGTCACCAGCTATTCTGTATTCCACAGAACTCCACTAAATGGTAGAAGACTGCCCTTTTTAAAAAAGATTTACATTTATTTGAGAGAGAGCACAAGCAGGGTCTGGGGGAGAGGCAGAGGGAGAAGAAGGCTCCCCACTGAGCAGGGAGCCTGAGCCCCCCAGGCACCCCAGAAGACTGCTCTTTCATGCAAACCATTCCCAACAGCTACACTTTGTTATGAATTAGTGTCAGGCGTTCCTGTCCAACTCTCATTGACTCATCCTCTAACTTTTATTGACTCATCATTTAGTGTGAATCTAAATCAGAGGTCAGCTATTTTTTTTCTGTAAAGGGCCAGATAGTAAATATTTTAGGCTTTATGGGCCACATGGTCTCTGTCCCCACCACTCAACCTTGCCGTTGCAGAACAAAAGCAGAGACAATACATAAATGATTATGGCTGTGTTCCAATAAAACTTGACATAAAAAACAGGCAGTCGGTAGGATTTGGTCCTCGAGTTGTCATTGCTGACCCCAGATTTAAATCATCGAGCCTAGATTGCTACACTCCCCGCTCCCCCACCCGCCCTCAAGGTTTCTGACTCACTAGGTCTTGGGAATGGGCCCAAGAATTTGAATTTACAAGTCTCGAAGTGATGTCAAGGCTGCTGGTCGGAGGCCATGCTTTGAGAACTTTTGCTCTGGGACAGTCCCTTAAGCCTGAAGTGCTCAATAAATTATTAAACGCACACAAATCATCACAATTTTCCTCTGAGTGACTTCAATGCTTGTACATACCTCTCCTGTCTCACCTCTTTGGAAGATAAGCATGATTAGCTTTTGTAGCAGTCAGGCTACCAAGTAAAGGTCAATGGAATCCTCTCTAGTTAATGCGTGAAGGAAGGACGTATTAATGTATATTACAGTGCTCACGGACTCATTGGAACAGTTGGAATAATATGGTCTCGGGTCAGCTTCCGGGAACAGCCCCCAGAACAACACTGCAGAGAGAGCATATACCCATCACCCCTCCTGATTCCTTTCATAACTTGAGTCCCAATCGAAGTGCCAGGTGGGTCTGATTTTCAAAACTCAAGTTCCCTGTTGAGGCCCGAGGGGATTTGGGGATTTCATACTGGGAAGGCTAGCAACAAGAGAATGATAAAAACGTGGAGCAGCGTTCAGAAGATTTTGGAGGGTAGCCACTACTCATTACAATCCCATTACTGAGAAAGTAAAAGTACCATGAGGAGTGCAAAGTTATAAGGCAATAAAGCTCCAGCTCTCCGGGATTCGTTTTAAAATAATGGGGTTGTGACGGACAGAAGGGGTGGGATGGATGAGGCAGTATTGATCACGAGCTGATGATTATTGACCCGGGTGACGGGTACATGGAGCTTCATTGTTCTGTTCTTTCTATTGTAGTGTATGTTTGAAATTTTTTGTAATAGAAAAGTAAAATTTTAAAAGGCATGAAAGGCAGAAAAAGAATGGACTTAAGGAGCAATGTCTAAAGTCTCAATAGTACGCTCTCTCCAAGAAGCATATATGTTGTAATAAAGCCTTTAGATGGGAGTTCTTTTCATGGCACAGTCATTGTTTTAACGACATTCTCAAAGGAAAACAATAAGTGCTTTTTTCACTGAAAGTAGGTCAAGGTAAAGCATTATTACCCCAGTCATTGTGTCTGCTTCACCTGGACAAATACACCATGACCACGTGTTACACTCAATGGAAGCAAAAAGGGTCAGTATGCCTGGGCTACTCTATAGGTCAAATGAAAATGCAGGACCCAGTTAAATTTGAATTACAGATAAACAGCAAATACATTTTTTAATATATGTGTGTCCTGTGTACTATTTGAACATGCTTATACTAAACACGCTCATACTAAAGACTTATTTGTTGTTTATCTGAAATTTCTAATTTAAGTGGGTATCCCATATTTTATCTGGCAACTCTAAATTCTATGACTTATAAAATTTAGGAGATTTCATCCTCCCCACTCTTCTCCAACCCATGCCACACACCTTACCTCGCCCTGAACTAACCAGACCGGACTTCTGTAATTATGACTCTCTGGGTATTTCGCCATTAACTTTCCCTATGTTCCTACAAAGGCACTCTTCCAAACCCTAGATAGGTTCAAGCTGGACTGTCAGCTTAGCCCTCAAAGAGAAGTGGGTAAGGAGAGAAGCCATGTGCCTAAATGTTTCCAAGCAAATGCCTCCTCTCTAAGATGAGGAAGCCAGACGACTTAGCCGCCCTACAAGTTCCTCGCAATATCCTTCCAACAGAGCTGAGATTAAGACCCCTGAGATGTGCAGGCCAGCCCTGCTGTGGCATCCTTTGTACATCCAGATGGGCTCCAGAGAATCTAGACTCCAAAGGAATCAAAGAAAGAGTGATTTCATGCTAGAAGGCAGGAGATATCTCGTCATCCAACCTCATTCTGTCTCAGTTTGTCATAGCCAGTTCCAGATTGTTAAAACCCAGACAATCAAGTTTTTGCAACAGGGAAGGCACTTTTGTCTTGTCCTGCCTTGGTCATTTGACAACTCATTAGCATCTCTACTGGAAGTGAGCCAGAGGAAGGAAGTGATAAAATATCATGAGTCAACATGTTCCTTGCCAGAAGTTCTGGTAAAAGAGGTAAGAGGGTTTAAAGGAAGAGAAATACAGAAATTTGTATTCTTACAGAAATTTTCTTGTAGAAAACAACGATTTCCCGAGATAGTGGGGATTTCTATTTTCCTGCCCCTAAACCACTGACAAATCAAGGGTCAAGTCTATTTGCTTGGACCTCTTCTAATGGAAGTTTCTCTAGACAGGGACTGAATACCCATCCCTGGAATCATAGGAAATACCTACCATTCATGCCTTCTGCTTTGAGGTTAAATGAATTTTAGAGTTCTAATGGGAGAAATACAGTGATTGTTATAGCTGGCTGCAGATGGATTAGGAGGAAAGCAGAATTCTTCATGAGGTTAGAACTGCTTTTGTCCGTAAAAACAGTATGAATGGGTCTGTTTGGTTATAAAATAGTAGGTAGTTCCAGTGTGAGCTGATGAGAAGCTTCAACAAAGAAGAATTAAATTGCTTGCTTTGTATAGAACAGGATGATATTGATGATGATGATGATGATGATGATGATGATGATGATGATTTAGCATTTTGCTGAGGTGGGGAACGCAGGGTTTCAGTGGTTGATAGAAAGAAAGAGGTGAAGAAATGGATAACAGAGGGGTAGGGAGATCCAAGCAAACACATCAGTAGGCAGAGAAGGACGGCTAGAGAGAAACTGCCCATGCCAGGGACAGCTGAGGGATTCTAGGATAGTGATATCTAGTATCCACTCTCAAAACATTTATTTATTATGGATCATTTCAAGCATATACAGAAGTAAATGGACTACTTTAATGAACTTCCATGTACCATACCCACTTCAATAATGAACTCACAGCCAATCTTTTTTTTTTTTTTTTTTAAGATTTTATTTATTTGACAGAGAGAGACACAGCGAGAGAGGGAACATAAGTAGGGTGAGTGGGAGAAGGAGAAGCAGGCTTCTAGCCTAGCAGGGAGCCCGATGCGGGGCTCGATCCCAGGACCCTGGGATTATGACCCAAGCTGAAGGCAGACGCTTAACGACTGAGCCACCCAGGTGCCCCCTCACAGCCAATCTTATTTCATCTAGAACGCCCTCCCCCCACTCATTCCCTCCCCTCTAAGTTATTTTGAAGGAAATTCCAGACATTATATTGCATTGGCAAACACTTTAGTAGTCAGTTTGCAGCAGTAGCCTATTCTGGGCTGTGCTGTTGTCTCCCTAAATTACCCAATATCTTCCCTAAAAGCCTGTATAAAGGAAAGACACTCCTGTGTGTCTCCTTTATTCTCAGCACTCCACTGCAGCATGGCTGTACTTTGGGCCCCAGATGGGTGGTCGTTTTCCCACACAAAGCAATTCTGTGACAGCAGCTGGGTGTCCTACAATTTAACCCAATTCTGACTCCATCCACCTGGAGATAGCATCAGATCCCACAGACTAAGGGCTCTGCCCCACAAAACTCCACCCCCATACCAGGCAATGCAGATGCCAGTCACAAGTCTGGGGTGTCACCTGTGCTTCCGACAGACTGGCTGTATCTCAGAGGTTCCCACAACACCATCACCACCACTCCTCCCCTGTCTTAGGTTCAATTAATTTGCTAGAGTGACTCAGAGAACGCAGGAAAACAGTCTACTCACTAGAATGATGGTTTATTATAAAAGGCTATAACTCATGAATGGCCAGATGGAAGATGCATAGGGCCAGATTTGTGAGAAAGGGCTCAGAGTTTCCATGCCCTCTGCAGACACGTCACCCTCCTAGGACCTCCACAAGTTCACCAACCTGGAAACTGTCTAAACCCTCCCCTTTGGGTTTCTATGAAGGCTTCATGATGTAGGCATGATTGATTAAGTCATTGGCCATCGGTGATTGAACTCAATTTCTAGTCCCTCTCCCCACCTCAGAGGTCAGGGGATGGTACAGAAAGTTCCAGCCCTCTAATTACATGGTTGGTTCCCCTGGCCACCAGCTCACCACCCTTAGGAGCTTTCCAAAAGTTACCTCGTTGGGTTGACTTGGAGAACATGAACCCATGGAAACCTACAGAGAGATCAGGGCAGGAGTGATGGACTTCTCACAATATATGTGTATGGGTGGTGACCCAAGCCATTCTGTCAGGACATTAAATGAAAGTTCACAGCAGAAGGCTCCTGGAGACTTGTAGGGCCCATCCGTTCAGGCAGCAGGTTACTGGGTTATGTGGTCGTTTGAACTTTGTCAAGTTCCTCTTTTGGCAAGCTAATTCTGTATGCATTACAAATGAGAGTAACAATCAACATTTTGCATTATGCAAATAGCTGAGAGAAACCAGAACCTTTTACAGTTTTTTTTTTCTCCTTAGAACAATGCATTGCTAGGAAAAATAAAAATAATCAATAGCTGAACTCACATTAGTGTTTCCAAAACAAAATGGTCACAGGAACTCAAATGTCCAAGTCCATTCTCCAGACTCAGGGGTTAACCTTGCCCTTCAGTACCTCATTACCTCCTCTCGAAACTTGGTGATCCTCCTGGATTGTTCCACCTTCTTACCAAAAGTCAGTTGTCAGCAGGTTTTAAAAAGAATTTTTTTTAATGTCATTTCTTTCCCAAATTAAAATTCCATAATAAATCTTGTTTTCTCCTCCCTGTGAGTTTCCCTGATACTCGTGAAGAACTTCCCTTTCAAAGTCCTGTCTTCTTACCTCTTCTACTTAAAGCTCCCCTTGACACCTGCCTTCCAGGTAAGACAACACCCTTTAGAGCTCATAATCTTGCCAGGTTAGTCTTTAAATTTTTTGTAGCCTCCATAAAATTTTTGCTCACTCAGCACTGTAAGCCATCCTTTCTTCTGAGAATTGAGGTTTGTGTACTTGTTAATGATCCGAAAATGCGCCTGTAGCCTATGGAGGATGAGGGCCCCACAAAAAAAAAAAAAAGGATAATCTCCTTACAGCCCTAGTTCTGAGATTTGAGTACACATCAGAAAACTTGGAGGGCTTGTCAGAACAAAGACTGTGGGAGTCAGATTCAGCAGGTCTGGGGTGAGCCTGAGAATGTGCATTTATATACAAAGATAAAAATGACCTAGTCTTTGGCTTCTAGAATATTGCAGGCTGATGGAAAAATCCCTTCTTTCATGGGCATAGCACTTCAGAATTTTAAAATTATTCTCGTATTTAATTTTTCTTTAACTAAACCTCACCACAATCCTAGGAGGGAAATAGCTCCTGGATTTAGGGTCAGAAAACCTGCATTTGAATTCCAGCTCACCAAATATTAGCTCTGTGACTTTGGACAAGTTACAGCTCTCAAAGCCTGAGTCGTCTACAAAATAGGAATAAAAACCTCCCAGGTAGATAATATATGTGTTTGTGAAAATACTTTGCAAGCTGCAAAGTGCTATACAAATATAGAATGTTAGAAAACAAGACAGCCTGTGGTCAGAGTCAGAAAGACCGCCAGAGTATTATGGGAACACAGAGGAAGAAGCAGCACATTCAGTTGGCATGACGAAAGGTTGGATGGGATAGGCTTCTAGAAAAAGGCCGAGTTTTCAACAGGCAGGGAATTGAGTGGGGAAGGTATTCAGAGGTGAATGGCACATAGGCAAGAAAGATGATTAATGATACAGCTGGTAAAAGAGTTTAAAGCCATGTTACAGAAAGCTTTGAATAGCAGGAAAAGGAGTTTGAGCATGATCCAGTAGGTAATGGGTAGCCAATTAAATGTTCTGATCAACAACTCAACATGCTCTGAAGATAATGAATACTGGTCTGTTACAGGGGGATTGGGAGAGGGAGACAGTGGAGGCAGGGAGACCCATTAAGAGTATTTTCCTTAACAGCTTTCCCTACTCTTTCCACCCCGGTTTCATATGCATTTCCCCATACCCCATTGGTGCAGCCTTACAATGAATTCCAATCTTCTCTATCATCATTATCCCCAGAGAGCCCCCTTCAAAACGCTGGGCAACTCTTCGTTGGTCTTAGCCATGCCTTCTGGAGCATTAGAGAACACACTTTCCCTCTTCCTCCTCATGTTCCTGGCAGCCCTATGTTCCTCAGCCAGGTTTCTCTTCTGGCTGTGAAACATGCCTGGGTTTTTCAGCCAATTCTCATTTAACAGGCTTTTCTGCCATTCTACCCTTCTCTGGACATAATTTTGTTTCTCCCATATTCAGAAAGAGAAGCACAAGGCCTTAACAGAGACACTTGGGTAATGTAAACCAACAAACTCTTGATGGATGGATAAGAATTTAATTCCCTGCCCCTGCTTCTTTTCCTTACTGGGTAACTTCATAGGGGGTGCTTGAGAAAAGGTCAAGTTCAAGGTCTGAATGGGTTCTCACTTGTCTATGGTGTCACCTGGGAGCCTTGGCCATATTTAAATTCTTCATCCCATTCTGACTTGGGTTTGCTCTGATTTATAGTTGAAATTTACATGTTGTATATTTTCCCCTTTAGGGAATTTTATAGATGCCAGACTTGAAATTTATACCCCTCTGCTATACCCTGAAATGTGTGTCACATGACTTGCTTGCATTTCCTCCTTAAAATTTTCTTCTTTTCATGTAACGATAGTTAACCTTTGGGCAGTCATTACATTGTTTCCTCACTTCCATTTTCCAGAGCCCGAAGGGTTAACATGCCTATGACTGAGGTGTGCACACCCTGGAGATCATCCGTGGGTTCACTTAGCCCACTCTAAGCCTCTTTAGCAACAACACAACAGAAATGCATACTAATAAATTCCCACTTCTCCTAATAATAGGGTCAGTCCTATTCCAAGTTAAGACCATGTCCAACTATGCTGTATAAACAAGTCCCATCATCTAATATTTATATGAAAGCTCTCAGAAGTTCAAAATACCTTCAGACATTTCATTAATATCATACACAAAACTCCTCAGTAGCTTCTCGGTCCCCAAACCCTGAAAACATTTTCCAATATGTGTCTCCCTCTTTTCCTCATATGACATAACATGTGTATCTAAGGAAAAATAAGGACAGATTGGATTTTCACTTTGTGTGGAAACACATTTCACTTTGCTTACCAAAGTGAAAGGTCTATCTGAGCTTAGCTGATGAAACATGATGCTTTGATTTGATAAAGGTTTCTCTTTCGTGTAGCTTGGTGTGGAGGCATCCTCAGATTCATTTGGAAAACAATTTTTATTGACTGTGACTCATTAGAAAGAATGTCATGTGTTGGCATTTCATCACCGAGCAGGGAATCTTTCCCTTATAGGGCCTTTGGCTCTGATATGACTCAGGAAAGGAAAAATGGACTTCCATGGGAAACCTATGCACTCAGCCAGGATCCCAGGAATGTAGGTAAATGTATGGCCTCCCTGCCACTATTTTGTGTTACCTCCTGTGGTGTCGGAGGAGACAGGTTTGTTCTTATGGCTCTGAAAATTAAGAACACAAGGAAATGCTCATTTTTTTTTCCCCTTAGAAGAACTAAAACAAGCCAAGAGGACTATACCCCCGATTAATTAAAGCTTCAAGAATTAAAAAGAGGTGGTGGTGGTGGTGGTGGTGGGGAATATTACAGGAAGTGTTCATGTATATGAGGGCACTATAAAAATAAAGTACAGTGCTTGCTGAATCATGAAATTTCATTAGGTATTATAAGACTTGAATCTTTCGTGAAGTGAAGTATTAACAAGTGAAAGATCCTAAAACAAAAGCTTTGCTGCACTAGATATGGTTTCATTCCAGTCTGTCCGGTCCTGATTGCATCAGAGGGAGAACAACTGAAGTATGTTTAAGCCTATTTAAGAAATGAGAGGCTTTTTAACACTACAAACTTTTCACACTAGAAGAATATAATTACTCAATGACATTTTTAAAAGGCTCATAGCTGTACTTTCAAAACAAAAATTGAACATGGAATGATTAAAACCTGTAATTTTTAAAATCAAAGTTGAACTGGAAAATCAAAAGAAAATTATCAAAATTCTTCTACTTGTTATTTTAGAAATGGCTAGTTTCATTGATTTCTACCATCTGTTTTCTATCATGCCCACCAGTACTGGTGGGGTCCCTCCTCCTGCCTAAATATCCCCACATATACCTTCTCTCATGCTTCCCCTCCTTGGAAATATTCAGGATAATAAGTGGAGATATTTCAATAAGAGAGTGGACAATGCCCTTCAATAGAAAAGAACTCTCAGTTTAGATAATATATAGTGCCTTGCATCTTTGGGATGATTTGACAGATTAATGCTACTTTAAGGTGGTTAAGATACAGCCTTCAGCAAAGATAAATAATGTTAATTCACTGTTCTTCCCAAACCAAGGACAAAGCTGAGATAAAGTTTATGGTGAGAAGACAATGAATATCCAAATTGACTGGCAGCAAAAGCCAGAAGAAGGATTATTCGTTTGTTCCCAGATGAAGGTGGGAACAAAATTCCCGAAGGCGAGCAGAGTAGAAGGTGAAAGTAAATGAAAGGAAACCACAAAGTAAAGGTAGAGTGAACAGCTAGACAAGAGAACGGTTTTGTACTTCAGAAGAGGCCAGAAGATGAATCCGCTGAAGTCTGATCTCCACGAAAAGACTTAAGGCTGAGGAGGTTCTCCAAATGCTGGGTCAAGATTTTCCGTTCACCTGAGAACACTCTGCCAACCCCAACCCTCAGCTTCTCCCTTGGGTGCTACTTTTGTTGGCAGATAATTCTGTTCCCTTAGCACACACATCAAGGTCTGGGGAAGAACGGATGGAAAAGAGTCAAGATTTATATTAAGTGCTGAATCGCGAGGGCTTCAGAGATTAAAAAAGAAGACGAAAATCAATTAGTGGTTTAGTGCTGGAGGGGATGGGGGGACAGAGAGGTGGCAGCTAAAGGATATTGGGTTTCTTCTTGAGGTGATGAAAGTGTTCTATAACCATCTGTGGTGATGGCTGCCCACATCGATGAATACACACTGTAAATGAGTGGATGGTATGGTCTGTGAATTACATAGCAGTAAAAATGGTGTGGGTTTTGTTTTTTTGGTTTTTTTAAGCCTACAAGAAATTAGAGAGAAGGGTCAATGTGGTGTGAAAATAAGCCTTAACACAGCAATCTCACAGGGCTAGGAGGTAAAGACTGGGTATCAATGACCCTGATAAGGAAAGGTATTAATCAAATGCCAAGTGAAGAACCACAGGGAAACTCAAAATCATTATATTCCATATTTCACATCTCTTACGGGAACTGTGTGACTCTCTCATTCTCTAGATACCACCTTTTCCAAAGTTGAATTACCTTGCCCTGTTGGAGCTCATAACCTATGGGTGTGATAAATGTGTTATAGTCTGTGCACCTCAAAGGAAGGTATTAACCACAGAATGAATCACATGGGAACATTTTCCATGTTTCCCTGCAGAATGGGGACCAATTAAAGGAGCCAATTATCCTGTCCTACCTGGAGAAAGCATTTCTCAGGCAAATGAATTGGGAACTGAAAACTGGAAGTGGGTTTTTATTCCTTTACATGATTAGGACACCATTTATAGGACTTGTACTCCTTGGGTGTCCCGCAAAACTCCTCACATAGGGCTGGCATTATTAGACACTTAACAAATACATTCTGCTTTTAATTATATTGAATTCCAAAGAGGAAGCTTAGGCATTTTATGATGAGTGTGCATGCTACTTCCAAACGTAATAGCTAGAATATAAACCCTAGAAAAGGAAAAGTATTTATCAAAGACCAAAGCTCTTTTGAGAAATGACTGTCAAGTTTACCGGTTCTCATTAGTTTTATTAAAACGGTTAGGAAGAAAAAAAAATGATTAGGAAAAACTGACCTCGCAGATGTCTATAACCATGCAATCTTCAGCTTAGAATAATGCCCTGTTATTAAACTGTGTAAACACCAGAACTTTCCCTTGTGAGTCCAATAATCTTAGCAACAGCTCCCTTTCCAAACATGCCAAAAAAGATATGTTGCTTTGGGTTACGGACACTGGAAAATCAACAGACCAAAACATGCAGAAGAACTGAGGAGAGAGAGAGAGGATTGAGTCGGGTCACCCTGCAGTCTCTGGAGAGCTACAGAGTAGCGGAGTAGATTGCAATGCCCTTGAAAGGTTCTCTCCCCACCCACTTGGACCACCACCACCACGGTATCCCTGCAAAGCCCTTTCCACGTGGTCTGCCAGATGGCAAGGAAAAGAGAAACTTAAAATGAAGTCAGCCCCCAAATGGAAACATAGCTCATGGAACCACAGTTTAAAAAAACTTTGACCTACACACATGAGACTGGAGCCAGAGCCCATCAGATACCAAGAGTTCTCTTTCTGTATGCATTTGCAAGGGGACGAAATGCATTGGTTAAGTGGGTTAATTGGTCCTTATGAGCAATGAGTTCTTGTGGGGATTCATTATGAATGCTCTGTGGGCGAATAAGTGGTTGGGATAAGAGCCAATCAATATCTTCCTTTCTGTCCATACTGGGAGTTCTGTGAGTTCTGAACACCACCAATGTCCCACCAAATATAACAAAGTATCTTTACTGTGTTTTATTAAATGTGCTGTTTGAGTAAAACCATATTGTTCTCTGCACTCCCATCTTGAGTATAACAAATCATTATGATTGCATGACTTGCTTATACTTCTTAAAGTGCTGTCATACATGTTTGATCTTCATAACTGAGAGAGGCTGGTACAGTAACCTTGATTTACCCAGCATTCTCTGCGAAGATTAACTGAATTTCTTGACCCCTAAAGTTTATCCCTTTATGTTATCACAATCAAAAAAAAATCTGCACTAGTCTGAATAAAATTTTTCAAAAATGCATTTCAACAAAGAAATGTACATTAAGATAAGAATAATAAGAATTCTTTTTAAAAGTTTTTGCCTACTACATTAACAAGGAATTTTTATTAAGTTATAATACTAGGTTCATAGAGGATGTAAGGGAAAGGATCCTCATAGACATTGCTAATGAGATTATAAATTTTGACATTTTTGGGAGATGATTTGATAATATGGACTTAACAACAGTAACTAATAATAAAATAGAACAATTATAATAAAAGTTACATGAATGTGTCTCGCTCTCAAAATATCTTATTGTACTGTCCTTGCTCTTTTTCTCTTTGTGTTATTAAGATGACAAAATGCCTACATGATGAGATGAAGTCAGGTGAATTACACAGGCATTGTGACATAGCGTTAGGCTACTGTTGACTTTCTGATGATCTGATCTGTCAGTAGGAGGATCATCTGTTTCCCAACTGCAGTTGACTGAAGGGAACTAAAATGGCAGAAAGCAAAACCACTGATGAGGGGGGACCACTGTATGAATAATGTACCTTATAGCTAAATCAAATAGAGACGTATATTTGCACAATGCGTTAGTGTTTACAAAGCAATTTTATGTCATATCACTTTTGCTTTTTAAAAAAAGATTTTATTTATTTTGGGGGCACCTGGGTGGCTCAGTTGTTAAGCGTCTGCCTTCGGCTCAGGTCATGGCCCCAGGGTCCTGGGATCGAGCCCCGCATCGGGCTCCCTGCTCGGAGGGAAGCCTGCTTCGCCCTCTCCCACTCCCCTGCTTGTGTTCCCTCTCTTGCTGTGTCACTCTCTGTCAAATAAATAAATAAAATCTTTTAAAAAAATAAAAATTAAAAAATATATATCTTACTTATTTTAGAGAGAGAGAGAAAGAGAGCAAGTGCATGTGTGAGCAGGGGGTCGGGGCAGAAGGAGAGGGTAAGAATCCCAAGCAGACTCTGTGCTGAGGGCAGAGCCCAATGCAAGGCTTGATCTCACGACCATGAGATCATGACCTGAGCCAAAACCAAGAGTCGACACTTAACCAACTGAGCCACACAGGACCCCATATCACTTTCACTTTCAAGCCTCACAGCTACTTTAAGAAATAGCGAGGGCAATATGAATTATATGAGTTTTTTTCCTTTTTAAAAAGATTTTATTTATTTATTTATTTGTTTGTTTGTTTGTTTGAGAGAATGAGTGTGAGAGAGAGAGAGAGAGCAGGGGCAGGGGGAGAAGCAGAGGGAGAAGGAGAAGCAGGCTCCCTGTTGAGCAAGGAGCCCGATGCAGGGCTCAATCCCAGGACCCTCCAGGATCATGATCTGAGCTGAAGGCAGAGGCTTAAGGACTAAGCCACCCAGGTGCCCTTGAATTATTTCCTTTTTACAAATAAACAGTCTTGACACTTTGAAGTGTCAAATGACTTGCCCTCATTTACATAGCAATGGGGTAGCCTCAGACCTTCTCCCAGGTCACCAGCATTCATCCCCACCTGCCACATTGCCAGGCCATCTGAGTGACTGTAACCTGCAGTGCTTCCCTCCCTGGTCACTTCACCTTTCTGTTCTGTTCATTCCGTAGCTCAGCTCAAATCACTGAGCACTCCAGCATGGTGAGGCAATGCGATTTCCACACTTGCATAAACTAGAAGCTATCCCAGGGATATTCAACCCGCGGTTTTGCTGTTAGCCTCACAGATCCACCACAGTGTAGTCTCTGCAGTGAGGTCTGTAAGACCCCTTTTTTCTTTTCTTCTAAATTTTAAGAAAATAAAATACACAATGTATGTTAAACCCCTTCATTTAAAAATGATGACTCACATTATATATCCCTCATTCTTAACTAACGAGTCACCCACTTTCGATCTGCCTAAGGGTCCAAACACAATGTGAACACTAAATCAAATCATCATAAGCACTGGTGTGTTTACAAGACATCAGGCCTAAATCCTGTACAAGAAGCACAACTGGGGGCATCAGGGGGGCTCAGTCAGTTAAGCATCTGCCTTCAGCTCAGGTCATGATCCCAGGGTCCTGGGATCGAGCCCCACATCCAGCTCTCTGTTTAGTGGGTAGTCTGCTTCTCCCTCTCCCTCTGTCTGCTGCTTCCCCTGCTTGTGCTCTCTCTCTGTCAAATAAATAAATAAAATCTTATAAATAAATAAATAATAACAAATTTTTTAAATAGAACCACAACTGGTTGCCAAGATAATAAATATTCATTTTAATCCAATTAACTAAAGTTAAGCAGGAATATAAGAAGATTGTAAATGATGGACCGAATGCTACAATCTTTTTATCACTTTTATTTGCCATCTCATTAGAATGGATAAAACCACTGCCCCTTCCAAGTTCTCATGGCAGGAATTAGTTCTCATGGCCTTAATACCTGGAGCTCTCTCCCTGAGCAAATTTCTTTCTCATTTTAACTCTAGAAATTCAGAAACATGAATTAAGGGTCTGTTGTGCATAGAGTGACCTAAGAAGTCTTTTTTTTTTTTTTTAAGATTTTATTTGTTCATTTAAGAGAGACAGAGAGAGCACAAGCAGGGGGAGAGGGAGAGGGAGAAACAGACTCCCCGCTGAGCAGGGAGCCCGATGCAGGGCTTGATCCCAGGACCCCGGGATCAGGACCTGAGCTGAAGGCAGATGCTTAACCGACTGAGCCACCAGGCGCCCCTGAGAAACAGATTCTTAACTATAGAGAACAAACTAATGGTTACCAGAAGGAAGGGGCGGATGGGTGAAACAGGTGATGGATGAAGGAGTCAGCATCCATTCCCACCTGCCACCCTGCCAGGCCACTACAGTGATTTGTAAGCTGCAGAGCTTCCCTCATGATGAGCACTGGGTAGTGTATGGAAGTGTTGAATCACTATATTGTACACCTGAAACTAATATTACACTGTATGGGAATATTGCACCCACCCCAGTACTCTCAACCCCCCTTACTCAGCTCTTCTTTCCCCCAGCACTTACAACTTCCCATGTACAAAAGAACAGACTTCCCATGTTTAAATAAGAATGTACACTCTAGGGCGCCTGGGTGGCTCCATTGGTTAAGCGACTGCCTTCAGCTCAGGTCATGATCCTGGAGTCCCTGGATTGAGTCCCGCATCGGGCTCCATGCTCGGCAGGGAGTCTGCTTCTCCCTCTGACCCTCCCCCCTCTCATGTACTCGCTCTCTCTCATTCTCTCTCTCTCAAATAAATAAATAAAATCTTTAAAAAAAAAAAAGAATGTACACTCTATAAAGGCAGGGATTTTTGTCTTATTTTTCACTGTGTCTAAAACAGTATTCAGCCCAGAGAAGGCCCAGAAGAATTATTTGGTGAATAAGTGAATGAATGTAGATGCCTAATCTTTGTTTTGTAAACCACAAACTAGGTGACAAGTGTGATTTCTTTTTTTTTTAAGATTAATTTATTTTTAGATAGAGAGTGTGAGCAGGGTAGGGGCAGAGGGAGAGAATCTTTCAAGCAGACTCTGCGCTGAGCAGGGAGCCCAAAGCGGGGCTCGATCCCACAACCCTGAGATCATGACCTGAGCCAAAATCAGGAGTCAGTTGCTTGACCAACTGAGCCACCCAGGCACCCTGACAAGTGTGATTTCTAAGTGTGGACCCAAAAAGTTTTTGGATTTCTGAGCTGTTTGCTCACTCTTCCATTTGGCTGCTGAAATGTTTGCAAATCTCAGTGAATTCTGCATTCATTGACCTCATTCTGCAATTAGAAGTTATGAGAACAGTCCAGAGCTGAGAAAAGTATATGAAAAGAAGAAATAAGTGGTTAACAAGCACATGAGGCAAGAGTGTTTAACTTCAAGAATAATCGAAGAAATACATATTAAAGCAATAAGATCATTTTTCAACTATCATATTAGCAAAGGTTTTTAAAATTACAATACTCAATGCTGGCAAAGGAACAGAGAAAAATGTACTTTTAGACACTGCCCTTTAGAAAATAGAGCCCTTCTGGAAAATTATTTGGCAAATGTGTCAAAAGCCTTAAAATATTCAGGAATTAATTTGCATAATTTTACCCTAAATGTGGAAAAAAATTTATGAGCAAAGATTTTATTACAGCTGTATTTATAAAAGCAGAATTTGGAGGCAACCTAAATGACCCACAATAAGAAAATGATTAAGTAAACTATACATGGCTCATCAACTCAATTCCATTTTTATTTTTTATTTATTTATTTATTTTTTTTGGAACTCAATTCCATTTTTAATGACTCATTAATACTTTAACAACGTGGGAAAGTCCTAATGTGATGCTACATTACCCCCCACCCCAGTCAATTAGGGAAAAAAGATGGGAAGGAGGCAGGTGAGATATGGACAGAGCTGTGCTAAGTCCCAGGCTGTCTGACCCCATCCATCGAATCCCACACCTTCAAAGACTGGTGGGGTTTTCTGCTCTCCTGCACGTGAGGATTGTAGTTCCAATGTCTAGAAACCCTATTATTTCCAAATTCTTATTCACAATCTTTCCTTGCAGCTCCAGGCACCCTAAGCACGTAGGCACACAAAGACCAGCCCCGAGGCTCCATTGTTGCCAAGGGGCATTATGAATTAGACCCCAGAGTGACCTCACTCCAAATACATAAAGAATAAATACAAACAAAAATGTAAGAATAGAAGAGTCAAATAGACAACAGATGTATTTGTAGAAAAGTAAAGGTGAATCCTATAAAAAGGTAAATCAGAATCAGGACTAACTGGGCATATAATGGTATATCTTGATGGGCATCATTTGGCCCTCAGAACTGCTTTATAATGGCAGTCGGCCATACAGAGAGTTCAGTCACGGGCTATTGTAAATACACTGCAAAATGGCCTTACCACATCAGCTTATATTACCTCTGATACATCTAATCTCATGGCATCGTTTTTACACAGTAAGATAATTGGATCCACTCCGAAAAGTTTTGGCAGAATATATCACAGATTGGGTCAACTTCATTTGTGAACATGAAAATGGGAGCTCATTATTACACCAGGTAGCCTACTGGGCCTTAAACGTTGTATGCCACTTGATGTTGTTTACTCATTGATCACGCATATATTTAAGAATAGAAGGTGACTTTTCCCCAACTAGTGGTGTTCTAGATTCTTTCGGTAGCAAGAGACAGAAACCTGACTCATATTTCTTAGAGGAGATTTATTTAAAAAGGGGGGGGGGCGGGGTAGCTCACAGAATAAAAAGAAGAAGTCTTTGTTCAACCATGATCAGAAAAGACAGAAAACCAAAAAACTTCTGGGACTCCAGACATGAGAACCATGACTCCAACACCATTTTTAGGTCTCTGTCTCTTTGTCTCTCACTGTCTGTCTCTCTCTGTCTCTGTCTCTCTCTTTGCTCCTCTCCTCTAAGATATTGTTTACTTTTCTATGCCAGCTCTCTCCTCTCCTGTTGCTGATTTGCTTCTTCTCTGGCACTATCACAACAGCTTTGTGGCTGGAGGGGAAAAGGGTCTTCCCACCACCCCATCTTAAGACTTCAGTTAGAAATATCCAAGGCTGGGGCGCCCGGGTGGTTCAGTTGGTTAAGCCTCCGACTCTTGGTTTCGGCGCAGGTCATGATCTTGGGGTCGTGGGATTGAGCCTCGTGTCGGGCTCTGGGCTCTGAGCTCAGTGAAGAGTCTGCTCAAGGTTCTCTCTCACTCTCCCTCTGCCCCTCTCCCCGTTCACGCTCTCTCTCTCTCTAAAATAAATAAATAAATCTAAAAAGAAAGAAGGAAAGAAAGGAAGGAAGGAAGGAAGGAAGGCAGGCAGGCAGGCAAGAAAGGAAGGAAGGAAGGAGAGAAAGAAAGAAAGAAAGAAGGCAGGCAGGCAAGAAAGGAAGGAAGAAAGAAAGAAAGAAAGAAAGAAAGAAAGAAAGAAAGAAAGAAAGAAAGAAAAGAAAGAAAGAAAAGAAAGGAAGAAAGAAAGAAAAGAAAAGAAAGACCCAAGGCTTGCACTCAGATTCTTTCTCTTTGATCAATCACTATGGTCGGGAAGATGGAGGAAGAGGGGTCACACAAGCAGAAAATAATTAAAATGTGTAACATTTATTGAAATTTACTATATGCCAGGCATCTAACCCTTTATTTAGCAAACATTTATAAAGCATTTGGTATGTGCCCCGTTTTGGGTATATTATACATATTAACCACTTAATCCTCACAACAACCCTTAGGCAGATGCTACAGTATTCCCATTTTATAGGGGAATACTGAAGCATAAGAGCTAAGAAACTTGTCCCAGATCACATGGCTAAGAAGTGGTGGAGCTGGAATGTGAAGCCAAGCAGTCTGGTTCCCGAGTTTATGCTTTCAACCACATCGCGATACAGTCTCCCCACTTCACGGGGTTTAACCTACACATGAGGTAAATAGTGTAAGTATCACCATTTCACAAAGGGAGAAATGAGACACAGGATACGTCCATTAAGTGGTAGGGTCAGGATTCACACCGGTAGAGTCTGAGCCCAAAGCCCAGCTTTGAAGCATTCTGCTGTGTGCAGAGTTAGGGGATGAGGGGTGCGGTGCCTTGGGGAAGAGAGAGAGGTAAGAAGAGATAGTATCCACTGCATTCGATGCAGTGTGCAGAGCCGTGCCGCTTAGAAAGCCTTACCAGCCCCACCCTAACCTGATGAGCCAGGCATGCTCAGCAGGAGAAAGCTGTGGTCAAGGCCAAGTAGAGGTCGAGGTCAAGGAAGAGAAAGCCAACAGAGCCATGGGAGAAAGCCAAGCCTAGAATACGGGTCTGAGGAAAACTTCTACAAAGAGCAAGTCAGCCTGGGACACTTACCCTTCTCTGTGAGGGTACATACGAAAGAGTGCAGAAGGTTGCCTTCAAGAAACAGTTGGACTTCTTCTAGAGTTCCTACAGCACGGGCATGTCCTTGCCCTAGAAAGTCATAGGACCGTGTCAACTTAGATTCCCTCAGAAATGCCTTCACTGAGCTATGATTTAATGTCATGCTCTCGGCTTTTATCAAGAACTCAGTTAAGTAATGTCCTTTTAAGGAACATTTTGTGGTCTTCAGAAAACCTGCAACTGAATACATTGTTCTTACCTTATATAATGAGCATAACATTCTGCCCACAATTTAGAGTCAGAGAAATATTTGTCTCTTCAGGCAAATGTGTACTTATTTTTATCAGACAGTAGGAGTTATATAGTACAACATGTTTCCCATTTTTCATGGGCCCCTGTGAACCCATTGCATCATTGTTCCAGTATCATCCCTCCTAATGAATTCTGCTTTCCCTTTTTGTCTTGAACCATCTTCGCTGTTTTTTTTTTAACTTTCTCATCGTGAGGTAGAGCATACACACAAAGGAGTGTACAAAACAAAAACATACGGCATAACGATTATCTCAAGATAAATACCCAAATACGCACCACCCAGGTCAATAAACAGGAATTGCCAGCACCCCAAAAGCCCTTTCAGCTTCCTCCCAAACACCTTACATCCCCTCTCCACCCACGCCTCATTCTCCTTCTTCTTCTTCTTCTTCCTTGGTCTGGCTGCTTCACTTCTCTTTATATTCCTATTACCTAACCACAGTATATCCCTCAATATTATGGTTTAGGGCTGCACTTTTTATTTTAACCTTACCTGAATGGAATCCTGCACTATGTGGTCTTCTGCGACTGGCTAATTTCATTCAGTATTACATCTGAGTATATCTACAATCCATGTCATTGTTGGATCCATTTTCATATCTGTATAGCTTGCCATCCTATGACTAGATCACAATTTATTTATCTATTTTCCTATTGATCGGCATTATGTTTTTTTTTTTTTATTTACCTTGATTGTTAATGTGGCTGAGCACCTTTTTGTATGTTTAGGAGTCATTTGGAAATCCTTTTTTTGAGCCATCTTTTTGAACCAAAGAGATGGATTCTCACGTGGCACCTCTAGAAGGGACACGGCCCTGAGTTTAGCCCAGCAAAACCCATTTTTGACTTCTGACTTCTAGAACTGGGAGGTAATAAATTTAGGTTGTCTCAAGCCACTAAGTGTTGGTGATTGTTACAGTGGCCACAGGAGCCTAATACGCCAGGAAAAGGAAGATGACCGCTTCAATAATTAAAATAGTTTATATGAAAAAAAAATAAAAATACAAAAATAAAATAGTGTATATGAAAACAAATGAAATAATGTGATGGTATTTTTGCATTATGAAGGCATGACAGTATTGCCCATTTTCCATATTTAATATCCTAACACTTAAAATAGAAAAATGATTTTGAAAATTGAAGTATAATATGCATGCAGTGATAGGTAGAGATCTTAAAAGTATAATTCGATGAATTTTGACAAATGAATACATCTGTAGAACCGACACCTGAATCAAGGTACAGAACATTTCCCCTCCTCCAGAAATGCCTCGTGTCCCTCTCCATTCCCCAAAACCTCCCTGCCCCCACCACCCAGGCAACCACTGATCTGACTTCTATTCCCATGGGTTAATTTTTTCTCCTCTAGAACTTCATATAAAAGAATCATACAATATCTATCTACTTTGCTGTGTCTGGTAAGAATGTTGAGTTTGAGGTTAAAGAGTCCAGCACAAACTCTGGTTCTTGCTCTGAACTTGACCAAGTGTCAGTCTTTCAGCGGTTGAGTTTCCATCTAGAATATAAACTGCCCACCTCAGAACTGCTGTCAAGATCACAGGAGATCATCTGATAAAAATGGCCTGTCGTTTCTTAAATGGTGTACATTTGCAAACAGTTATTTCCAACTCAGAACAGAAATTGGATGTTAACCACTTTGGGTAATGGGATAATAAGTGATTTTTTAATTTTCTTAGTATTTTTCTGTATTTCTCAAGTTTGTACATTAACACACATTCCTTTTAAAATAAAAATGTCATTTTAAAATATTAGCACAGGAGTGTTTATCAACTCTGATTTCATATCACAGATTCTTTTTTTTGTTGTTAGATTTTTATTTTAAAATTCTGATTCAATTAATTCCAATCTTCAAATATGTATTGGTACAAATAATGGTAGAGTTTTATTCATTGCTACACAAGAAACAGCAGAAAGTAAGATAATAAGGATCCTACACTCTATTTTCTCATTTTATAAATCTAAGGAAAGCCTGAGACAGCAGGAAATACATTGCTGCAATACTGTACTTAAGAATCAGCCACATCATTCGGTGTAGCATGTCTGACTGTTCAGATGCAAAATCCAGGGGCAAGGTCTATGACCTATTCTTGTTCTCTTCTCCAAACAAGCCAGCACATAGCAGGTGCTCAATGAATACTTGTTGGATACATCTCTTTTTCCCATCAATTATGTCACGCTTCTAACTTGATCATCCTGTTATCAGCTAGCCCAAAATGTCCGTGTTCTGATTTACCAGGGCTTTACAGCAACTCTATTTCTCTACTTACCAAATACAATGTAGAATTATTTTTAGATAGGAGTATGAATCACTTAGTTTTTATAAAAATGATTTAGCCTCAAAAATTGCATAAATATCTAAATGATACCAAAGATCAACTATTTTATTAGAACTTTATTCTTCATAATTTATTTTTTTATTTAAATTCAATTAGCCAACATATAGTACATCATTAGTTTTTGATGTTGTGTTCATTGATTCATTAGTTGTGTATAACACCCAGTGCTCACCACATCACGTGCCCTTCTTAATACCCATCACCCAGTTACCCCATCCCCCCACCCACCTCCCCTTCTGCAACCCTCAGTTTGTTTCCCAGAGTCAAGAGTCTCTCATGGTTTGTCTCCTTCTCTGATTTCTTCCCATTCAGTTTTCCCTCCCTTCTCCTGTGGTCCTCAGCACTATTCCTTATGTTCCATATATGAGTGAAACCATATGATAATTGTCTTACTCTGACTGACTTATTTCACTTAGCATAATACCCTCCAATTCCAGCCATGTCAATGTAAATGGTGGGTATTCATCCTTCCTGATGGCTGAGTAATATTCCATTGTATATATGAACCACATCTTCTTTATCTATTCATCTGTTGAAGGGCATCTCGGCTTCTTCCACAGTTTGGCTATTGTGGACATTGCTGCTATGAACATTGGGGTGTAGGTGCCCCTTTGGATCACTACATCTGTATCTTTGGGGTAAACACCCAATAGTGCAATTGCTGGGTCATAGGGTAGCTCTATTTTTAACTTCCTGAGGAACCTCCATACAGTATTCCAGAGTGGCTGCACCAGCTTGCATTCCCACCAACAGTGTAAGAGGGTTCCCCTTTCTCCGCATCCTTACCCACATTTGTTGTTTCCTGTCTTGTTAATTTTAGCCATTCTAACTGGTGGAAGGTGGTATCTTATTGTGGTTTTGATTTGTATTTCCCTGTATTCGTCATAACTGATTGAGTGCTATTGCAGATGATTCACCATGGATGTAGGACTGCCAAATGATAGACTTGCCAGAGACTGCAACCAGTGGGTGGATTGGGAGGGAAGAGGAAAGATGTTGGATATTCGGCACCAAGAGGGAAAGACTTCCTGGAATAGCCTGTCTATAGAGTCCTTCCCATTGCCATTGTGAAGAGAGGGAAAAAACAAAGAAATAGAGAGGCAACAACCTTGAAGGAAGTCTAATAGGGAACAGTATTTGGAATCACAGGCATTACCCCCTGGAACAAGCTTTAAGCTTCAGAATGGCACAGATCAGTGTAACAGCTTTCACAAATTGAGGTCAAACGATAATGGTGAACATTTATTAAGTGTTTACTATGCGGTAGGACTATTTTAAGCACTTCATAAACATTAATCCCTTTATTTCTCACTACAATCCTAGGAGAGCAGGGGTCTGGTGTCCCCATTTAAGAGAGGAAGCCCACTATTTAGTGGCATACACAGCATGCTCTCAATCATTACTCTACACTCACTCTATAACCATGACTAGAAAATGACTCTGCACTGACAGTTTGAATTGTAAATAATTACAGTCAAAAAGACAAAAAGTTCTCATGAATTAGTGCATGGCCTTTGAGAAAAAGAAGTGATCATTCGAACACGTACCCATGGAGAATGTGTAACCACATGGGACACTTACGAAGATCAAAATACACAAACTTGGGACAAGAGGAGAAGTAGCTCTAGGCAGGATCAGGAGGGAGACATTTCCCCAAGTCACACTTCTTAAAATTACCCCCAGTTCCCTGTCGGAAAGTAATAGTGTTAGTACCAGAGCTAACGTCTCGTCTTTCTACTTGAAGTAAAAATTTAGCAGGTAATATGCAGTTCACTCCACAGTCCAAATTTTGTTCCTCTCAATCCTTTCTGCTGTCATTTTAAAGTCCTGGATAAAGAATCTACTTCCGAGGCTTACTGAGGTTCAGTATCAGAACGGGGTGAACCAGGCCAAAGAGATGAGCCCACTTCAAGAATGACACCTTAAAGCTTATTTCCACCAGAGTGTGCAACTGTGAGTCACTTTTGCACCATTATCTCTTTGATCCCACAGGAGAAGAACAGTAAGAAAGATACTATTATAATCCTCATTTAGTAAAGAAGAAAGAAAAAAGGCCCTGAGATGTGAAGGGGTAGGCCTAAGCCCACACAGCTCTCACGTCCCACATGCGAGACTAGAATCCAGGCCTCTTCAGGCCTTCTCTAATCCTGACCCATGTTAGTGACAACTGCCCAGATTTATTAACAAGCCACAAGCCTGACTGATTTGGCCTACCCTCTGGTGAGTTATCATTGAGCGGTGAAATGTTCCAAAAGTGGACTGAGACAAGAATTAGAGCTTCGAGAACAGACTTAGAAAATGGAGTCGTCATCTTATAATAAATGCCCTGTTTTAGCACTTAGAATGTAACAGGCAGCGTGCAAAGTGCTTTATAGATATTACCTCATCTATCCCAAAAATATCCCTGTGAGGAATGTATTATTAGCTCTATTTTACAGATAAGGGATCTGAAGGTTAAACAGGTTAACTGACCAAGGGAACAGTTAGAATCCTGTATGACGGGGCGCTGTGCTCTCCCAGCCAAGTGAGTCAACAGAGACAGGAATGCCAGGCCTGCCCTCCTCCCCGAGCTCGGTTCTCCACTCTCCCTCCCTCCTTACCTGCTGGCTCTGAACAATGAGGCTCTTTCTCTGTTGAGGTCTTCCTGGTTCAGGAAATCGCATCAGGCCTCTGGGAGGCTAGTGTTCTTCTGATGCTTTTGTGACATTCCCCTCCCTCAATTCAGAAGGATCTGAATAAGCCAAAAAGAGGTTTACTCCCCTTGCAGGAATGCTTACTGGGACTCATGGTGGGGCAAAAAATTTAAGAAAAATAATGCTTTAATGCAAAAACTTTTAAAAATCAAGATCAATGCCAAAAAAGTCCATTTTAAATAAAAATGGGAGATGGGAGATCCAACCCTACACTTACTTGCACCACTCACTCCACCCCATCGGAGCGAGCCCTGTTGGATCCTGTCTGTACTGAAATTCTTGACATTTTGGTCACCGTGGATGTTTTCTGCATTGATTTTCATTTTTTAAAATACGGCACTAAAACACTCCTTATCTTGATGACAGATGAGTTTTTTGTTTTTGTTTTTGTATTGATTCCCCTTAAATTTTGTGCGCCACGCCTCACCCACCTCCGCTTACCCTGATCCTGGACTGAAGACATAAACGCCGGAATCACAGGTGGTGGGCCCTGATCTCGAGTTTACAGTTTTTCCATCACCAGCCACGTGGTCACTATCCTCCATGTCAGCCCCAAGTGCACTCAAGTTCACAGCTGGGCTGTGCTGGAGAAGGAAAAACGTCTTCACCACCTTGCTCCAGAGCTACTGTTTTGCTGTTTCTTTCTCCTTCTTAAAGGACACTTTTTATACCATCGGCTGAGTAATTTGCCACGCGGGACATTCCTATCTTTCACACCCTCAGATCAGTGTAATTTTAATTATATTATTGAATTCCTATCACTGTTTCTCTAAGGCAGCAGCTCTCAATCTTTTAAAAACAAATCCCTATGTCCATGCTGCTCCCCAGAGCCATTAAATCAGTAACTCCAGGGGCGCCTGGGTGGCTCAGTCGTTAAGCATCTGCCTTCCGCTCAGGTCCCCAGGGTCCTGGGATCGAGCCCCACATGGGGCTCCCTGCTCCGCGGGAAGCCTGCTTCTCCCTCTCCCACTCCCCCTGCTTGTGTTCCCTCTCTTGCTGTTCTCCCTGTGTCAAATAAATAAATAAAATCTTAAAAAAAAGTATTTCCAGAGGCAAGAGCCTGGCATTCGCAATCTTTAAAGCTTCTGGGTGATTCCAGTGTGCAGGCAAGGTTGAGAATGACTGCTCTAGGGAGAGGCTGTTTATTTTCCTCCCTCGGATGGTTTTTCCTGAGGTCCATCCCAGGGACAGGCTCCAGGGTCACAGGAACCGGATTCAATTCCTGGCTTTCCCACGTCCTAGCTTTGTGACCTTGGACAAGATACTTTTGTTTCCTCAACTGTGCTGCAGAGATAATAACAGCATCTCCCACTCGGACTTGTTGGAAGGAATCAAGCTGAGGCATCCGAAACACCCAGCATAGCGTCTGGTGTGCGTGCGCCTGCATGCCCTCATGCACCCACACGCTCGCTACGAGCTATTAGTACTATTAGTTATGCAGCCATCCTGCAGACATGACAAGAAGCCCAGGGAATAAATAGATAAGGGCAGAACTGCTCTGTTGGAAACCGGGGCTGGAAGGAGACTCAGACCCCACTCTCTTTTTCCAGTGTGTTGTGAACCCCTGGGAATTCTGGGAAATAATCTGAAGACCACCAGCATGGTGTGCAACGACATTTTGAACCCAATTTTACTCTGTTTGGGGTGGCTTTTTCTGTTTCAGAATGGCTCTGGCCCATTTCTAATCTCATTTTCAGCGGCAGGCATTCGCCGGCTGGGTTCTGGGGCTGCTCTCTGGCCACAGGACCTAACAGAGCAGGGCTGCTTGGCCCAAGTGGCCCCCAGGGCCTCAGGCTGACTAGAGGGGTAAGGAGCCACTAAGTGAGCGCACCGACCCACCCAAAAGATGCTGCTTTGAATCCCCAGCCCCCTGGCTGGCTGAACATCTCCATTTGGTTTTTCGGTGTGTGGTGGTGGCCAGGAGGGTTGACCGTGTTTCCTGTTCAAGAGTAGAAGAGTATTTAAGCGCCCTGTGGAGGAAGACCCTTAGGGCATCCTGGCTTGGCAAGGGTGGCTCCCTTTGGGAAAGAGGAGCTTGCCTGTTTTTCCCGTTGGAGAACAGCTGTGCTCTGTTTCTTAGGCAGTGTTGATTGTTTCAACCCAACCGGTCAAAAATCCTGGCCCGGTTCAGAGACCTCTGCCGGCCGTGGGCTGATTCGGAGAGAGCGAGGCAGAAGGTCCAGATTGGGATCAGCGTAACTAAGGTTGGCTCTGCCTCAGCGATCATCTGTACCACAAAATTGGCTGTATTTCCTTTTCCCTTAGGGAGGCCCATCTGGGCCCTGCTTGCATGTGGGCCTTCGGTTGCTGCCTTTCATTTCTTCCGATCAACGTAGTATCTTTTTCTTTCTTTTTTTCATAAAGAAGTACTCCTTGTACCAAGGTAATCAATGAATAAGCTGCTCGACAGTAAGAGTGTCTTGTTTTTTCCTCCCCTGAGCGCGTATCCAGACGCATTTGGGAAGAAAGTTGAGATTTCATACCACGGTGTGTTTACAGTGTGCGCTTCGATTGTTCTTTAGAGAAGCTATTTTCATTAGACTGGTAGTAGCTGGGCTCTTCAGTTGCGAGTAACAGACACCAACTTGTGTTGGCTTTAGCCAGAGAGGGGAATTGATTATAGCATAAAGGAATACCTCCTAGAAGCAAAGACAGGAGGGTGGCCAGGCTTCAGGAAGCCACAGGAGATGGAAAGCTGCCAGAACACTTCCGTGCTGTCTCATCTCTGAAGCTCTGCGTGCGTGCCGCTTTTGTCTCTCTGCGGGCTGGTTTTCACCTCCTCTGTGTAAAGGCTGTCGTCCGAGCATGGCGCTCATCACTTCCATGGAAAACGTGCTCAAAGTGACTCGTGGCTTTCGGTAGTGATTCTCAGAAAAGAGAATGTGATTGGTCAGATTCTATCAGCTATGGTCAGTGGATAGATAGCCCAGAGGCTGTCTTCTCAACCAAGGTTCCCAGATCCGGCTGATGACGAGGGTCCCCTGTGGGAGATTTTTTTTTTTTTTAATGCAGACCCAGCCTCCACTTTAGAATCTGTAGGAGTAGGGCCTAGGACTCTGCATTAAAAATTCCTCAAGCAATTCTGATGATAAATTAGATCGAAAGCCACTGAGACAAAACTCTCTGGTATCCATTAATCTTTCCACAAAGGTCTAACGAAAGACTGCCTTTTAACCTATCTGCTGTTTGTTGGAGGCTATTACTATCAGGCTAGAGTGAGTAGTTCGTTTCAGTGCGAATACACGTGAGAGGGATGGGGAGCTCCCTACCCAACAGAGCACTAGCTGTGGAACTAGTCTAGTGGAAATCTGAGAAGACAGCTCAGAGTTGGATCTAATATCACTGTTCTTAAAGGTTTCGTGGTCAGGACTTTTAGACACAATTTCACGAACAGTTCTTACCAGGTGTAATGTGGTTCAGTGTTAGCCAAGCAGATGATGCAGCTACTGTGGTCAGTGTGAGAGTCCGGAACAAATTTAAAATCTAGGTCTTCGCGCTAGGGGAAAAAATAAAACTCCATTGGGAAGAAAAACCATCTTAGAGAATCAAGTTGGGTTTTGGTTCCCATGTTTTTGTTTCTTACAACACGCTGTTTCTGCCACTTGATAAACTATTACCTCTTCTTTTTAATGTCTATTGCTTTGTTCTTTAAGACTTAACTTGTGGGGAGGCCTGGCTGGCTCAGTTGGTTAAGCAATTGCCTTCGGCTCAGGTCACGATCCTGGAGTCCTGGGATCGAGTCCCACATCGGGCTCCCTGCTCGGCAGGAAGTCTGCTTCTCCCTCTGACCCTGCCCCCTCTCATGCTCTCTCTCTCTCAAATAAATAAATACAAATATTAAAAAAAAAAAAAAAAGACTTAACTTGTGGGGCACCTGGGTGGCTCAGTTGGTTAAGCGACTGCCTTCGGCTCAGGTCATGATCCTGGAGTCCCAGGATCGAGTCCCGCATCGGGCTCCCTGCTCAGTGGGGAGTCTGCTTCTCCCTCTGACCCTCCCCCCTCTCATGCTCTCTATCTCATTCTCTCTCAAATAAACAAATAAAATCTTTAAAAAAAAAAAAAACTTAACTTGTGTTTCCACTTAGAGGAAGTCTTCTCTGACTCCTAGTCTATTCACCTTTGATTCTGTTCCTTTAATATCCTCTATGTACCATGATCATATCATGGGTTGTAATCGTGTTACTTCTCCATCACACCCACTTGATGATGGGTCGTTGGCATTTTGGTAACTAACTCTACTTGTATGGGGGTTGGTGTGAACTGGCCTTCTATTGAACTGATGTAGCGATGTGTCTGCTGATCTGGCCCCTGGCTTCCCTTCCGTCCCTCGAATCCTCCTAATTTTAACAGTCAGAGCCACCAATCTCAAAGCCATAGGTTCTGGGATCACTCATCCCTTACTCAGAAAATTAAGAAGCCCTAAACCTGTGGCCTTGCATCCAGTAGGCCATGCTTCAGACACCCATTAGCACCGTGATGAATTCTGAAGATGTTTTGAGTTTTACTCTGTGATACTCTAGCTAAATCAGCCATAATTCACTAGGCATGATTCAGATATTAGCTCATTTAACTCCTACAAGCCTCCGAAGAAAGCTTTATAGGGAAAACTGGGAGTAGAAAGATGAAGTAATCTGCTGCGGCCGCACCACCAGGGTCAGAACCAGGATCAAAAGCCCGATCTGAGGGCTCCCTGCTCGGCAGGGAGTCTGCTTCTCCCTCTGACCCTCCTCCCTCTCATGTTCTCTGTCTCTCATTCTCTCTCTCTCAAATAAATAAATAAAATCTTAAAAAAAAAAAAAAAAAAAGCCCGATCTGACCCCAAACCCTTACGCTCTTAAACACGAGGCTGCACTTTAGGCCCCTTTTGAAACTTATTTCACAGTTAGCTACTTGGTTAGCTAGTTAGTTATTTTATGTAGTTAGCTATCTTTCCAGGTTTATGCCTTATGTTCTGAATTAGAATGAAATATTCTAAGTATTTGTTGGTTGCAACTACACAACTATGGATGATACATCACTGATCTGAACTAAAAAAAAAAAGTGGCTAACCTTATCCTATCAATTATCAAGTACAGAGTAATATTTTAGAAGTATTTATCTAAGGGCGCCTGGGTGGCTCAGTTGGTTAAGCGACTGCCTTCGGCTCAGGTCATGATCCTGGAGTCCCGGGATCGAGTCCCGCATCGGGCTCCCTGCTCGGCAGGGAGTCTGCTTCTCCCTCTGACCCTCCTCCCTCTCATGCTCTCTGTCTCTCATTCTCTCTCTCAAATAAATAAATAAAATCTTTAAAAAAAAAAAAAAAAAAAAGAAGTATTTATCTAAAAGTTTCCAATAAATGTGAGACTATGCTTATTTGCACCTCTCCTCCTGAACATGGTTGAGGAAAAGATTTCTTCACTCTTGTCCAGGGAACAACTGAACTCCAAGGAAGCCCTACTTCCATGGAGATCTTTGTTCTATAGGTGTGGCCCCTACATGGTAGGGTCTGAGGATGTGGAGGTGCTGTATGAGGACAGGCTGACGGGGCCAGTCATAGCTCTCAGAATATCCATAACTGAGTCATCCGAGTCACACAAGCCAAGCCTGAAACTGGGCAGTTAGGGGAGAGCACTGTATACACAGGTCCTCCAGACACACCATCTACCTATCTGACAGCCCACACAAGAACACATTCATCATTTGCCTTAAAGGAGGGATTTTTAAGAAGACACAAGAGTTCTAGGGGATATCAGAAAGAGTTTGCATTAATTATACATGGGGAAGTAGAAAGAAAATTTAATCAGAATTATGTACCCCCTCCATGCTCAAGTATGGTTCAAAGGCTAGAAACCTAAAGAGATGCACTTAGACATAAAGCACACCTGAAACTAATATTACACTGTATGTTAACCAACTGGAATTTTTTTTTAAAAAGATCTGATTTTAGAGAGAGAATGCACAAGCTGGGGGAAGGACAGAGGGAAAGGGAGAGGGAGAGAATCTCAAGCAGACTCCCCGCTAAGCACGAAGCCTGAGGCAGAGTTCAATCCCGCAACCAGCCCCCACCTCCCCGAGATCATGACCAGAGCCAAAATCAAGAGTCCGACACTCAACCAACTGAGCCACCCAGGCACCTCTTAGAATTTAAACAAAAACTTAAAAAAAAAAAGAGTAGAGGCAAAGCCCATCTATTCCAACAAATGAGATGAAACAGACGGCAAGGAGGCAGTAGCCAAACCTTTTCCCTCCAGAGGCTACAGCAAACTGGTCCAGAGCCTTGGAGAGGTGACAGATGCACCAGGCAGATACATGACCCTATACTTGGGAGCGAGAGAGGGAAGGGCTGATTCAAGCAGGCTCAGCTGTCACCTCCTGAAAGGGTAACATTTTCCTCCAGCTTCGTTAGCAAACTTTTCATTCCAGATGCGAAGGGTAATCACGTCTAGGCTTCCTCCAAGGGCAGAAAGCCAAAGCACACTGCAGTGTGACAAATGAAGCATCCCCATAAGCATAAAGAACAGGGAACCGGCAGCTTTGCCACAGATTTGGAATGTGAGTGACGAGCAGGTGACAGAAGTATAGGCTGGAGGCTAAAGATGGGGGGATAACCACGTTTTATTTCTTAATGTATTAAATTTAAGATGCTGGTAGCCATCAAAAGGAATAAGATCTTGCCATTTGCAACGACGTGGATGGAACTGGAGGGTATTATGCTGAGCGAAATAAGTCAAACAGAGAAAGACATGTATCATATGACCTCACTGATATGAGGAATTCTTAATCTCAGGAAACAAACTGAGGGTTGCTGGAGTGGGGGGTGGGGTGGGAGGGATGGGGTGACTGGGTGATGGACACTGGGGAGGGTATGTGTTCTGGTAAGCGCTGTGAATTGTGCAAGACTGTTGAATCTCAGATCTGTACCTCTGAAACAAATAATGCAATATATGTTAAGGAAGAAAAAAAGAAGAAGAAGAATGTAGCAGGAGGGGAAGAATGAAGGGGGGGAAATTGGAGGGGGGAAGAACCATGAGAGACAATGGACTCTGAAAAACAAACTGAGGGTTCTAGAGGGGAGGGGGTTGGGAGGATGGGTTAGCCTGGTGATGGGTATTGAGGAGGGCACGTTCTGCATGGAGCACTGGGTGTTATGCACAAACAATGAATCATGGAACACTATATCTAAAACTAATGATGTAATGTATGGGAATTAACATAACAATAAAAAAATTAAAAAAAAAATAAAAAATAAATTTAAGATGCTGGTGACACTCATGAAATACCCAGCAAGCTGGTAAAGAACTTCTGGAACTCAAATGAGGGGTCAGGGCAATAGATTTTAGGAACTTTTTGCAGGGAGGTGATAAAATCTTGTGCATCTCAGGGAGACAGTAAAGCAAGATGAGGACCAAGGACACAAGCTTAGGGAAATATACACTGGCTGACGCATTCTGGTTACACAGTCCCCAAGTTTTTCCTCTTCTTTGCATAGAGATTCCTCTTAGCTTTGACAAATTCCTAATGCTTATCTTATTCTCTTCCCTTCTACCTTGAGCAGTAGTAAATTTTCCCCCCAAACCTGACAGTCAAATAGAAACTTGGAATAAATGACTTTACTCAGCAAGGCCATAAAAAATGTTGTAGTAGAGTGCAGTGTTAGAATGGATTAATAACCCTTCGCAAGAATAAAGAACTATGGTATCTGAGATAACATAAGATTGTAATTGCATTGATCTGTATAATTTGAGCAAAAAAAATCACTTATGTTTTCAATTGCAAGCTGGAACTTTACATCTAATTTTCAAAAGCTCCCCTCCCATACTTCTCCCCCAACATTGACAGAACACAAGGAAGTTGCCTGTATAAGGAATGCAGGATTTAACACAAATGTTAGGACTTAAGGTTTAATTTATTATATTTTACCTGTCTTTCCTGAATTTCTTGAATCATTAAGTGACTGTTTGTAGTTCCCATATTTTTCTCACTATATACACAGAATGAACAAAAGTCATGGTCATTGTTCCCTGAGGGGCCCCTTACACATTTTAAGCAAGCTTGCAGAAGTACAGTGTAATCGCTCAAACACTCAACAGAGAAAGTGACTGGGTTTCAGCTGTCTGCACTGAAAACTGTTTCATAACATTCAACCTAGTGTGTGTGCAGTTTCAACACAGCTCAGCACTGAATAAGCACTAGACTGAGGTGGGAAGAACGCTAACCCAGGTGTTCTTGACATTATCTGATAAAGGGAACTCAAAAGGCTTGGTGTTGGCTGGTTGATGGATAAGCTTTATGACATTAATGAGGCAGGAGTAGGTTAGTTTGTTTTACACCCCCCTGCAAAAGATTAACCCAGTTTTCTCAGTGCTCACTAAGGAAGTCCTAAATAAGAACTTTTATCAAATGTGGACTCAAAAAAACCCACAGTATCATTGATGGAAACATTTTACAAACACACAGTAATAAGGGTAGAAGTTTTCAACCCTCTGGATCAGAGGCCTTCATATGGGATATGTTTAACCCTATGAGGGGTACCCTAAAACTTTTCAAGGGGTCCTTGAGCAAGGGTAATTTAAAGGACCTTCTTCCACATTCTCTCCTCTCATACATACCCTTCCCTCAAACTGAGCAGTCTGAAAAACAACAAAACACTGTATTCACAGTATTTCCTCCATTCAGAGGCACACCGCTCCCCTTCCCAACTTACACCAGGCTGTGCGGCCCAGAGGCATTAAGGTCTAAGGTGCACACAGTGTTAGTCCTTGGGGCTTCCTGAGTTTCCCTATTCTGTATTTCTGTTGAGGGAGATTTAGAGACAGGGCATTTGGGGAATTATTACAATGTGTTCAAAATTCAGATATGTGGTAACAAGCGGGGTACAGCGGAAGTAAGGAGGATTTTTATTTAACAAATTGGTCACTATCTTCAGATTCCTGCCAAGGAAGAAACAGATCCTTCTAGATGGAAGCCCCACCAGCAAAGCAGGAAGTACCTGTAAGAAATGCTGAATGCTACAGATTTTCACATAAGTAATTTTTCCTGCTACTTAAAATATTCTTCTTTAGAACAATCACTGACTGGAAAGTAAAGTACCTTTGAGCAGTCAAAACAAGAACAGTTTGGTGATGCTGATCTTAAAACGATAACTTGAAACTTGTAACTTGAAATATTTTTAAGGACGACTAGAATTTTCAAGATGCACTGAATAAAAACTGCAAAGAAAACTTTTCATGATCATATCATGAAATATTTACTCCAAATACAGCCAAATCTCAATTTATTTAATCTCATGAGATGATTACCATTTCCTACCACCATTAACAGAAAATAAATTAGATTCTAGCTGCCACATCAGTTAGTTTTTAGCAGCCTATAACATTTTATAGGAAAAGTCTGATCATATCTAATAAATTTAATGTTATATTTTGATTCCTAATTCTACCAAAAGCCAAACACCTACCTTCGTTCAATATACACACAAAGGTTTATTGAAAGACTATCTTATCACCCTACTTGCTATAAGTTACTATGAATAACTTTTAATTTTAGCTTACAGATAACTGTGATTGTTACAAGTTAAATAATGAGAAATAGTATATTTATCTTGTTTCTTAAAAAATTATGTTAAATCTATGTGATTTTAAGCCTTGACTACTTTTAGTAATCTCTTACAAGAAGTGTTTGGTGATGTTCTTGATGATTTTTATATTCTTCAAAATTCATTAACACAACATTTGAGTTTTCAAGTCAGATTTTTCCTGACAGAAAGGAAGTCTGGTTTGGTTATTTGATTTAATGATGAGATGGTAGATCTTTCACTTGGTTTCATATATGGTGGACATTTACCATAAACCGATTAAATCTGCAGCCCCAAGGTTTTCATGAATTACATATTTAATGAAACATTTATTATGATGAAAATATATTTAAAGCACTAATTCTATCAAAAGAATGTATCTGAAAGGTGTTTTGAAAGTAACAGACTGGATTTCCCAACTGGGTTAAATATATTGAATTAAATAAAGCTTTTCTAAATTAAAGAGTAACAATTACAATTAACAATCATTTGATAGTCTTGGTAAAGCCCTCGGGGTTTATATCCCCAAATTTGAGAATGAATAATTCTAAGTAACAAACTCTTCTAAATGTTAGGCAGCTACCAATTTTCTGTTCTCAACAAAAAATGAACAATAAACTAATCATGATGTCAGCTGAAGGATGATTAAAACCACAATGTGATTTTTAGCATGGAATTTTAAAAATTGAGTAACATTGTTTTAATAAAGCTACTTCCATTCCCATCTCTTTATTTAGGGGCTGTTTTCAGCATTTACATAGACAGAAATGAAAGACAGATATAGAATTAATGGTGAACCCTCCTTCATTTGATCAATGCCATTTATCCAAGGATATATAAACTAATCAGAAAAATAATCTCATTAAAAGAGGACTTTCAAAAACTTCGCATTTAATAAGTATCAAATTTTTAAATATATTTATATTTTGATCAATTACATAAATTAATTTAAACTCAATACAGAAGAAATTTAGCACAGCTTTAAGATCATAAGAAAATAAAATTTTAAATGTACTTATTTTTGTTGCAAAGATGTATATGACAGTGTGATCGATAGGACTTTCAAGCATAAAAATATATAGAAAAATTCTAAGGCAACCAACTGCAGGAATATGAAAATCTGATCTAATGGAATTGACCCCTGTCCCTCAAACCAGCCTCCTATTCCCAAACATTCTAAGCTCCTCTGGGGAAGGCACTTGCTGGTGGTGGTGGTGGTGGTTAGAAAGTGATCGCCAGCTTGTCTAAGTTTCATTACTTTTACTTTTGTCCTGTGTGACAGTACAGACTAAAACATACACTCCCCCCCTTTATTATTGCAATAATATGATTTCAGATTTTCACAATTCAATTTCTGGGGGTCCCATCTAGGTATTATGGTAGAGTTTTGCTGTGTTACATTAGGATAAAATCTTGTGAGGAAATTGCAATGAAAATACAACTTCAAGAAAAAAGAAAGATCTAAATTTTAAATATTTGTGTATTTTTCTTTGTGTATTATCTATAGTGGTTGATGGTACTGAATTTCTACGATATCTCGACTACTGGGTATATCTGAAAGAGTAATGAACATTTTGTTTTAAAATATCAATATTTATACTATGCTGGAAATTATACCCCTTTGCCAATTTATTTAAACTTAGGGTCAGCTTTAAATATACAGTGTTAATATTTTCCTTTTAAAACTAGTTTTTAAAAAAGTATTAGGGAGTACTTGTGCATAAAAGTTTGAAAAATCACTGCTCCAAACAAAGGAAAAGTAAGCAATGACCTTTTCAAAGACAAAGCTAGTTGGAGCAGATTTTTTTTTATCAGCAGTGCAGAGTCTGAACTAGAAAGGAGAGCTTAACATTTGTTTGCTTTTCCTGGCACCTAGAGGGAAAGCCAAGTATAGACAGGGATTAACCATCACTGCTACTGAGTCAAAGTCTCTAAAAATGTATTTATGGTGCATAGTAACAGGGAACAGCCCAGCCCGTATCTATAACTCTGCCCACGAGGCAACTCCTTTCTCAGAGAGTAGTCAACACTTAAGCTCTCCACCCTTTGCAATTTCAGAAAAAGGTACTGATCTTATGGAACACATTTTACCACCATTAATTATTTTTAACTGAGCATCCCATATGTAAGAACCTGCACTTGAAGAATTTACAATCTCACTGGAGGAACAGAAAAAACATGGAGATAAATATGAATCTGTGCAATGAGTGAATAAATAGATGAACTTATTGCCAAAGGTCTGGGTAGTCGGGGAAGGAGAAGGCTGGAATCAAAGTAGGTCTTAAAAAAAACCAGAAGTGAGAGCACAAGATTGATAGGCTAATTTGCTGGGGCCTGAAGCAGGCTGGTGTAGGTGTGATGCAGGTATGATGGTGAGTAGAATAGTGATTCGACCACAGCAGATGGCTGCCATAAAGTTGGAAGGTAGCTGGAAACCACACTGTGGAGGGGCCTAAATGCCAGTGGAGACCAGCGTTTTACCCTAGGAGAAGCGGGAAGGTTTCTGAAACCAATGTGCAACATTTTAGGAAGCTTTTTTTAATGACAGTAGTACACAGGAAGAGACAGCAAGAGGAAAGAGTCAGTTAAATTTTAGCAATAGTCTGGGTAGCCCGGATGAAAGCAGACTGGGGTAAGGATACAGTGACTGGAAAATATTCAAAGGACACAATGCTAAGTGGGGAGGGGAAACCACAAGTAATCCCAAGGCTTCAAGCCTATGTGACTAGAGAATCACGGACCCACTGACAACGATAAATACTAAAGGAAAGCAGGTTTATGTTCGAAGGAGCAGGGTCAGGAAGCAGGAATGGACACACGGAGGGGAAGGTCCAATCTCTGACTCTTCTACCATCACTGGCTATAGAGAGAAGCATGCATTCTCTATTTTGTTCTCTTGTTCAATAGGAGGAAAAAGGATTCGTATTCTGAATTTGTTGTTGATCATATACTATGTGATTCCACAATGATTTTTCAGTATTCACCCTAAAGAAATCGGGACAAATTTTCCTTGATAAGACTTAGAAGTTCAGAAGCAGATTTAGCTTAAAGTCTCAGAATCATCAGCCTTTATTCAAGTATTAATAGGATCCATAAAAACAATTACTTCTACCTCTCAGCCCCTTGCCTGCCTCATTACAGCCCTCACCTTGAGAACACAGTGAAAAAATTTTAAAATAAAACTTTTAATTTTCCCCACCGACCCCCATCCCCAACAAGCCTTGGAAGCTTGTTGCCTTTGAAGTTAACAGTATTTCATACATTCCATTCGAAAGGAACATCAAATTATTTCCTGACATGTAATATTTATCAGGAAATATTGAAAATGTCTAGTTTAAACTGCAGCAAGAGGACGTTCATACTATCTAGGACAACCTACCTGTTCTTAGAATATCAAATGAGCTGAGGTCTCTAAGGGGAGGTGGCATAGCAGAGGGGTAGTTGGAATGCCTGAGTGTGAAATTCCTGCTACTTAATCTTGGCCAAGGTAAGCTCTCTGTACCTCAACTTTTCCATCTGTAAAATGGGAGATGATCATGCCTACCCTACAAGATTCTTATAAACAATGGATTAAAGTGCTTTCACAGTGTTCTATGGTAGGTGCAATTCTCACTGTGCCTGACCATCCAGCTCTAGGTTATCATGTTACCACAGCTAATTTCTTATTTACTGATGGAACTCATACATTTCTATAGACCAAGGAGGTAGGAGTAGGCAAACTTTTTCTGCAAAGGCCCAGGCAGTAATATTTCCGGCCTTCCTGGCCAGACAGCCTCTATTCCAGCTACCCGACTCTGCTACTGCAACACGACAACAGCCGGGAAGAATATGGAAACAGATGAGCACGGTAGCTGTGTTCCCGTTAAGTCTCTACAGAAACAGAAATTTAATTTCATGTTATTTTCACATTACAAAATGATATTATTCTTTTGGGTTTTTTTTCCAACTATTTAAAAATGTAAAGACCATACTTCGTTCATAGGCCATACAGAAACAGGCGGAAGCTGGATTTGGCCCATGGGTGGTAGTTTGCCAACCCCTGCTCTAGACTCAGAAGTTTATGGGCTTTGGAAGCGGGTTTGTGGTGCAGAAGAAAGAGGAAACTTCTAAGTATAATAGAAAAAATAAACTATTTAATGCTGCCATTCATTGACTAATGCTGGATTCAACTATGTGCAGAACACTTCTGGGATCCCACACTGTTGGAATCAAAAATGTAGACGTCACAGTCCCTGCTCCCAAGGAGTTATACTTCTCCACAGTAGTTAGAAACCGAGAGTCTGCCTTCAAAATACAACATACCCTACCAGCGTTCCCAGCAAGTAGTTTCTTTGGTGACCCTGCCTGCAACTTACACCAAACAGCAGTTATCTTTACTGCTTCCTCTCAATAATTTCAACACCCACCCTTTCCCTCTGCCCCAAATTACTGTTTTGCATGAACATTTTGGGGGTAACAGTCATGGTGATGTACTAAAAACAGCAGGTCAACTGGTCCTATCTTTATAAAAAATGACCACTTAACCTCGTCTTCAACGATACATCTCCCTTTTAATAGCTAATGCATGAGAGGCTCCTACGGTTTTTCATTTCAGTCCAGGTAAAACTTGTCCCCAGGAGGCAGATTAAACAGGACTATCATTAGGCAAAAAAGACACTTCAGAAAAACATTTTTTCACAGCATATGTTTTGAAGTGTTTTATCCAAAAGAACATGAAACAAATAAAACACAGACAAAATACAGTTGCTCTGGCATATACCTCGGTTCTAAAGACTGTGGATTTGAAATAATATAGCAGAAACCAGTATGGCAATATGTCATAACAAGTGAAAATCAGAAAGCAAAGAAATTAACATAGCTAATGATTAAGGAAAAAACAAAGGGTTGTTTGTAAATCATAATTATTAATAAATATTAATATTATAGTATATAGTATATATTAAACTAATGTTATTAATAATAAAATATTACTAATATTACAAGAATAAAATATTACTAATATTGCTGATTTTCTGGAATACTAAATGGCATTCGCCTCTTAAGCATTTTCCTTGCAAGAACTGGCAAAACTGAATACCTCAAAGACAACAGAACACAACAAAAATCAAACAGTAGAAAGCAGTATTCCTGATGTTTAAGATCACCTCATCAGAACAGCAACATTCGTCTCAGCAAAATCCAAACACAAAGTCCATCTGATCGAAGGAATATCAAATTGGAGAGCAGGGTGGAGCCTGAACAGAGAAATTACAAATGGCTACGAAGAGGGTGGTGTCTGTACAATGGGAGGGCTAGGAGGAGCCCAAGGCTCCATCTCCTCCACAAAAACAACAAAAATGATAAAGAAACACCTACAAAATGACAAAAATAGAGCTATGGTTCCCTGAAACAGGGCAAACTCTGGACGACAAAGCAGCAGCAAAAACCCCGCAGAGCTAAGAAACCAAGGGAAGCTGCCTGGAAAAGCACAGGACGCATTTTGGCTCCCAGTCTAGAGTGGCTGGGTGCTGGGAGGGATTCCCGCGGGGATTTCACCCCACGGGAAGGCGAGGGGACGCCCAGCAAGCCTCACTGCTGTGGACGCCTTGGCTACTGAGGACCCCACAGTCTTGACGAATGCGGATTCCAGCTGCTGCCTCTCCTCTTCCTCGGGGCTGGTGGTGTGGCCCAGTGAGCCCGGTCCCCAGGACCCCAGCTGCGGCTACGCCCCACTCCGAGCTCGGGATGCCACAGCGCCCCGCCATATACAGGATCAGAGCTGCTACTGCTCTGTGCCCCCTCCCCCGGGGGGCAACTTTGTCCCACCATTACTGGGACACCTGTTGCTGCTCCGAGCCCTGCCCTCAAAGTCACACGTCCTGCTTGCACGGTCATCCCTGGGGCCATGCTGCCACTACTCTGAGACCTGCACCCACTGGTCCCAGCTCACGGCTCTGCTGCCACTGTAGTCACCGAGCTCCCACTCTTCTGCAACCTTCCCCCTGGGTCCCGACATGTGGCTTTAGCGGGCCTCCCCCAGGAACATGCCGCGGCTGCTGCTATCCTGAGACTGCACCCGGACCCACTGTCCCCAGGCTGTGCCGCGACTGCACACTACCCCTCGGGCCCAAACCACCCCTGCACCTTGTCATCCCAGGGCCTGTGCTGCTGCAGCTCCCTCCCCACCACCCCACCTGAGTCACTGGGAGGAGCCCGAGACTCAAACCCTGGTTTCACAGATCAGCCCGTACCTGCACGCCAGGCACCCGCGCCCACGGACCCCAGGCACCGTGGTAGTTCCACGCGCACGTGATCCCAGGACCCCACCCCACTACTGCTCTGAGGGCCAGTATGCCAGGCCAAGTGCCAGGAGGCAGCCCTCAGCTAGAAACTTCTCCCACGGGCAAAAAAGGAGAACTGAGGCACCCCAGCAGCCTCTGCCTCTGAGGATCCCAAGAGCCCTCGCCACCACTGCCACCCGCAGGACCTCTGCAGGAAGAACAGCGGGAGCTTGGCCCCTCCAGTGATGGGGGATCTCTTAAGTGACATGAAGCCATTTACTGCAGATAACGGATGATTATCACAGATTCAAGAAAAGGTTTAGACTAAAAAATATAAAAATTACTGCAGAGGCTGTGACTACCAATGAAGAAGCTGCTGCTACAGTTCTGGCAGAGTTGAAGAAGTTGATTAAAGAGAAAGGATACTCGGGGCGCATGGATGGCTCAGTCAGTCAAGCATCCAACTCCTGATTTTGACTTAGGTCATGAGATTGAGCCCGCGTTGGGTTCCATACTGGGTGTGGAACCTTCTTAAGATTCTCTCTCCCTCTCCCCTCCCCCCCCAAAAAAGAGAAAGGATGCCGCCCAAACCAAGTCTTCAACTGCAATGAAATCAGCCTTTTCTGGAAGAAGATGCCCTATAGAATGTACCTTCTTAAAAGCGCAAGAGGGGTACCAGGGCATAAAACATAGAAGGATAGGCTAACTCTACTATGTGGCAACACTTATGCAAGGTATATGATACACCAGGCAGAGGGTACAGAGCAAAGAACCCATGCGCTGTCAAAAACGAAAACAAAAATTATCTGCCCATGTTCTGGCAACATAATCAGAAAGCATGGGTGAGAGCCATCTTTTTTCTGGAATGGTTCCACCAGTGCTTCATCCTGAAAGAGAAAAAATACTTGGAAGAGGAAGGGTTGGAATTTAAAGTCCTATTAATAACAGTGCCACTACCTGGCCATCCTGAATCTGTTTGCAATGAAAATGAAAATGCTGAAGTTTCATTTTAACCTCCAAATACCTCATGGCTTCAGCCCCGTGGCCAGGGCATCATTTGCTTTGTGAAAGCCACACACACCTGCCTCATATTTGATTGCATTCAACCATCAATTGGTGCAGACTCTAATCTGGACATAATGCAGGGCTGGAAATCATTCATTACTGCTGATGCAGTAACACTCATCAAAGCTGCAATGGATGAATTAAAACCAGAAACTGTATATGCCTCCTAAAACTTATCAAGTGAAGTCGTGGATAATTTTAAAGACTTCCCAAGGGATTGATGGAGAAGTTAGGAGAATCATTCACACAGCAAGATAAGCTATTGGAGAGGAATTGCCAACATTCTTGAGGAAGTGAAGAACATATTGAAGGCCATCAAGAAGTGTTAACAAATGAGGAATTAGAACAACTTCTGGAATCATGTATAGAAGAGGAAGAGGAAGAAGAAACTGAAGCACAACCAGCAATGTAGACATTCCCAAAATTTGCTGACATATATTGAACTGCACAAAGGACAAAATTATGGAATACAATCCTCAGATGGAACGCAGCATTAAAGTCACCCATATGATCACCAAAGGCTTACAACCTCTACAACTATACTTTGATGAGTTACAAAGACAATCATTTCTGATTATAATGTTCTTCTATAAGATTTCAGCAAAAAAAAACCCTTCAACTATGGAGGATCCCCAACCATCGACATTGTCTGCTCCTGACATCCAACCACCGACACTGTCATGGCTCAATGATTCAGGATCACCCAAATCAGACGATCCTCCTTCTGACGTATTGTCGGAAAGCCAACAGTGGCTTAACACTACATCACAGTGCTTACGTCATTCACCTCACTTCAGCTCATCATGTAGGCATTGTATCATCTCACATCATCACAAGAAGAAACATGAGTACAGTACAATATTTTGAGAGAGACCACATTCACATAACTTTTATCATAGTATACTGTTGTACTCATTCTACTTCATTATAAGTGACTTGTTAATCTCTTACTGTGCCTAACTTACAAATTAAACTTCATCATAGGTAAGTGTGCATAAGAAAAAACATAGTATATATGGGGTTCAGGACTATCTGTGGTTTCAGGTATTCACTGGAGGTCTTAGAATGTATCCCCAATGGACAAAGGGAGCACTACTCCACAAATGAATAAAATGAAAAATGCAACAGAGAACTTCAACAGCAGGCTCAATAAGGCAGAAGAAAAAAATCTGAGAACTTAAAGGCAGATCTCTTGATATTATCCAGAGGATAAAAAAATTAGAGTAAAAAAAGAGTGGAGAGAGGACAGCACAGCTCAGCCCAGTGGAGGGATGGTGACAGAACCTATGGGCTGGGTGGCAGGCTCAACCACAGGGAGGAAGATAGCAAGGACCACCACTGCTGGGGAGAGAGAAGATGCTTGGGGGTTTAGGCAACTTACACCTCCTCCTACAGTGGAGATGGCACTGCCCACGGGGGACCGGCCATCTCAGCAACCCTGTACCCAGGTGGGCACCCCAGAGCACAGTGCTCTGCCACTTCTCATACCACCATTGGCCAGATGTCCACCCTTCCAGGCCCCTGAGCTCAGGACAAGGGCCTGCTGGTCTGGGCTGCGGGGGGGTGGGAGGGGTACAGAACCCTTTGGTGTGCAGACTGGTGTGCACAGTGTGCTAGACAGGGACAAGGTGCAGAAAGCTGCCTCACTGGGGATTCTCTCATTGGGGTCTCACTATCCCACCCCCACCTCCTTTGCTAGAGCTGGGCACCAAGGGCTTCGGAGGACCGGTACCCTCTTCTCCACCCTCAATCTTGGTGTGTGCAGGTCACACTTCTCTTTGCAATCCACACCCAGCAACCACTGGATGCCCCTGCTCCGGGCCCACAGGACTGAAGGGCAGGAACTTTTATGTTCTTATAGGCCCTAAGACCTGGAAAAGGGGACCTGGATTTTATTCCTACCAAACAGTAGAATGTCTTTGGTTTCAGCCACTGAATTTAGCTTCACAATTCAGCAAGTAGGATTGTTAATGCCTGCCTCACCAGGTTTAAATGGTGCCCCCCCGCCACACCTTTAAAAAAAATATCATTCATAGGGGCGCCTGGGTGGCTCAGGCGGTTAGGTGGCTGACTCTTCATTTTGGTTCCGGTCATGATCCCAGGGTCCTAGGATCAGGCCCTGCACTGGGCTCCATGCTTGGTGGGGAGTCTGCTTGAGATTCTCTCCCCCTGTTCCTCCCCCTAATCGTACTCTCTCTCAAATAAATAAATCCTTAAAAACTATTATTCATGTAAATACATTAAAAAAAAAAAAAGAGTAAAGAAAGCTTACTTGAACTATGGGACATCAAGTGAAACAATATTTGCTTTATGGGAGTCCCAGAGGGAGAGAAAAAGAGAGAGAGAGAAAATTGACTTAAAGAAATAATGACTGAAAATCTCCCAAATCTGGGGACATACGGTCATCCAACTCAAAGATCCCCAAATAGATTCAACCCAAAGAAATCTTTACTGAGACACATATAATAAAAAAAAAATCTCAGAAATCAAAGAAAAAGAGAATTTTGAAAGCAACAAAAGAAAAAAGTCTGATTTCTCAGCAGAAACCTTGTAGGCCAGGAGAGTATAGGATGATATATTCTAAGTGCTCAAAGAAAAAACTGTCAACTGTCAACCAAGAATACTTTACCTAGCAAAGTTGTCCTTCAGAAATGAAGGAGAGATACAGACTTTCCCAGACTACCAAAAACTGAGGGAATTTGTCACTAGACCTGCCTTACAAGAAATGCTAAAGAAATGCTTCACTTTTGAGTTCAGTTGTTGTCAGCTTGCTTACACAAGACTGTTGTTTTAACTATGAGATATACTATGAAAGCCTCATGGTAATCACAAAGCAAAAGCCTATAATAGATACACAAATGATAAAAAGAAAGTATACCACTACAAAAAACCATCAACGCACAAAGAAAGGAAGGGAAAAAGGAACTACAAAACAATCAAAAGTAATTAACAAAATGGAGATACTAAGTCCCTATCTATCAATAATTACTCTAAAGGTAAATGGTTTAAATTCTCCAATTAAAAGAAATAGAGTGGCCAAATGCATATAAAAACAAGACCTAACTATATGCTGCCATTAAGAGACTCACTTAAGCTTTCAGGGCACTCATAAGCTAAAAGTAAAGGGATAGGAAAAGATATTCTATGCAAATGGAAAACAAAAGAGAACAGAGTAGCTATACTTACACTGGACAAAACAGACTTTACCTCAAAAACTGCAACAAATGAGGGCCACTTCATCAAGAGGATATAACAATTATTTATGTACCGAATACTGAGCACCTAAATATATTAAACAATTATTAACAGTTCTGAAGGCAAAAATAGAAAGCAATGCAATAATGGTAGAGGATTTCAATAGCCCACTTTTAACAACGGACAGATCATCAAGACAGAAAATCAATAAGGAAATAATAGACTTGAGTGATACTTCAGACCAAATGAACCTAACAGACATATATATTTCAACCAACAGCAGCAGAATACATGTTCTTCTCAAGCACACACGTAACACTCTCCAGGATAGATCATATCTTAGGTCACAAAATAAGTCTCAAAAAATTTAAGAAGATTGAAATCATATCAACTATCTTTCTGACCACAATGGTATAAAACTACAAGTCAATGATAGGAGGAAAGCTGGAAAAGTTCACAAATATGTGGAAATTAAACAAAACACTTCTGAGGAACCAATGGATCAAAGAAGAAATCAAGAGAACTCAAAAAATATCTTGAAACAAATAGTACATATACAATGGATTATTATTCAGCCATAAAGAAAAAGGAAATCCTGTCATTTGCAGCAGTGTGAATGAACCTGGAGAGCTAAGTGAAATAAGGCTGATGGACAAAGACAAATACTGCATGGTATCACTTATATGCAGAATCTTAAAAAAAAAAAAAGAAAAAAAAGCTAATATCATAGAAACATAACAGAATGGTGGTTGCCAAGGGCTGGGGATGGAAGAGATGGGCTAATATAGGTCAAACGGTACAAATTTTCAGTCATAAGAAGAGTAAGTTCTGAGGCTCTAATGCACAGCAGTGCCGACTATGGTTTCGTATACTTGAAAGCTGAGAGTAGACCTTAAGCATTCTCACCACCACAAAAAAAAAGTTAACTATATGAAGTGATGTGATCTTGGTAATCATTCCACAACATACACCCAATCATCACATTTACACTTTAAATATATACACCGACATTTGTCAATTATTCCTCAACAGTTTTTTTAAAAATGAGAACAGTAAAACATCACCAAATAAAATATCTGACTGAGCCAAAAGGATACTGACAACTTGTAATGCTGAAAGCCTTAAAAAGAAATACAAGAGGAGTTTGTCAGTACCTGGGCTATTTTGCAAAAAGGAAAAATCGGCCCAGAAATTAGAAGTCTGACTTAAAAACAAACAAAACAAGAGGGAATATTTCCTTGCCCAAATCAGATTTCCCCACTGCAATTTCAGCTACTGATGAGAAACTACAGAAGCTGGCAACAGATAATTACGGTTTTGCTGTGGCATGAATTTGATTTCTAAGGTTAAGGCGGCTACGTGGAAAAAAATCACCTAAAAAGTGTGCCAGTGGACCTCCTGGCATCCACATCTCAACAGTGATGTGCTGTTCTCTACTACTCTGCCCTGGCCCAACTCAGTAAGGACTTGAAGGAAATTCTCTGAAATTTTCAGCAATACTTTATGGTATATTATATGGTGCTATTTAGGATTCACAAAAATTTCAGCATATACCCATTTCACCCCCAAAGTTTACTACATAAATGTAAAACACCTAGATTTCCTTGTTTTACTATAATCCATATCGGTTTGTCTAAGGGCATCACATTCCCTTGTGCCTTCTGTTATCCACTTGTTAGTCTTTATTCTTATTCTACAACTACCGCTCAAAGGCAAAATTCATTCTTTCCACAGCGTTGTGGAAAGAATTCTCAGACCAAGAAAAATGCCTCCTTTTTTCCTATACACCAGGGCTGGAAGCTTCTATAAAATTCATTTAGTTAATATATAAATCATTAAAATAATACTTTATTTATTTATTTAATAGAAAGGAAAAGAGAAGAAGCAAATTGTTCATGAAAGCTATAGGGAGAAATTCAGTATTTTTACCTTCTAGATAACAGTTTTGCTTTTTCAACTCCATAAACTCACTTATGTTTTTAGAATCAGTTAAGAATTAACTATTCAACATTTAGTGGTCACTATGTAAAATCAACTTGTAATAAAAACATAAGATATGTTAAAAAGCATTATTTGATTTTATTACCTACTCATAATGTTGGATACAAATGCAAAATTAAGTGGTGACCCTTATTTTTAGTCTATTTCAAAGCATGGTTTCTTAGATTTAAGAATTAGGGCAGATTTGTGTCACAAGAGGGAGCGGAACCAAAAAATGAAGTCCAAAAAACCCCCACGGATATGTTTATGTGTTATAAAGTTTGAGCTACAGCCCTTATATTCCTTCAAATGGAACTTTCTTCTGACTTTCTATTAACCTCACCAGTAACTGAATTCTTAACAAGACCCTATAATCCACCACAAGTCTTCCAACTACAAATTGAAAAGAAATGTAGGCAAATATGTGTATCAAGTACTTTATGAAATTCACCATGCACAGCTGAACTTCATATACAGAAGTCAAAAACCAAAAGGACTGTGATATTCTTAAAACCCAAAGGCTAGACAAGGCCTTCCAATCTTTCCTGCACTGTAAGAAATGACTCGATCTAATGATGTTAATGTAGAAATACATTATGTATTTTAATATCAGTAAGATATGACATTCAAGGGGAGTGCCAATAAGCCTTTGCATTTTAAAACCAAAAGGGACATATCTTGGACACCTTAAATTATAAAAGTCAATTCTAAGCAGGAACTGTTACTGTGTAACAAATACTGCTCATATCAAAAGTGCTGGTGACAAAAAATTCAATATGCCCTCCCCACAGAATCTGTTCACACACATTTACATATAACTGTAACTGTAGTAAGATTGTAAATGTTTAAGGTGCTTAAATTTTGCACCGCAGGACTAATTCAATAAGTATTCATCTGCTACCTCTTTGTAGCAACTCCAGTTAGAGTGAATGATCCATGGGCAAAGGGCAAAAATGCTGTTATTTTCTAGAATGTGGCATTTGTGGAGCTGGAGTGCCCTCTATTGGTAACGAAGAAGACACACTCATCAGCTGTCCTGCATGCATTTTCTCATTAATTCGGAGTTCACATCCATCTTGAAGCATTCGAACTGCTATTCGGGCAATGTTCTTAGAGTCGTCAAGACCACTGTGAGGCCGCCCATCATAATCCATTCCTAGCTTTTCAAGCATTATTGTCAATTTGGTTTGGCTTCTAGGAACCTGGAAAATAAACAGCTTAGTAAGTAATTCCTTAGTATTCTATAAGTCACTATGAAAAATAAAATGAAAATTAACAGTAATAGCTAAAGTTAGGCAAAAGACAAATACTCTTATAACTCAAACCTTCAGAGCTTTAAAAAAATTATCTTAAGTTAGAGATGAAAATACATACAAATAGGTAGAATCCTCAAGACATCTAAAGAGTCTGCAGTTTTGTAATTTGACAAATCATTTATGAAAGGAAATGTATTGCTCTGGACATCTAAGTTGAAGCTCTACTATTTTTTTTTTTTAAGTAGGCTTCCCGCCCAGCATGGAGCCTAACACAGGACTTGAACTCACAACCCTGAGATCAAGACCTGAGCCAAGATCAAGAGTCGGACACTTAGCCAATTGAGCCACCCAGGCACCCCAAAGTTCTACCATTTTAACCCGAACATTCTTTTCCATGGTATTTTACTATGATGTATTATTTTATTTGACAGACTCCTTAGACAGATACACCCAAAAAAAAAAAAAAAAAGACCTAGCCTTTCTATGACTAAAGATAATTAAGATCCAGCATGAAAGAAATTATCATGTGGTATTTTTCAATCTATTTAAATACCTGCTCCAATTTAATAAATGTAAAAATCTCACTCCCCAGATTCCAATATGCCCCTCCACTTTTGAGAACCACTATTCTATCTTCTGTATATGTTAAGTTTTATATTCTGTAGTTTGTATAGCTATGTCACCTATACATCTTGGGGCCTCAAGTTCTTCATCTGTAAAATAAGACTAATAGTTAGTTACACTCCTTACTCACTGGGTTATCAAGAGAATCACAAAGCAAATGATATAAAAGCACCATGATAAACATCAATAATTATCCTATTGTAATACCGCAATGCATTCTGGTCCTTTCGCTAAGTATCACCTAGAAAAATGTGCTTGCAAAAATAACTTTTCCAACACACTGAACAACTTAGGTGAAATGGACTATTCCTAGACCCACACAACCTACCAAGACTGAATCATGAAGAAAACAGAAAATATGAACAGACCTATAATAAGTAAAGAGGACTGAACTGGTAATCAAAAACCTCCCAACGAAGAGAAGCCCAGGACAGGATGGCTTCAATGGTGAATTCTACAAAACATTTAAATAAGTCTTAACACCAACCCTTCTCAAACTCTTGCAAAAAACTGAAGAGGAAGGAACACTTCCTAAATCATTTGATGAGCTTAGCATTATCCTGATACCAAGGCCAAAGACACTACAAGAAAACTAGAGACCATTATCCCTTATAAATACTGATGCAAAAATCCTCAACAATACTAGCAAACCAAATTCAGTGGCATACTAAATGTATTATATGCCACAACCAAGTGAAATTTATTCTTGGAAAGCAAGGATGGTTCAACATACAAAAAATAATCAATATAACAAACCACATTAACAGAATGAAGGGAAAAAACACATGATCACCTCAATTGATGCAAAAAAGGCATCTGACATTAAACACCCTTTCATGATAAAAATACTCAACAAATTAGGAACAGAAGAAAACTACCTCAAAATAATAAAGTCCATATAAAAAAATTTAGAGTGAACATCATATTCAATGGTGAGAAGGCTGAAAGCTTTTCCTCTAAGATCAGGAACAAGATAGGGATGCTCACTTTCACCACTTCCATTCAAAATAATACCAGAAATTCTAACCAGAACAAGTAGGCATGAAAAAGAAATAAAAGGGATCTGAATTGGAAAGGAAGAAGTAAAGTGATCTTTGTTTGCAGGTGTCATGATCTTATATGCAGAAAGTCCTGAAGATTCCACCAAAAAACTGCCAGAACTAATAAGCAAAGATAGCAAAATCACAGGATACAAAATCAACACACAAAAATCAGGTGCATTTCTATACACTAACAATGAAGAATCCAAAAAGGAAATTAAGAAAACAATTCCTTTTCAGTAGGAAAAAAAAAAAAATTTTAACCAAAGAGGTGAAAGACTTGTACATCAAAAACTACAAAATGTTGCTGAAAGAAATTAAAGACAACATAAATGGGAAGATATCTGTGTTCATAAATTGAAAGATTTAATATTGTTCAGCTATCAATAATTATCCAACATGATCTATAAATTCAAAGCAATCACTAATAAAACATTAGCTCAAAATGGATCAAAGACCTAAACCTAACAGTCAAAACTATAAAATTCTTAGAAGAAAACCTAAGGGAGAAGTTTCATGACACTGGATTTGGCAACAGTTTCTTGGATACAACACCAAAAGAGACAACAAAAGAAAAACTAGATAAACTGGACTTCCTAAAAATTTAAAACTTTTGTATATCAAAGGGCACACTATCAACAGAGAAAAGCAGCCCAAAGAATGGAAGAAAATATTTGGAAATCATAGATCTGAAAAAGGATTAACATCCAGAATATATAAAGAACTCCTGGGCACCTGAATAGCTCAGTCGGTTAAGCGTCTGTCTTCAGCTCAGGTCATGATCCCCTGCTCAGCGGGGAGTCTGCTTCTCCCTCTCCCTCTACACCTCCCTCCTGCTCTTGCTATCTCTCTCTCAAATAAATAAATAAAATCTTAAAAAAAAAAAAAAATTCCTAAAACTCAACAGTAATTAAAAAGAAAAAAAACAGACTTGATTTCAAAATGGTCAAAGGACTTGAACAGACATATCTCCAAACACATACAACTGGCCAATAAGCACACAAAAAGCTGCTCAACATTACTAATCATTCTGGAAGTACAAATCAATAACACAATGAGATACCACTCCATACCTATTAGATGGCCATTATTTAAAAAAAAAGGGCAAGAAAATGGAAAATAAGTGTTGGCAAGAATGCAGAGAAACTGGAACGCTTGTGCATTGCTGGTGAGAATGTAAAATGGTGCCACTGCTGTGACATGGAAGTTTCTCAAAAAATTAAACACAGAATTACCGTATGATCCAATTCCACTTCTGGGTATATACCCACAGAACTGAAAGCAGGGACTCAGTTATTTGCACATCCACATTCACTGGAGCAGTATTTACAACAGCCAAAAGGTGGAAGAACCCAAGTATCTACCAACAGATGAATGGATAAACAAAATGTGATATAAATATAATGAAATATTATTCCACCTTCAAAAGGAAGGAACTTCTCAAGCAATGGAATTATTATTTAGCTTTACAAAGGAAGGAAATTCTGACACATGCTACCACACGTATGAATCTTGAAGACATTATGCTAAGTGAAATATGCCAGTAACAAAAGGACAAATACTGTATAATTCCAGTTATATGAGATACCTAGAGTGGTACAATTCACAGACAGAAAGCAGAATGGTGGGGCGCCTGGGTGGCTCAGTTGGTTAAGCGACTGCCTTCGGCTCAGGTCATGATCCTGGAGTCCCAGGATCGAGTCCTGCATCGGGCTCCCTGCTCAGCAGGGGGTCTGCTTCTCCCTCTGATCCTCTTCCCTCTCATGCTCTCTGTCTCTCATTCTCTCTCTCTCAAATAAATAAATAAAATCTTAAAAAAAAAAAAAAAAAAAAAGAAAGCAGAATGGTGGTTACCAGGGGCCAAAGGAAGGGGGAATACAGAGTCACTCTTTAAAAGGTATATTTTCAGTTTTGGAAGATGAAAAAGCTCTGGAAATGAATGGTGGTGATGGTTCCACGACAGTATGAATGTTCCTATTGACACTAAACTGTGTACTTAATGGTTAAAATGGTAAAATTTGTTATGCATATTTTGCAAATGAATCAGAGATAACATGAAAAGTCCTAGATAGTGACAGAAAAATGATTAACTCTGTTAAACAAAGGCCAATTCACTCAATCATGTCTAAAACTTAATAGCTGTGTGAAAACCTGGATAAAGAACACATAAACCTCACACTTCCTCTGGCCTGGCAAGGAAAAGTTCTCAGCAAGATGACTGACTTGAAAAGTGAATGGTAGGAAAACAGTAGGCCAAAATTTGCTGAGTGGTTTGAAGAAAACCTACAAAAACTAGCCTAGACATTTCATTACATAAACCGATTGAAGAAATCTCTGTAAGACCCTGTAAAAAACATTTAATTTCCAGCGACAAGATTCTTGGATTTTGAAGAAAATTGAGTCTTCGGAAAAATCATATTGCAAAAAAAATCTTAAATGTTCACACTTTTGCTTGGGCTTGACAGTGAGAAAAGTTATTTGCAAGTCTCAAGACCTACTGAAAGCCATCTGGAAAAAAATGTAGAAAATTAGACAGTATTTTTCTTCCCTTTGAACACAGAGTACGACCAGGTTAAAAAAAAAAAAAACCCTGTTTCTCAGAATCTTCTGCTCAGCCACAGAACCTGACTCTGAAAAGAGCTTTGTAATGTAGTCTGATCATACTCTAGGGATGAGATTTACTGATCTGCCTTTAGAATAGCTGCAGATTTCTGCAAAAGAAGAGGGTCCAGTCATTCATAGAAAAGCAATGAACATTTTGCCACGGATTTCAACCTTTTATATGCGTAAGTAAGCCTCTTCTTATTTAACAAGATGAAGAGCAAGGGTAGAAGGTGTCTATTTTCAGGGGAAAACGAAATCCATGAGAACTTACCTCAAATCCAACCCAGAACTGAGTATTTGTACAGGAAAAAAAAAAGACAAAAAAGACAAAAACAAACATAGCTTTCGCCTTCCCAAAGTATATTTCATTCTTCACTTTTACTTCAAAAATGACATTTTAATGCATATACAGAACTACTAAAGAAATAAACATGTTTGTATAATTTTATAAATGCTGAACCTACACTGGAGTATGATCATACCATACATAAGTTTATTTTCTAAAATCTAGTATAAAATTGTCTATAACCTGTATTTTTATTCATATTGTTTCAGCCTACTTACAGAAAAATCAAATCCACTTTAAGTTTAAGCCAGCTATTAAGCAGAAAAGTATTATGCTTGCCCTATAAGTTTCTTAAACGTATGAAAAGGAAAGAGGTAATTTCAAATTTAATGATCTCCACTCCCAAGAAAGGTTGGGTAAAAAGTCATTTTTAGTTTTAAAAAGGAGAAAAGAATACTTTGTACATGCCAAAGACTATACATTGTTAGCATCCTATATAGTAAAAATTTGTGTCAAGACTTTTAGGCCTACTTGAATAAAGAAAACAAAACAAAACAAAAGAAGAAAACATTTTAAAAAGAAAAAATGTTACATTGACTCAACTTCCACTAATTGGCATTAGAGTTGATTAACTATTAGGAGCAAGGGAAAACCATATAGAAAAGAGCAGCCTATCCTTTCTGAACAGGGAATCTGCTTCTCCCTCTGCCTGCCGCTCCCCCGCTTGGGCGTGCGCTCTCTCTCTGGCGAATAAATAAATATAATCTCTAAAAAAGAAAAAAGGAAAGAGCAGCCTAACAAATTGGTCAACATAAACAGATCCACAAAAAAAGTACTATTCTCAAAAAAAAATAAAAAATACTACTCTCTACTTAAAAGAGCACTGGCAATGTTATTGCCTTACTGTATCTACAACTTTCTGAACACTCTAATGTATTGTGAGCTGTGCATGTTTTTATGCAGACTTGAAAATTATTTTATGGCTTTATTAATTATTAATAATTATCCTTAGAATAAATAGAGTTAAAGGTTTGAGAAAGACACCCTAATGTAAGAATGCATTGTCACCTGGGAGGTATAGCAAAAAAAAAAAAAGCAAACCTAAAGATGACTGAGCCCCTACAAATTTACATGAAACACAGAGGATAGAGGCACATTTGAATTAATATCACAGGACATAATTAGCAAAATCCAGACAGTGGGAAAATGGAAAAATGGCTCCATTTCTTTCTTTCCTTTTTTTTTTTAAAGATTTTATTTGTCAGAGAGAAAGAGCACAAGCAGGGGGTGTGGCAGGCAGAGGAAGAAGCAGGCGCCCCCTGAGCAAGGATCCCTTTGCGGGACTCGATCCCAGGACCTTGGGATCATGACCCAAGCTGAAGGCAGACGCCTAACCGACTGAGCTACCCAGGCGTCCCAAAATGGTTCCATTTCTTAAAATAATAACAATAAATCACTAGAGAAAAAAAAGGAGGTGGAAAAGGAATTTAGAGATTAAAAAACTTAAAAGAGACATGTCAACCAACTTTAAATGTATGGACCTTATTCTGATCCTGATTCAAATCACAAAAGGTAAAAGAAAAAAAAAGAGGTGAAGGGGATTAAGAGGTATAAACTCCCAGTAATAAAAAAAAGTCACAGGGATGAAAAGTACAGCACAGGGATACAGTCAATAATACTGTAATAACGCTGTATGCTAGCAGATGGTAACACGTATCGTGGTGAGCATGGCATAATGTACAGAACTGTCCAATCACTATGTTGTACGCCTGAAACTAGTAAATGTCAACTACACTTCAATTTTAAAAATTAACTAATTAAATTAAATTTAAAAAGAAAACTATGACCATTTGATAATATTAAGGGATTACTGTTGATTTTTTTCTAAGTGTGATGATGGTATGATAGTTATGTTTTTTAAAACAGTTCCTTATTTTTTGGAGCTATATAATGACATGTTTACAGATCAAACGAAATACCATTTGAGATCTGCTTCAAAAGAGTAAGGAAAGGGGAAAGTGGGTAGAGATACAGATGAAACAAGGTTGGCCATGAGCTTATACCTATTAAAACTGGGTCATGAAGGTTCATTATACCTGTCAACTTTTGTATATGTTTGTAATTTTCCCTAACAGAAATTTTTTTGAAAAATCACAAAATGAGTGAAAAGATAAATTCACAAAAAAGGAAAAAAAATTTACTAAATATAATCAAAGGACTAGTATCCAAGATAAATATCTATAAACAATCACAAATTATAATCTACAATTACAAAAGGACAGACCACCCAATTTTTACAAATGGGAAGATTTAAACAGGGACTTCACAAAATAAATTCGAATGGAAAACAAGCTCAAGCTCCACCTCAGGAGTAATTAGGCAAATGCAAATTAGAACCTTAATGAGATGGCATCCCACATCCACCAGATTTATAAACATTTAAAATGTCTGGCAATACCTGATGCTGGCAAAGACGTGGAGCAATTATAAATTCACCCACTCTTCTGGGGAGAGTGCAAATTGGTATACCCCCCTCAGAAAACTACTTTTGCATTACCTAACGTCAATGATGCACGTATCCTATGAACCAGCAACTCTACTCATAGGTTTATACCCTGGAGCAATGCGTGCACAAAGGCACCAGAAGACATGTGCAAGAATGTTTATAGCACCACTGCTCCTAAAAGCTCCCAAAATGGCCAACCAAAATGGCCAGGACAGATACACTCTTATATATTCACACAATGAAATTCTCCACGGCAATAAAATAAACTAACTACAACTATATACACAACCTCAATAAATCTCAAACACAATCTTGAGGAAAAAAGCAAAATGAACAATACAGCCAGTACGATGCTAATTATACCATGTTCAAAAAGAGGCAAAAGTAAACTATATGGTATAAGGATACACACACAAATATTAAAACTATAAGGAAAAACAAGAAAATGATTTCCATGAAAGTATGAACTATGGGGGGGGCCCCTCTGGGAGAAAGGAAAGGAGCTAAGTGACTGGAAGTTACAAGGGATTTCACTTCAAACTCCACTTTTCTGTATGTACATTTCTCAGCTTTAAAAAATGTTAAAACTACAAAAAATGTTTTTAAAGGAAAGCACCTTTTCTCACAAAACTACTTTAGGATTTGCTTCACCAAAATGAGGTTGTAAAGAAAAGAAGATGACACAAAGTCTAACACATGATAGAGAAGCAAGATAAGAATCTCCTGGGATGATTTTAGAAGAAGCCTGACGAACAAATAGTTCAGATTAGAACAGGATTAAAGGCTATAGGAAGGTAGCCTCCAAGGAAAAAGGAAAAGAAAGAAAAGAAACGGAAAGAAAGAAAGAAAACGGACCACTGAGTGTTTTGAATACAGAGAATGATTTACAGTTTGAACAGAAAGTGACAGGATAAGAAAACAACTGAAGGCACTTGTAAAAATCTGGGGAGAAGTTGTGAACACTCTCCACTGCTATAAGAATGGAAGCACTGAATAATGATTTGATTATAAAGATAATGTAACTAATTAAGAAGACATGCAGAGGGGAAGGACATGCAGGTATGGGGGCTTTCTCATAGAGCTAAATCTTCATCTTCCACTGCAGGAACTCCATACATATTTCATACTGAAAATTTAAGAAATAGGATAAACATATCATTTAGAAGTATAATGGTAAATATTGGAAGAAATAGCTACAAAAAGTTGAAAGTGTTTGCCTCAGGAGAGTAAGGAGAGTAAGAACCAGTACTGGTGAGGTCCACCGTGGATGAATGCCATTTTTCATAAGCCTTGTAGTACTACTCAAAAATTTACACTACACATATGTATTAACTTTGATAAAATTAAAATTCAGTGGGGAACATTTGTTCCACAAACAATTCACATACTGAATACCTCCCCCAGTTTCAAACCCCTCCTGAAGATCATGTATTTACAGTTAACCTATTCAAATAATGGTAACAGATTGAAAGAAAAATAGCTCAACTTCCTAAACTCATATGATCATCCTCATGTTTGGATTATAAAAACTTACAACTAAAGTATATGGCCTTTTCCTGTGAAAAGCACCTAGTAAATAACAACATACATGCAAAATGTAATAAATTTGTCATTAAGAGCAGTATAATCAATAAAATGGAGAAATTTTACCTTGTAAAAGTTTCCATATGACTTTCGAATATTGATCCACTTTTTAGCAAAAGGAGGATATTTGAGCCTGCTCAGCCGGCACTGAATGTTCAGGAACTTACTCATATCCCACGAACTTGTAAAATCAAAAACAGGGGTAGAAAAATGATAAAATAAATGCTCTACTGTTCTTATTAGTATTTTAAGTCATTCTAATTTGTTTATTTACATGTCACCTTTCTTTCTGATATTCACACATATCATCAAGGTTAGAAAATTAACCTACTTCCAAAATACCAATCCAAAAATAAGTAGAAGTCAGGTATATCGAATTTTTTTCATAAACAAATCTTACTAGGCTAATCATGATCACTTTCATGGTTCTGATTACTTGGGCAAACCTCTATCTTGTTAATTATTTTTTCATAATCCTAAAATAACTCTGCTAAGCTTATTTAATGCCAGGTTTATTTTATTAGGAAGTTCTTTGAGGGTATGCTTAGAAACAAAATAAAAAACAAATGAACAAAATATTTGAAAGATGAAAGTAGTTGGTAGTAGGTGGTGAATTTGAATACAATTTGTTCTGTTACAGCATATGTTTCTACAACACTGGTCAACTTACGTAGTTAAGTAGGAAAATACTGATTGTATAGTATGGAAATCGTGTTGGTTCATACACGGTTTTCCCCAGGGAAGGGAGTGATACAAGAGCCACACAAATTATAACCTTCAGCAGGAAAGGAAAAAAGCTCTCAATTCAGCTGTAGTGCCAGTAGGGAGTACTTTCAGGTATATTTTTTTAAAAAAATTAAAAACGAGTGCCTGTCCCCAGGATCCTACTGCCTCTGAGGCAACTCCCACTAACTCTGAGCTGCCTGCCTGAGCTGTCCAAACTTTCTGGAGGTATGAGCTATGTCCCAGAATGTGAGGTTTTTACAGAATCACACATACTGTGTTAGGACAGAAACACCTATATACTTGAGCAAGAACATTGCTCATTCATGTTTAAAATCAACAGATTTCTAAAGAGGTCCACCAACATTTTCCCAAATTTCTATTTTTAAATTATAACGTGACTACACTCAATGCTTTTTTCCTATGTAAGGGTCACTAAACCCTTTATGTAAGTGACATCTCAGTTTTAGTGTACAATCTGTTCATAGTTTGAAAGAGAAGTTGATTAGGAGACTTCCTTCTTCAAGCTTAATAGCATTAGGGTATAGGAGCTGCCTTGGCACAAGGCCTATAATCCTTGTTTCAATCCTTCTGATCTTCCCTCTAAGCTTTCCATCTAACGAATGCTTTTGAGCACACATTCTGAGTTCAGACTACAGGAAGCATTAGGGAAAATGATCAAGTAGCAGAAGTCCTTACTTTGAAAGGATTTTTAATCTCCCTGCAAACAAATCTTACATAAATAAAGTTTAGATATCAGAATAGTCAGATGGCAGCACAAATGGTACATATATAAAAACTATGAGACATCAAAAAAAAAAAAAAAAGATCAGTGTGAGTTGTAGTATGTGGAGTAAAACAAAAGAAGGCTTTGAATAATAATAATGAAGCAGTAAAGGAAGAGAGCCTTCCAGTAGAGAGGAGAGCATGACTATGTGCACAGAGAAAGGACACACCATGTGATTCATGGCCAGCATGCACAGAGTGGACAAGAATGGCAGGTGGATCAGGCTACACAGGTGGGGTGGGTTAGATAAGAGAACCTTGAAAGCCAGACTAAGAGTTTGGATTTCTTTGAGCAAGGAAGTATCACGATAAAAACTGACTTTAGTAAAGTCATTTTAGTTTTACATATTAATATTTATCTTTCCCTAGTTCTCTAATTCTGGATTAAAGTATTATCATTCTTTCCCTCCTTATTTTTTGATCCTTAAGATGCAAAGCTTAAGTAGAACAAAACAAAACAAGTTTAAGTAGAAATAAGAATGTGAAAGGAAAAATATGGTCTCTTATAGGAGACCCCAGAACTATCAGAAAATACTTTTTTGTGGTTATTCTAAAAGTTAAATGGTTATGAACATCTTTCATCTTAAAAAAGTAGATAAAAGAGATAATTTTCCTAAATACTCACCCATCTGTCAATATGCAATATTTATACTTTGTTCCTAATTCCTTCAATTTCATCCAGTCAATTACTTTTTTTAGTACCTGAGGGAAGGTATCAGCTCTGTCTACCTGATCCTGAGGATATAAAAGTAAAATTTATAAAAATAAGAGTAGCTACATGTAGTCCTGCAAATACCCAGACACAAAAGTCAAAAGGAAACGAACAGTAAGAGAAAGTCTCATCTATGATATTTTAAACTCTACATGATTTCCTTAGCTGAGATCCATCTAACATTTCATTTTTAAGATAATTAAAAATTGTTCATAACCAGGCATTACGGACGCTTTCAACTGAAGTATATAATCCTCCCAAAATTAAGAATTATGATCATCCCCAGTGTTTTTGTTTTTTTTTTAAGACCTCAACCCAGTGGCTTACTATTTATCCAGAGTGGAGAAGAGGGAACTCTCCTCCCAGCTGAAAGCCATGGCCTTCTAACGTGGTCTCCCTATCTCAAAGCTCAGATCTTTCCACAACAGACGACACACCACTGCCAGACTGATCTTCCTAAATTGATCCATCACATCACTTCCACACTTAAAATCCTCCAAACATTCCCCAAGGCTTTCAGGATAAGACACACAGGCTCTTCATGATGTGGCCTCCCTCCGCCTACCACTTTAGCTTTATTTTCAACCACTTTCTTACCAGCCCATACACACTTGAACTCTCCCAAACTACTTACCGTTCTGCTGTGCACACCTGAAATGCCCATTCTTTCCTTCCTATTGACCTATCATGATTCAGCCCAAGTTCACTAACTTGAAGAGGTCTGACACTGGCCAGCTCTCCATTCTCTCGTAGTAAGATGCCCATAATACCCAGATAAAACACTGACTTGTCAGTCTTCCTAACCATTCTGTCACTACCGGTCTAGTCTGTCTGTCCTCCTGATTTTAAGTTGTTGAGTGAGCTGAGGAGACTGACTTGACCATCTCTGTATCCCCAGTACCCTGGCAAATACTGTAGTAGGCACTCAAATACTCGTTGAGTGAATGAGTAAATGAATAAAGGAACCAAATTAATGAACAAAGAGCAATTAGAATACAATAAAAAATCAGAGACCTAAAAAAACATTAAGCTATGTATCAAGTCAGGTTATAAACAGATACATTTCAATCTTCCTCTAAGTCCACCATGGTAACACTTACTTTACTAATGATCTAAACAAATTAAACCTTTGGTTTCATCATTACAAGTCCTTAAGAGGAAAGGCTAAGAAAGATTTTACTAGGTATAAAATTTGCTTTTCTATTTTTTTAATATTATAATATGAAAAATCTTTACCAAGTAAAGTACATTAACTTGTTTACAATAATAATTTTTTAAACTATGAAATAAAACCTAATTTCAGAACCTCTTTCAAACTCCAGAAAAAGGAATATAGACTTAGAACCTGAGTAATTCCAGTTAGGTTGATGCAGAAATCAGAAAGTTGTGTGTTAATCTCTGGTCTCACATACTGCTGGAACGTATCTTCCTACAAGGGAAAGAGAGCAAGTTAAAGTATTTTCTATGACTTCAGATATAGGACACAAAATACATAAAACATTAAGCCACAGGAGACTTTAATTTTATAGGTGCTCATGGTATAGCCCTTTCTAGAATTTTAACAATTTAAAGATAATTCTCCACTCCCAAAGCACTCTAATTTTAATTATGTTTCATAGTTTAAAAAATTTTAAAGAGTGGCACCTGGCTGGCTCAGTCAGTCAAGCGTCCAACTCTTGGTTTCAGCTCAGGTTGTGATCTCATGGGTCATGAGATCCAGCCCCAAGTGGACTCCCCACTCAGTGGGGAGCTGGCTTGAGATTCTTTCCCTCTGTCCTTCCCCTGACTCATGCTCTCTAATAAATAAATATATCTTCAAAAAAAAAATTTTTAAGATGGGGTGCCTGGGTGGCTCAGTTGTTAAGCAACTGACTCGTGATTTTGACTCAAGTCATGATCTCATGGGTCATGGGACTGAGCCCCCATCGGGCTCCGCGTTGAACATGGAGCCTGTTGGAGATTCTCTCCCTTTGCCCCACCCCCCCCCCACCACTTGCGTGTGCACACAGGCATGCACTCTCTCTCTCTAAAATAAGTAAATAAATCTCAAAAAAAATTTTTTTAAGATAAAGCAAGTATCTGAAAGCAAGACTTCAAACCAAAGATTATTTTCTTGAGAAGCAAAATGTTGATAATTTTGTTTGTAATATTTGAAACCGTAAAGCTTAATAATGCAACCTCAACTTCAAGTTACTAACAGCTTTTTAAATAATAATAAATTCTTTGAAGAAATGCCAATCTTTGGTTATAATAAACTAGCTCTAGATTACTACTCTCTCATTTACTCTTGACTAGTCCTTATTTTTATACTGATTCCAGTAAACTGAATTCTGAACAGTCAAAACTGAACTACATGAACTACATGCAGTAGTTTAAAGGGTGATAATACTATATTTTGGTAGCAATTTTAACCTCTTCAAGAAGCTTTCACACTTGCCTTCTCATAATCACGACAACTGTTATCATCAAACCTCAGATCTCAAAGTGCTTTTTCCTCTATCCTAATAATGCCTCCCTAAACTAGAACATGCTAAGTCACTTGTTAAAACTTAAGACAATTTCAAAGCCTAAAGTGAGCAATCATTAATACCACATAGATACAGAGAAAAAGACAAAGAATATTTTTTGTGACAGAAGATTCAAAAATTAAGAAAGGTAAATGTTTCATTTCCTAAGAATAAATTCTTTCTTCACACTAGTGTATGAAGCCAATGAGTTATAAAGGTTACTATTATAAAAGCAAAATTAAAAGAACAGCAAAGAATGTTTGAACTTCAAAAGTTAGATGCTCTTTACTTACCAGACACACTGAAGAAGGAAAAATTCCACTAAATTGAATTTCACAGATAAATGAAGGCTTTATCCTTTTAAGTATCAGTATTTTTATAATTTTCAATGAAAATCTTCCTCTTTTTTTTTTAAGATTTTATTTATTTGACAGAGAGAGAGAGCAAGAGCAGGAACAGAAGCAGGGCGAGTGGGAGAGGGAGAAGCAGGTTTCCCGGTGAGAAGGGAGTCCGATGCAGGGCTCGATCCCAGGACCCTGAGATCATGACCTGAGCCGAAGGCAGACGCTTAAAGACTGAGCCACCCAGGCACCCCGAAAATCTTTCAAAAATAAGCTGCAACTTCCCTTACCAATACAGGCAGGTAATATCAAACACACTATTAATAAAACTTTATTCACTATTTAACACGTTTATCAGAATGATGCCATAGAGAACAACTATGCACTTGTTGACCAAATATTTAGGAATCACTTAAGTAAATTACATAGTAAGCTAACAGGTGATAAGGGTTAGTAAACATTTAAGTAGACCAGGTAAGTGGGATCAGAAAAATGGGGGGGGCTCAGCTACCATAGTAAATAGGTCATCACCTTTATGCAGAAGATGAGAACTAAGGAAGGCCTGGAAGGAAGAGGGAGGGAGGAATTAGCAGCAAGACCTCTGGAGGAAAGGAATTAGAACTAAAGCCCTGGAAGGTGAGAGGGTAGAACATGCCTGGCATTTCTAAGAAACAGCAAGCAGGTCAATAGGGCATAATCAGAGGTAATAAGAGGCTAGCTCATGTTAAGGAATTTTACTGAGTTAAATGGGGAGCCACTAAAGGGTTTTAAGCAGAGAAGGAAAATGATTTGACTTATATTTTATAAGGCTCACTCTGGCCACTATGTTGAGAATTGGCTGTAGGAGACAAGGAAGGAAACAGAGACCGGTTGATGGTGAATGCAGTAAATCCAGACAAGAAATTATGGGGGCTCAGACTAGAGTCGTAGCACTGCAAGTAAGTGGCTGGGTTCTGGATGTATTCTGAAGGCAGAGCAAACAGGAGTTGCTGTTGGTCTGGATATATGATAGGAGAGAAACAGGAGTCAAGGATGACTCCAAGGTTTTGAACTGAGTAATTAGAAAGACAGAGTTGCCATCACTCAAGCTAGGGAAGACTGAACATACAATGGGTTGAGGATAAATTCAGTTTGGGACATGTTAAGAGGTCTGTTTAAATATCCAAGTAGAGACGTTAAATAAGCAGACTGGATTTGGTATAGAGGCCCAGGTTGGAAATATAGATTTGGAAGTCATTAGCATACAGTTTCTAAAAGCTTGGAAGTAGATGAGATTAAGAGATCTATATAGAGAAGAGGACCTAGGACTGAATCCTGGGGCATCCAGTATTAAGAGTTGTGAAGAAAAGGAACCAGCAAAGGAAATTATAAAGGGGAACCCAATGACGATGGAGACAAATCGAGAGAATGAGGTGTACTGATAGTCACTTGCAAAAAATGTTTCAAGGAGAGAGTGGTCTATTATACCAGGATTTAGGTAAAGGTCCAAGATGACACTAATGAGTGATTTTAGTGGAGTGATGGGATTGCAGACAGTGTGAATTTAAGAGAGAATTCGAGGAAACAGCAGTATGTACCTTTTTCAAAGAACAAACAAATAGGGTAGTTGGCGGGGAAGTGGGACAGAGTGAAAGCTTTTTATGTGTGAAAAGTAACATGTCTGTATGTGATGGGAACAACACAGTGAAAGCAATAAATCATTACTGTCTCAACGAGGGAAAAGAATTGCTAGAGCAATGTCCTTGAGTAAGAAAGAGAAAGTAGAATCTAGTGAGTTATGCAAGATTATTACCTTCATAGCTGTCATTTTTCCTTTTAATTTACTGACTTTAATCTTCTTTGGACAAAGAAATTATATAAATAGTGTGATTATAACTAAGAGGCTCTGAACAACACTAAGAAAAAAATCTATGCATTTTAATACACAAGGCTTTTTATACTTGCTCCCAATGTGTTGGCAGCAACTGAGGATAGCACAGAAGTAACTTCTGGATAGATGAGATGTTGATATACCCTTGCTCAGATTTTACAAGGCAAACAGTACTATTTGGAGAATTCCTGCTGAGTTCCTGAACTAATAATGCAGTGACAGCAAGTATCTAAAGCATATACATTATAGGTCTCGAAGCCAAGGTTAGGAGTGTCATTTCCACACTAAACTTTTCACCAGAAAGATGGCCAGTTCTAAGTTGAAAGGCGATTTCTGTAATTTGCCATTTTTAGAGATCACAACATATAGTAGTCTACAGCAGTGGTTCTCAACCCCAACTGCATGTCAACTGAGAAGCTTTAAAAACATGCTGATGTCAGGGGCTCCACCACAGAACAACTAAATCAGAATCTCTGGGATGTGGGCCAGGCATTTTTCCACCCTCCCTAGGAGATTCTGATGTCCAGCCAGATATGTGTTCCAAGCAAACAGAAAAAAAAAACAAAAAAACAAAAAACAAAACCCTCTAATTTTAGCTACTGGAAAAGGAGAGAAGTAGCCTCTGAAATTATTTCATTACAGCTTTTCTATTAATCAAGGTGATACAAAGTACACAAGAGAAAACAGCCCACTTTAGAGTTCTCATTCTAGCTTTAAAACAGCAAATGAGATCCCTGGTCTACTGAGAACACCAGAATAATTGCTGCTAAAAATAAAATTGAAATACAACAATTCACTTACTATTTCTAAGGTATGGGTATTCAGTAAAACCACAGGAAATTCAATTATCTCATGTATAAATTCAGGTGGGTTACCCTCTTCACAAGTGGCTTCGAAATCAATGATACAAATGTAGTCGTAGTAACTGTCAGCACAACTGCCCTCTTTCAACATGAGCTTCTGCTTCTTGTAATAGTTTTTCAGCCTTTTCTTTAGCACATCCTTTACTCCTCTAAGGAAAGAAGAAGAAAATGAACTCTGAGGTGAATTCTACAATCAAGAATCTGAAGTCTTACCTGCTGGCACTGGGTTGAACACTGGCAGTCGCAGTATAATTTAGCAAATATTAGCTAAAATAAATGTAAAGAAAACAAGACTTAAAGCTAAGTTAGCAAAGAATTAAAATCAAATGTAACACAGCATCAATATTTTCCTTCCCAAGCACATAAGGGCATTTCTCCTATACTAGTATTTCAAACCATAAGCCTTGTTAGCATGTACCACCTACAAAGCCATACTGCCTTATATATCAAGGTGATATATGTATTACAAAAACTGAAATTAATGTTGAACTCTTCTACAGGCCAAACACAAATTTCAGAGTATGACAATTTAGATAAATGGAACATTTATGCTGTCTCTTTCCTTTCTTTTGGTTTTTATAGGTTAAACAACTAAAATATCCATATGAGTACGAAAGTGCTATGAGCCTAGCATGTAAAGTTGAATGTCTATTAGCTACTTAACTAGGAAAACTCATTTAGAAGATATCCTAGTGTAAACCATGTCCAGAAGAACACCGTCATACTCAGTAGGTTCTTAATTGGAAGCAGGTTTCTTCATCTACCATGGGTAGAATCTAATTAAGGAGATAATAGGTATTTTCAAAATATATGTTCCATAAATGGTGGGTGGAGAAAGGGTTGTTCTAAAATAGATAACAATGGGGGCGCCTGGGTGGCTCAGTCGTTAAGCATCTGCCTTCGGCTCAGGTCATGATCCCAGGGTCCTGGGATCGAGCCCCGCATCGGGCTCCCTGCTCCGCGGGGAGCCTTCTTCTCTCTCTCCCACTCCCCCTGCTTGTGTTCCCTCTCTCACTGTGTCTCTCTTTGTCAAATAAATAAATAAAAATCTTTAAAAAAAAATAATAAAATAAAATAAAATAGATAACAATGGTTGGGAATGGTGGTCACATTCTTCGAACAGTAAATACTTCTAAAAATTTTTTAAAAGTCATGACCAGTGCTGACTTCCTTCAGGTTACTTGTATGAGTCCTATTAACAGTTTATAAATACAAAATGGCAGTATAAAATAAGAGGATCTAAATTGTAATTAGTGTGTAGTAACAACTCAGGTATTTTGGTCAGTGACTATTAAAAAAAATTTTTAACCTTTTATTTTCCTTTCTAAACTACCAATGAAAAGAAATCCTATTCATGAGAATATTAAAACGAGTGGTTTTAAGACAAAATGTTTTAATATGTTTTTTGCTTGAGATTTTCTAAGTTACCAAAATCTAGGAAGGAAATCCCTTAACCCCCTTCATATTAAGGTACTGTGAGTGACCTCTGTGTCATGGGACAGCTCTGATTCCTTCATCTTAATTTCTCTTTCTTTCTTGGAGAAGCTACGCTTACTTAAAGGGGTACCTGCAAACCTAGTGGCAACACGAACAATAACCAGGTGCTCCAGAGAGAGACCTGTCGTCTTTAACGTCTCCTTTGCCATCCACATCCAAATAACCACCACATTTGCCAATTCTAACTCAGAAACAGATTCAGAATCTGGTTCTCCTGAACTGTCTCTGGTATGGCTCCCATGAGCTCCTTGGACTCTCGCAAATGCCTCTAATGCCACAACCCTCCTTTTCATCCTTTACCCCACTTGAGAACTACCCACTAATGCCAACTTCCTGCTAAAATACCTGCAGTGACTCCCTTATGCTTATACGTTAAACAGACTTCAGCATACAGTTCCTTCACAACTTGGCTACGACCTATCATTTCAGTATCCTCTTCACATGCTCCCACTCCCCATGGTACATCGAACACTGCAGGGAAAACACTATATGAGCCACTGCCTAATATGTGATACGCTTTCTTGTTTTGTACCTTTGGTTGTACAACAGCTGATGAGAAAGCAAGATTATTTAAGAGAAAACATACCTACAGAAATTAGTTTTGAGTTCTGTCTCAATTACTCTCCATCCCTTTTCTCTTTGGCTTATCAATTCAATCATCACTCCTGAATTCCTAAGCCAGACTCTCTTCTTTATTTGCATGCTGTGCTTGGCCAGACCTCCAACACAGCACTGGTCACACTGTATTGTGATTGTCCATATATATTCCCAAAAGACTGTCTGCTTTCCAAAGTGGGGAATATACATACCTATCTTACTTTTATAACTTTAATGCCCAGTGTAGTGCTTAGAAATCAGTAAGTGCTTACTGAATAAATGTGCAAACATATAATTAGATCTCTAACTGCCATGCAAGTCACAAGTAAGCAACTGATCTTCACTCCTAGGAAGGATAAAAATTTTGCTCAGAAAATCTTCACAGGGGGCGCCTGGGTGGCTCAGTCGTTAAGCGTCTGCCTTGGGCTCAGGTCATGATCCCAGGGTCCTGGGATCGAGCCCCACATCAGGCTCCCTGCTCAGCGGTAAGCCTGCTTCTCCCTCTCCCACTCCCCCTGCTTGTGTTCCTGCTCTTGCTATCTCTCTCTGTGAAATAAATAAAATAAAATCTTTAAAAAAAAAAAAAGTAAAGAAAAGAAAATCTTCACAGGTTGTATCTTCATAATAGAGTCAGGAGGAAATGAGGTAAAATTTTTTGTCACAAGTTATCATGCAGACAATCTAAAAGGGAAAAAAGTACATGTGTGCTCTTTTGAAAGCAGTGAAACTCTATTTTAAAGCAAAGAGGAGGAATTTTGCCTAAAGAGAAAAAGGATACAGGGGGACCCAGAAACAATAACAGTTTTCATCTATTGCATGTAGTCAATTTTTTTCTTAATGCCTGGCAATTGAACTGTCTATCAAAAATATGCATGCTTGGGGCGCCTGGGTGGCTCAGTTGGTTAAGCCACTGCCTTCGGCTCAGGTCATGATCCTGGAGTCCTGGGATCGAGTCCCGCATCGGGCTCCCTGCTCAGCGGGGGTTCTGCTTCTCCCTCTGACCCTCCCCCTTCTCATGCTCTCTCTCTCATTCTCTCTCTCAAATAAATAAATAAAATCTTAGAAAAAAAAATATGCATGCTTTTCTGGATTCCAAAGGTCATTCTTACCCCATGCCCCAAGTCGAAATAAAGTGATTTGTTTTGCAAAAAATTACTAAAAACTGAGTATGTATACATCTCATTGAAGACAGACAGACAGACACACACACACACACAGAGTTGGCTAAGCTGCATTGTTTTCTCATTCAATATACAGTTAAACATAACACATACTATCATTCTGCATACTTTTAGAGACTAAAACAGAAAAAAATATTTCCTGGTAGGTGATTTTTTTAAATTACCTGGTTTCAAAGAAACCCTCTTTATAAAAATAACACAGACAGAATAATATATATATATCTCCAATCTCATTAATAAGATATAATTAAGCATCAACTAAATGATCAACTAAAAAAATTTAAAACATATTTAGTATAAGATAGCTGCTCCTATACATTGTTGGTAGATTGTCAAAATATTCAGACTTAAACTCAGCAATCTTAGTCTATCATCTAAGAGACTCTCAGAAATAATCAGAGTTGCACATATTCACTTTAAGAATGTAAATTATAGCTTTTATCTGAGTATATGGTAGGATTACAGACGACTGTTAATTTTTCAGTGTTTTCAAGACTTTCTGGGATGAACGTGTACTACTTTTAAATTTTTAAAAAGTTATTTTTATTTACCTGGTTTCAAGCTTGAATTCTGAAAGTTTAGCTCTGAGTTCTTCCTTACTCATTCTATTAATGCATCCGTTTGTAATAGCAATCTCTTTGTAAACTGGGTCACTGAAATCACTTGCACTGGAGGTAATGAACTTAGATCCTTTTGTTTCTTGGCCATCGAATCTACATCGTTGCTTTTTCTACCAAAAAAAGATATAGCTTATAATTAATACAAACATCTTAGAGATTCAAACTCCTGAGGCCTACTCATGCTACATGTTCAGTGAAAAGTACATAGAAAGAAGAAAGACGTGTTTCCAATACAATTTACCCTGCTGTTCTGAGTCATGAAATTTCTTAAAGGAAATGAAGCTAAGTAAAAATTGTACTGGTGTTGGGAGCACTTCAAAACAGAGCCCCCGCTGACCATTTACTAGCAGCATGACCTTGGATAGTTACTTATTAGCCTCTGATCTTCAGTTTCCTTATCTATAAAATAAAGAATAATAACTGTTCCAAGTGGCATTTAGTATTTGGTAATGGTAAATAGTATTTAAACAAGGTTATTATAGGGGTGCCTGCATGGCTCAGTTGGCTAAGCATCTGGCTTCAGCTCAGATCATGATCTCAGGGTCCTGGGATGCAGCCCTGTGTCCTGCTCCCTGCTCAGCAGGGAGTCTGCTTGTCCCTCTCACTCTGCCCCACCCCTGCCCACTCAAGCTCTCTTTCTCTCTAATAAATAAAATCTTAAAAAAAGTTTTTTTAAATAAACAGGTTATTTTAAGGATTAAATGAGATTATGTGTATCAGCTCCCAACACCATACCCACTGTGGCAATTAATGGGATCTTTATTACCATCATAGACTATAGAACAGACCTTTTCACAAATGACATTCTAAAATTTACAAACTCATTTTTAAATGAACTTTTACAACATTATGCATGTAAAAGTCAGTGACTTCCTGAGAATTTTTTTTTTTAATGATTTTATTTGAGAGAGAGAGAGAGATCGCAAGCATGTGTGAGAAGGGTAGGGGTAGAAAGAGAGAGAATCTCAGGCAAAGTCCCTGCAGAGCACAGAGCCTGACTTGGGGCTTGATCCCATGACCATGAGATCACGACCTGAGCCAAAATCAAGAGTCGGACACTTGACCGACTGAGCCACACAGGTGTCCCCTGAGAATTTTTTAACCTGACTTCATTTCACAAAGTTAACAGAAATTGCCCAATATAAAAACAAAATGGACTAGATAGAAATCTAGTTCAAAACTTCCTAGAACCCAAAGCAAAGGAAGAAATGTGTTCAGTTTTAAAACACACAATTTCTAAAACTCACATTTGTAACAATTATTCAGAACTATAGTTACTGTATTATAAATCTTTATTCTTTCCTTAAATCAAAATCTGTGTTGAGAAAAAACATGACTCAACTGTAATCAGTCCACAGGTAGTCCAAAATTATTAATATGCTAAATATCAGAGTTCCATTTATAAGTTAATTATTTTCCAAATGCAATGTCACAAACATTAGGTATGTTCCAGAATTTTCTTTTCTTTTTAAGATTTATTTATTTATTTATTTGACACAGAGAGACACAGCGAGAGAGGGAACACAAGCATGGGGAGTGGGAGAGGGAGAAGCAGGTTTCCCGCCGAGTAGGGAGCCTGATGCAGGGCCCAATCCCAGGACCCTGCAATCATGACTTGAGCCGAAGTGCAGGCGCTTAACGACTGAGCCACCCAGGCGCCCCATTCCAGAATTTTCAAAAAGACTTTGGAACTTAACCATCAATCCACATTAAAATTTGTTAACTTAAGTCATAATTTACCACACTGTCCCCATGTGAACTTTAATGACAGATTAAGAAGGAATAACCATGGACAGGCCAAAGACCCTGACTTTGCACTAATCCTAATGGTTCAGGAACTGTTTCTCACTCAAAGTTCAATTTAATACAACACACATTTACTAGAAATGCAATGCTAGGTATTGTGCTAGAGTACTCAAGAATTACTCCTATCTCCTCAGAGGAAGAGATCAGCAATCCCAATGTGTGAACTGTCCATAAACTGAAGAGTAACTGTATTAAAGCTCCTTGTTGACAAACGTTTAAAAAAGTTTATTATGCTGATCTTTGACTAAAGCTAAGGAAATAACTAGCTTTCAATAATACTTTAAATTTATAATGCCTAGCTACTTTATCACTAGAATTTAATTAGGATAATTTATCTCGTGTCTTTAAACTTACATTGAATTTTAAACTTCATCTTCAGTCAGGTTAAAATTTAGGTCAACAATGAGTAACAGTTCTTCTACCAAAACAGAACGGTCAATTTAAGCAAATTTACTCTTTGGCTAAGTCCTCTCTGATTCATTTGCTTAATTCTTATCTAAAACTGTAGCTACAAAAATTACCCACAAATAACACTAAGACCTCTTTTAAATCTGCTATAAATCAGATTTTTGTAAAGGAAGATCTGCTTCCTCTCCCAGATTCAACTCTAGCTCTTTCAGTGAAGCCCAGGGCAGTCAAGGTCCAGTTCTCAGTGATCAGTGTCTTCTCCCAAATTTAAGGTCTACGCTAATGGTTTCCGAAGGCTGCTCAAGTCAATCCACTAAGGAGCAGAAAGAAAATATTAAAAACCTCACATGTACTATTAATCTACTAAAATGCATAATTAGTTTACTTAATAATACATAGATTAACAGTGGCATCCTCCCCGATGTCTATGTCCCCCTGTCACACCTCACATAAAGTTCTGGACATATAAATGAGGAAAGGGTGGACAGATTCCATAGTATGGGGAGGAATATTCACTCTCACAGTTTTGTGACATTCTGCAATTTTCGTGTGTTCAAGTAAATGACTGTGTAATTTATATTATCCCAAATAAGAAGACGTTTACATTATGGGAAGTGATCATAAAAATCTTTTATACCAAAAAGAGGCCTACTATCTTGCCTTAAGTACTTAAAACTGTTTTGAACTTCAAGTTAAGTTACATATTTTCATTTACAAGACAGGTATTCCAAAATTGCTGTCATTTTTTGTGATGAGAAAGGGATTAATAGCTTGAAATTTAGAAGACCTCTTTTAACAAACACAACTTGTTATTTCAACATGAAAGAAAATGTTTTAACAATAAGATAAAAAGGTAACTTTATCAAAAACTTTTCTCTGTGGCAATAACATTTTAAACATAGTTATTTTGGCAATGTTTTCATTATTTTATTGCCAAAAAAACTGCATTACCTACAAAACAAAAAACTTTTGCAACTACATACTAAAAATAAAAACCTTAGAAGTATAATTTAGCTTGATTAAATTTCTTCCAAAAGAAAAGTTTTGATGAAATTGGAACCTATTTGCTTAAAAATATAAAAATGCAACACCTATTAATTTACAAAAACAACTGACATTAGAGATAATGAAAATGGACTTAGCTGACTTCCAACAAAATACTTTGCTTGAGATTGAAAAAAAAAATTGTATCACCATTTATTAATGGTATCGACAGTAAGTTTTTAACAAATATGAGTCACTAAAACCAATTTGGAACATAGATCTAAGTCTTAAGTCGCTATATCTCAAAGTTTTAAGACTTTCAAATATAATGAAGTATATTCCATTATTTTTAAACCAACTTACATGATGATAATCTCAGGATTAAAGAGGGAGGTGGGTGGAAAAGTGGTTCTTTAGAGAAAAGAGGCATGGAAGGCCTCTTTACTATCTTAAAGAAAATGCAATAACTATGCAAAGACCCAAAAGAAGAGCATGCAGGGCAAAGGGAGCATACAAAGATCCTTAAAAAGAAAAACCATCCACCATAAAAAATAATGAAGCCAGGGGCTCTGAGAGCAAAAGGGAAGAATAGTGTAAGGTGAATTCAGCAATGGAGGCAGGAGCCAGGTCCTGCAGGACGGCAAACTGAAGACTAGGAAGGGGAGAAACCCAGTCAGATTTATGTTATTAAGATTATTCTAGCTGCTATGTGGAGCCCTAACTGTAGATGCAAGAACAAGAGCAAGGTACCCATTCTATGAAGTGCTCAGAATACGTTACTGAAATGAAATGACCAATTTTAGTATTATTTACAATCTGCAGCGCTAGGCAACAATAACTTATATCTGTCAAATAAAATGAACAAATAAGTTTTAAGACCGTCTTCACAATTTTGCTCTGTAACTCGGATCTACCAATAGATGTCAAAATCATTACGGAAAATAAGTCATACGATAGGTCTGTATGAAATAGTAGCAAATGGGGAAAAAGCTCCAACTAATAGGCACAATCACCTTCTGTTAAGGCTGGGAGGTAATGCGCTTCGGGTCTTAAGAAATGACATACCTAGAGCATAAGGGTGCGCTTTTTAAAACATAACCTACCAATCACCTATAAGGGCTAGACAGAATGACTACAGCAACAGTGTGCACAAAATATTTAGAGCAGAATTCCCACCAGAACTTGTAAAACCACAGTTCACACACTTCTCGACTATTTCCTCACATCCAGAGAGTAATTAGGGCGAGAGGGGGCTGCGCGACAACCAAGGCACCGGAGCTGGGGACAGGGGAAGCGGCCGGGGCTGGGGTCGAAGGGCACGCAGGCTGAGGTTTGTGCGGAACACCCTAAGAGACAGGTCTGGAAGGGCTGGGCACCGACGGCCGGGCGCGGGCGGACTCACCTCGGGATTCGGATGCTGCGGCTCCTCCCCACACTCCGACCTGGGAGACTCCAGCCGCGCGGCAGCCACGGCCTCGCTGCCAGGCTGTTTGCTCCGCTCATGCTCCATGCCGGCTGTCACGTAAGAAGACAGTTGCTGGAGCCCGACCCTCGCTCACTCTCACTCGGCCAAGACCGAAAGCCTCGCCTTTCTCCGTTGAAAAATTACCGGGCTCGCGTTCCCGCGGCGGCGGCCACACAAACTCGATCGGACACCTCCCACTTCCGGGAGCGTGTGGCGTCCACACGCCGCGCAGGCGCAGTGAGCGGGCGCGCGCGGAACGCTGTCGCATCTGGCGACCCGGGAGGGAGGAAGGCGGTGAGGAAGGCGCGCGCGGGAGAATATGGGTGTTGGCGTCTCCGCGCGGCGAGCGCGCGAGCGTTCTGTTGCCATTACGCAAGAGTCTAGCCTAGTCACTGGAAGGTACCACCAGAGCACACGATCTCATCACCATATTTTCTAAGGAGAAAAACGAGGCATACCGTGGAGAGAGGTGAACTTCAACCGTGACGAATAACATCTGTAAAACAGTTTACATTTTCCATGAGGAGTTTAACGTCTGCTTCTGGGGGAAAGAAAATGGGACTGGACTTACTAAAAACTAAGCAAAATACATGAAGACAGCTGTTTTCAGACATTGGGCTACAGGCAATTCTGGACTGTTGGGCCTGAAAGAAAACAAGCAAACAACATGAGCCTTATATGGCTTTCTGCCCAAAGTCACTTTCCAGTTTGAGGTGCAGGGAAGGGGAACCCCGAAAAAGACCTAGAGTTTCACTAGGAAGACAGGTCTTATTGAGTTGAAAAGACATGGATTGGAGTTTAGGGAATTTGGGGAGGCCAAGCTGGTCGGAATTTATGAGTTGGAGTTCATGGAGAAAGAGCTTCAGGATCTACGTAGGAATACCCTTGAATCTTTAGCTGAATAAAAATCCGTGGATAGGTCATGTGAAATTCCACAAGGCCCAGAAGGAGCAATTATGAGGAGCAGTAAGCCAAGCAATTCTCAAAGCTCACACAGGACTAGGACTCGTTTGAGTTCCCCACAGCCAGAGTGGAGAAACTGTTGAATATGCGGAATATGCTGTAGAGACCCCAGAAGTGTCATGCCTTAGTTGTGAGGTAAACTAGCCTTAGACTCTGGAGTCTAGAGTAAAAGCTGTTGTAGACCCTTCAAGACCTTAAAGCCCCCAAAGGATCGAACTGTTCAGTAACTCACCTGACTGCCTACCAGAACAAGAGACTACAACAAAACTCAGGACTCAACAACATTAAGTTGAAAATACCAGGCATCCACCAGTTAAAAATTAATAGACATGCCAAGTACGTAGGAAAATATATCAAAATAGGTCAGACACGCAACAGAAACATATTCAGAGATGACACAAATGGTGGCATTAACAGGCAAAGACTTTAAGCATCTACTCTAAATGTACTCAATATGCTAAATGATTTAAAGGGGGAAAATGATGGGAGAGGAAAGATTTTTTCTTTAAAGCAAATAGAATTTCTGGAGATGAAAATTATATTATCTGAAATTTGAAGCTTCTGTGACCTATGGGACAATATAAAAAAAAAAAATTTTTGGAAGAGGACTTCAGCTGCCTCCATTTTGACCTCAAACTTTCTAATTAAGTTCTTCTTTCCTGCTTATCTCTTAACTTAGGCAGGAAACCTTGAGGGCAAATTATTCCCTGGTGGGAACTGAAACTACCCCCTCAAGCAGTAAGGACTGCCTTGAGCCAGCAAGACCCCACCCATGATTGACCCGAAGACTACGGTTGACTTGACTTTCATTGCCCACCTGTGTATACTCACCCACCTTTGTCCCACATTTTCCCTACATAAACCTAGAAGTATTTTCAGCACTTTGAAGCATCTTTGAGATGCTAGTCCACTATCTTCCCAGTGTTGGCCTCACTGAAATAAATTTCCTTCTTGTTTTACCACCACTAGTTTCTCTGCCTTTGGATTTTGTGAGTGGTGAGTGGCCGGACCTGGTCTCTTTGGGACTACACCTTAGAGCCAGGTGCTGATAAATATAAAGAATACACCAGGCCACATCATAATCACACTGGTAAAAACAGTAATAAAGAGAAAAAAACTTAAAAGCAGCTAGAGGGAAAAAGGCATAGAACATAATAAGAATTTTTATAAACTTCTCATTAGAAACTGCAAACCAAAAGTAATGAAATGGTAACTTTAAAGTGCAAAAACAAAACCAACTGTCAGCTTGGAATTCTACACTCAGCAGGTTGAAACAAAAACTTTTTCTGACAAGCCCAGGAAAGCCACATCCTGAAGTAAAGTCATCCCAGCTGACTTGCAGACCTGTGAGGAAGAAAAATAAATGCTTTTTGTAAGCCACTGGGGTGGTTTGTTATTCAGCATTATTATAAAAATAGTTAAAGTACAGGATCATTTCAAGTCACATGGCCTTGGGTGAAGACAAAATTCCCTAACAGAGAAAGGGACACAATTGGAAGTCTACCACAAATGTTTTACTTCTGATATTACCGGCTTCCTCCATAGTGGACTGTATGTTTTCCCTCATAACTATAGATTTACCTTTGTGTTTACAAGCTGAGGTTTATAGACTCAGAAACTATAAAGATTTCTAAGATACAACTGAACCAATACTCTCTTTTTGCCAGATTTAGTCATTTTCTCTTTAGATTATGACTTTGAGTCCTGACACACAACTGCAGAAATTGATGAAAATTACTAATCTCATCTCTCTGTCACCTAGAAAATGCTTTTTCTCTCAAAGGAGAAGAAAATGATCCAGTAAACACATGTCAGGATCCACACTACATTAACATTAATAAGCACTAGTTAACTGTTCCACTTGAACTTTTTGGTATATCAATGTCAACTGTTAAGTAAAGAAGATTCACCATCAAGGAGTAATAATTTATCTACATTGCAAATTAGGTGCTTATACCTTAAAAAAAATGCCTGTATGTATGGGAATAAGATACAATAACCATTCATTTATTCAACAAATATTTATTGAGAACCTTTTATATGCTGGGAATGAGCATTGAACAAAATAACAAAAACTCTTTGCCCTAGTGGAGTTTACATTCAAGAAGTGGAATTAGACAATAAACAAAAGAAATGAGTACAATGTTTACACTATGGAGAAAAATTAAGCAGGTAAGTGGAATGGGGGGTGTCCTTGGGGTGGGGGGCAGGAGGTGGTTGCAATTTTAAATAGAGTGGTTATGGGAGGTTTCTCTGATGATGTACTATTTGAGCAAAGACCTGAAGAAGGTGAGGAGTGAAGGAGTGAACTGTGAGGATATTGGGTAAGAGAATTTCAGGCAGAACAAGTAACAAGAGGCCTGAGCTGAGAATGTGCCTGGAATGATCAAGAAATATCACAGTGTCCCATACTTTTCTTTGATTGTATGATATCCACATGTAGGAGACACAGATTTTTTTTTTTTTTTAAAGATTTTATTTATTCATGAGAGACAGAGAGAGAGGCAGAGGGAGAAGCAGGCTCTCCACAGAGCAGGGAGCCCGATGCGGGACTCAATCCCAGGACCCTGGGATCATGACCTGAGCCGAAGGCAGATGCTTAACCAACTGAGCCACCCAGGCATCCCCACACCGATGTTTTTAAATGTTGACTTTGCTGTTACTTTCCACATAACACTGAGGGAGAAATGTCAATGATCCTAGTGCCTTCTGCCTAAGAAGATATGTGCCCTAGTTAGCTAAGGAAGAAAGCCTCCCTGAATGTTTGAGGTATGGCACAAGCCTGAAAGAGAGGTTTAGAGTTGCTTATTCTCTTATTAACCCCAGTAAAAAAATGTACCTGCTCAACCCACTGTCAGTGATAGATCTGGGTATAGGTATTGTTAGATAGTGGAGTTTGTAAATTGTTCTAGGCTGAACTAAATATGTGAGCTTTGCAGAATTAAATTTGTTTCTAAGTCATTTACCCATTGCTGCCTGGTGCTACAAGTTGTGTTTCTTGTTCTGTGTTTAGGTTTGTATCTGAGCACACTTCCGTTCTATTGGTCTGTGGTGTCTGTTCTTATATCTTTCCCATGTTGTTTTTATTGCTTGGCTCTGCAATGTCTTAATATCTTCTTAAAAAATTCCTCCTTTTTACTCTTCTTTTTCAAGACTGACAGCTATTTATGGATTTTTGATGTTTCACATACATCTTAGGACAAGTTTATTGCTCCTTAAAAATTCATCAAAAATTTTTATTAAAATTGAATTCACTAGATTAATTTGAGGAGAACTGACATATTAAGTCACCCTATTCAAGAGTATAAGTATTTATTCAGGTAATTTTGTATGTCTTTAAAATTTTATGATTTTGTCCATAAAAGTCTTGTACATTCTTGGTTAAATTAATCCCTAGATACATTATGATTTTTGTTGCTATTATGAATGGTGTTTTCTTTTTACTTTGGTTACTTGTGGTGAAAAAAATACTACTGATTTTTTATAATTCCTAAACTTTCTTATGAATATTAATAGTTTTTTAAAATTCTGTCGGTTTTTTCTAAGTTGGATGACTATTTCTGCAAATAATGTTTTAGCTTTATTTGTCCTACACTTGGACCGCTTTTCTCTTTTTCTTTCTTATCCATTGGCCAGGAGCCTTGATAATTTGTTAACAGTAATGGTGCTAGTGCTGGTCTCATGGGAATTGCATATAAATAAATCTTCTCTATTTAGTATAATGTTTTCTGCAGGTTCAAAGGTCTTTTCCTTCAATATTTTAAATATAATACTTTATTTTCTTCTTGCATCTGATGTTGCCTTGAAAATCTGATATCAACATGATTCTTGCTCTTTTTTAAATGATCTGTTCTTTCTCTCTGGAAACTTCCATATTTTATTTTTGTCATCGATGTTCTTAAATTTCTCCACAATGGGGGCACTTGGGTGGCTCAATCGGTTAAGTTCCCAATTCTTGATTTTGGCTCAGGTCATGAGATCGAAAACCACCCCCCCCCCCCGGGTTGGGCTCCATGCTGGGTATAGAGCCTGCTTAAGTTTCTCTCTCTCCAGCTTCCCCTACCCCTTGCCACCCACCACTCACTGGAGCTCTCTTTAAAAAAAAAAAAAAAATCCCCACAATGAATCTAGGTAAGGATTTTCTTTTTTTGTCTGTTTCGTTTTCTGGAGGCCTTTCATTTTTCTTTAATTTAGAAAAACTAGCCTCCATTATTTCTTTAAATGTATCTTCTTATCCAATTTTTTTCTCCTTTCTGGGACTCATAATATCTGGATATTGGCATTCTGCTTCTACCTTCCATGCCCTCCATATCTCTTATCTTTCTTTTTACATTTTCCATATCTATATTTTTGCTCTGCCTTCTGGGAAAGCTCCTCAATCTGATTTTACAAATCTCCAACTTATTTTCCAGCTGCATCCACCCTGCCATTTTTCCTATTTTTGTTTTTTCCCTCCTACTATTTTATTTAGTCAAAGATTAATGCAGGGACCTTCAGTTAATTTGCTTCAGGAATTTAGTTATATGAGGAAGGCAGTCATTAGACTATTATTAAGAAACAAAGACAAAAACTGAACTTAAAAGACTGGAGAGAGGGAAACGGCCACAGACATTCTGGAAACAGTGATTGGTATACACATTTCAGGTATGTGGTTAGCCAGGAGGTTGAATAAGACAATAGAGGGGGATCAAAGAGAACAATTTTAGTGGCTTGTGGATTTTTAGAAAACCTTGAGAATTTTAGTTGGGAGCCTGTGTACCAAGCTGTCATGCCTGCCAGTGTCTTTGCAGCAGCACCCCCACCTTGTCAAGGCCAGATCTGTACCATCTCCCTCTTCAGAATGTCTCCTTTTTCATAACCCGTATTTCCACTTTTAAATGATTTCTTATTCTTATTCGTATTGCTAATATCTTCCTTCACCTCCTTAAGTATATTCATCGTGCATATTTAAAATTTTTGGTTCATCTGTTCTAGTAAATCTGATTCAGTTGGTATGTGTGATTCAATTTGTTATCTTCATTTTATGGTCTCTTTGCTCCTCCACAGGTGCCAAGTTATTTTGGCTTGTGAGCTCATGTGCCCATGGAAACTTCTGGTAATGTGAAATTGGGGAATAGGCATGTGTGACCCTCCAGGTGAATTTAAGAAGTCACTGAGCTCCAATCACCATAAAATTAGTGCTAATCACTTCCACTTATTGCCATCCACCAGGCAACTACTCTTTGAGAGTTTCACCTTTAATCCATTGGGAAGAAATATCTTTGAGAGACTAACTCCCCAGTTCATAATCCATCAACTCTGGAACTTGGGGTGCCAGAAAAGGGTGAAGAAGTCAATGTCTCAAGTGAGCTGGACAACGTGTTTTATTTTCATCAAGTCTTCTCCCCTGCCAGGTGCCCTAATGCTTCTACCCTGATGTAAGACATGGGCAGGATTAGGATGTTGCTGCTGGTGTCCTCCAAGCCTTCCATGGCTGCTCCCAGTTGCCTGCTACCCCAGGCTGAGCCCACCCCACTCCCCAAATAAACACGCGTACCTCCCACACCATTTCAAAACTACCTTCAGACTCCCAAGGAGTTTCTCCTTTTGTTGTGGTTGTGATTGTTCATTTCTCAGATCCATGCATTTTTCTTAATTCTAGAATTTTTCTAGGGTTCATGGGAAAGGAAGGAAGCTAATGAGTTATGAAACTACTTCCTTATTTCTATAATATTAAGATGTACAGTGTATTAGTTTCCTAGGGCTACCATAGCAAAGTATCCCAGATTGGGTGTCTTAAACAACAGCAATTTATTTTCTTATTATTCTGAAGGCTAGAAGTCCAAGATCAAGGTATGTGCCAAGTTTGGTTTCTTCTGAGACCTCTCTTCTTGCTTGTAGATGCCATCTTCTCTTCTCCCTATGTTTTCACATGGTCTTTCCTCTGTAACTGTCTATGTCCACATTTCCTCTTCTTGTAAGCACACCAAATATATTGGATTAGGGCCCACCTTAATGATCTTCTTTTAACTTAATTACCTCTTTAAAGACCCCTGTCTTCTAAAACAGTACATTTTGAAATACAGCAGTTAGGACTTCAGTATATGAATTTTGGGGATACACAATTCAGCCCATATGGCATTTACATTCTATTTTGGAGCTATAATTTCACATTTGATTTAGCTTATTTCTCATGTTTTGACTTTCTCCCTCACCACCTAAGATTTTATGGTCCATTATCATAATTAAATCTCTTTGCAACATCTTAAATTCATTTCCCTAAAAAAAAAAACCCATGATGATAAATCTGTCTACCTTCTGCATACTTGCTCTGAGTTCTGAGAGATGCCTTAGAGATCACACAACAGGTCACCATATCATCTGGGTGTTAATACTCCCTGGCAACCCTAGCATTGTTTCTCACCTCATTTTGCCTTTCCTCTTCATAACTCTTACTGTAAACCTCTGCTCTCACCTCCAACCTCCAATCTACTTCCTGCTTATGCTTACCTCCTGCTTCACAAAGTAAGGCAGAAAGAAACTATTTTAGCTTTCCACCTCCAAATCTTCACCTACCCATATCTGATCTTATCTTTATTTAAAACTTTGATATTTTGTTCATCATAGATTTTTTTGCATTAATTTTTATATATTACACTGGAATAATGTTTATCTTAATTACTGAGTTTTGGTGCTTAAATTTTGCAAGTGAGTGTCTCATTTGCTTTACCCTAGTCCCAGCCCTGATCCATCCATCCATTCTTCCCTTCTTCAATTTCTGAGTGAATACCACTACATGTTCTCTGAATTCCCATCCGCTCCTACATT